>NC_135413.1:27142361-27459861 GCF_051991245.1 Festucalex cinctus
TAGTGCAGAGTAGTAGTAGATAGTAGTAGCAGGCTCGAACAAAACAAGCAAACAAGGTAAAAATAGCAACAATAGATAATTCGTAGATGTGATAGGATTAGGAGCGCAAGTAAGTAGTATGTAGGAGTAGAACAATTAATATAATTAGTAGTGACAAGTAGTAGTAGTACCAGGAGCAGCAGTGCTAGCAGTAGAAGTAAGTCATAGATGTAATAAATACAAGCAATAGCAGCAGCAGAAGCAGTAGTTGTAGTAGACAGTAGTGGTAGAAATAGCATTAATAGACGTAGCTAGTATTACAATGGCTAGCAGCAGTAAAAGTTAAATTAGTAATATTTTTAGTAATAGTAACCGTAGAAGTAACGGTTTTAATAATAGTAGTAGTAGTAGTAGTAGTAGTCGTCGTCGTAGGGAATGAATAATAGAAGAAGAATGGAGTAGTAATGATTAATTATTTTTACTAGTAGTAGTAGAAGTAGTGTTAGTAATAGTAGTAACAATAGTAGTGGGTGGTAGTAGTGGTAATAGTAGTAGTAGTAGTAGTAGTAGTAGTAGTAGTAGTAGTAGTAGTAGTGCAAGTACTGGTAAGCAGCAGTAGAATATAGTATTCGCCTTGGAAACCATGATAGTGGTAGTAAGTAGTGTTAGTACTAGTGGTGGTGCTCGTATATTAGTATGAGTAGTACAGTAAGTAGAAAAAGTTATAGTAATAGTAGTTAGAGATAGACCCAATGTTTGGCTTTTTGACAAATATCGGTATCAGCCTTACAAAAAATCTGATTAAAGGTAAATCTATCCATCCATCCATTTTCTGAACCGCTTACTCCTAAAACCATTTTAATCTTAGGGAACTATTTAAATTTCCAGTTAAAGGGGCTGTCTGACGGTTTCACTCAGGAAAATGCACTTTTTAAATACAGGATTTAAACAAACTAACTACTTCTCAATTGTCAATATGGGCTTTTCATAACGTGTGGGGGTGATTTTGTCCTAAACACCTACACCCCCAGTCTGTATTTTGCCATTTTGTGTTTGTTTTGTAAGCAGCGAGCCGTTTCTGTGGAGAGACAGTGTTACACCTCTCCAGCCAAACGGGGCCGGGCAAACGTGTCAGCTACGAGACGTCACTCCCGCGGCAATTTGAAAGCACGTGCGGATTTTTTTTTTTTTTTCACTCACTCATTCACACATGTAAGCTTCTGTGAGTGAGTGAGTGAAAAAATAAAAAATCGGTTATCGGCCTCCTTGTTATTGGTACTAGTAGTAGAAGTAATTAGTATTCGTAGCCGTTTCAGTTAAAAGTGTAGTAAAAGCAGTTATAGAAGCAAGTGGAATAATAGAAGTTGTCGAGAAGAAGTATTGAACGAGTTAATGAACTGAACATTGGACTGCTTTGAAACCACTATGATCCCATTTGAACTCGGGTGTCAAACTGTGCAAGTGTCACAGTGAACATGCGGACGCCCCGCTGAGCGTCACTTCAGGTCCGCCACGCCGGTCAAAAGTTCAGGACCTCATCTCAACATGTCTGGCGGGCGGTCGGGGCGAAGAAGTGAGCCACGGGGCCCTCCTCCGGCAAATGCTGCTTTTTTGAGCCGGGCAGATTACAGCAGGTGACCCAGGGGTGGGCGGGGGTGGTGGGTGGGGGTTAGCGCCAAGAGGATTGGAGGAGCTAAGCGGCCTAGACCTGAGAACGGCAGACCAGTCACTCCGCGGATTAGCACTTTCCTCAGAAGATACCAGGATCATCTTCTTATGTCAGCGACCCTTTCATCTCCGGCAGCGGCGTCGCTCTTTGGCTACAAGTCTCAGAGTCACCCAAAAAAAAACACACAAAAAAACATGTCCCCGTTCACGTTTGTCAAGCCTCCCCAAAGGTGAACTTGGTGTCAGATTGATAGCGTACACGTTAAAGCGATGTGTTAATCTTGTTAATGAAAACTAAACAAAAACATATTTTCGTCAATGCACATTTCTCACCGGACTAAAACTAGGCTACACTAAAAACCTTGTTAATGAACAATAACTGGGACTAAGTTAGTATGCATTTTCGTCGACTAATGAAGACGAGACGAAAATGTACTTCACTTAATAAAAACTGGACTAAACCTATATGGACAGTTTTAGTTCATGAACAAAGACGAGCATCTTTGCAGCGTCTCTCTGTCACTGTGACACTGTCATGTGACACACATTGACACACCCCCTCTCCAATCTGCAGCTAGTGAGTGCAACATGCACAAACACATGGGACAGATAGGAGGTGGATTCACGGTGAAAGTTTAAAAAAAAGTTCAATAATAGTTATAACGTAACATTAATCCAACGGTTATAATGTTCTAAGAATAATGCTATTTCGACCGCTAACTAATGCTGGCTAACTTACTAGCGCATATATACACAGGGGTTAAATGATTAAATGATAGACTAAAAAGTTGAGTTTTTGTTGACTAAAACAAGATGAATAAAATTGATTCCTTGTACTAAAATACATTAAAGACAAAAACGCAAGATTTATAGTCGACTAAAATGGTCTAGATAAAAACGGGATGAGGTTGACGATGATAAAAATTAACAAGCGCAATTGAAACTAGACTAAAACAGGCTAAACTTAAAAATGGCGGATAAAATTACGGTAACACCCGTTGCCACCATGTCATATGCTCCAATACACTTGTGAAGAAGCGCTACGGATATGGTGAAAGTATCCATGTCCGAACAAGTACTTGAACTAGTAGTTAAGTAGTGGAGGAGGAGAAGGTAGTTGAAGTACAAAAGCAAGTGGAAGAAGTAGAATAGTAGAAAATGTAGGTGCTGTAGTAGTAGTAGTAGAAAAAGTAGTCGATGAAAAGGAAGAAGGCGTAATTTCTCGAGTATAACGGGCTCGAATATGAGCTGCAAGTCTTTAAACGAAGTTTTGAAGTCTTGGGTTTACCTCCCCTTTCAAGTGAAATTGAAAGTCTGCATAAAAACACGAGTGACTTGACGATGCTAGATGGTGTCTTGATGACAGGTGTTTGTGGCACAAGTGTTCATGTCTGAGGAAGAGCTAGTGGAAGCAGTACACAGTAAATTTTGTAGAGTAAATTTTACTCTGAAGAAGACTATATTCGGTCCCAGTCTAAACAGAGTAAACAGTATACATATAGCATTTTACTCTCTTGTAAATGTGTAAATGTTTACTCTGTTTAGAGTGGGACCGAATATAGTCTTTTTTTTTTTTTTTGAGTAAAATTTACTCTACGAAATTTACTGTGTAGTAGAATAGAAATAGAAATCATCTCCCTGAAAGCACCTGACGATGACAGGTGCTGTAATCCATTTGTTCCATTTGTAAGTGTCACTGTGGTGCTGCTGTTGGAGTTGTTCAAGAAGAAACTTGTCTGAAGTATCCGATCCTGCCCTGCAGCTAATACCAGCTATAATTAAGACAGGCAAGTTCAGAGCAACCGTGCACTTGCCAAAAATATGAGTTGGAGAAAAAAAACAAAAAAAACATTCGCTAACATTCACAGGAAGCGAGGAGAGAAATGGAGTCACAGCAGCACATATAGCAAGCCATTAAAATTGTTTTCACTTTTGTTGATATCCAGTTTTAGTTCAATGTACTACTATGATATTTGTCCTGACTAGTCAGTCAATTTAGCACACTATTAGGATCCTACAAGATCTCTATATTATGAATGAATATTAGTATGATGTAAATAAATAATCAAAATGTCTTAATGTCAAGCATTTATTTGCTACACCCTTACAACTGCTGGGTCAATTTTGTAATTAAGCTGTTTGGATGACACTGTTGGGTCAGTTGTACTAAACATTGGATTTAAATTTGACTAAATTATGAAACTATCTGCACGGTGGATGACTGTTAACACGTCTGCCTCCCAGTACTGAGGACTCAGGTTCAAGTCCAGGCTCCGGCCTTCCTGGGTGGAGTTTGCATGTTCTCCCCGTGCCTGCGTGGGTCTTCTCCGGGTATTCCGGTCTCCTCCCACATTCCAAAGACATGCATGGCAGGTTAATTGGGCGCTCCGAATTGTCCCTAGGTGTGCCCTCAGAGTGTGAGTGGTTGTTCGTCTCTGTGTGCCCTGCAATTCGCTGGCAACCAGTTCAGGCTGTACGCTGCCTCGTGCCCAAAGCCATCTGACATAGGCTCCAGAACCCCCCGCGACCCTTGTGAGGAATAAGCCGTCAAGAAAATGGATGGATGGATGGATGGATGGATGGATGGATGAAATTATCTGAATCATACTAGGGGATATGGAATCAATGCCCTCACAGCTTTCCATAGGCGCCCCCTAGAGGCCGAGTTGTTCGCTTCAAGAGCTGACAACGCCAGTTAGAAACATCCATTCCCTAAAATCCTGACTTCAGCCCAAACAAACAAGCAGGCAAAAGCAGACGTTAAGGCAATTAGGCTCTTCAAATCTGGGCCAGGGACTCAAAGGTGAGCGAGCAGTCATTGCCATCTGGGCCCCTGGGATTTGGGAAGGCCTCTTGGGTTTTACGGGAGATTAAGGGCTGGCACTACAGTTGCCATCCTGCCATGTAATCTGCCAGCCCGGACGCCCATTCACCAACACATGACACACACACACCCCCACACACAAAAAACACACTGCTAAAAACTCACTACAACCAGAATGCAGCCAAAATCAAACATAACCACTGGTGACTTGCAGCGGTTTAGTACACTCAAGAGTTGACTTGTTTGGTGGGCACTACTTGTTTGGAATGCAACGGTGTTTCCATGTATAATGCACACCAGGGGTTCTCTTGTTCGGTACTCACCAGGGATCTTGGTTGGCACGCACAAACAGAAAGCAGACATGCTGAAAAAGGCAATCGAGACTTCGGAAAAAAAAAAACAACCTAAAAGATAATCAAGGCTAACCTTAGCTGCTCATTCCAACGTGAATGGTGATGTGGTTTTTCAGTGTTTTCATCATGCCAGTGTATAAAGTCCATCTGTTTATTAAGAGGCCGACGTATTACCTTTTAAGTCTGTCTGTCTTTTTTCAAGTGCACTAAAAACCTTTGCAGTGGATCTAAAGCATATACACATATCTGTTCGAATGCCAGGTTTTTGTGATATATATATAAAAAAAAAAGTTTTACCATTATAAATCATTTCAAAACTTTTTCCACAATTAATGTAGCCTACATCCTGTAGAACTATTTTTTAACTGCTCATATTTCCCAGTTCCAGCTGGGAGGAAAAAAAAGAAAGAAAAAGAAAACACAGCCCGAAAACATGTTTCCATTGACTGCTTGACAATAGGCATGGTGTTTCAATTGTTTTCATTAAATACAGATTTAAAAAAGAACAACAAAAATATTTCATGTCACAACTGCCTGCTTTTTTTCTTCTTCATTTTTTTTTTTTACTTTTCTAAAATAAACTTAGTAAACACATACTAAATTTTTTATGGATTAACAAACAAATTCAATTTTAAAACTAAATGTAAAGATTCATGCCATAACCGCTCGGAATGCTCTTTGTTAAATTTGTAAGTTAATTAATAAAAAACAAAAAACAAAACTGCACCTTTCAGAGTGACCTTTCATTGTAGGCAGTCTAAAGCCCAATTCACACCAATTCACGTGTTTTCCATACGGCTTCCGCAAGAAGTGCAATTCACACCACGTGCGTTGCGTGTCCGGAAATCTGCTCCCACCAGACCACAACTTCACATGGGGTTCACGCTGGAGAGTTGAGTTCACGCGATAACAACTGTGTGTTTTGAGTCCTATTTTGTAAATAATAGCCATGCTTGCCTGTTGTCACATCGATATGCTTTTTGGACATTATTTCTAGGACTTCTACCATGGTTCTTCTACCATGGGTAAGGACGTTTTGTGTTTAAATAGTGTTATTTTGTCATGCTATGTAGTTAGCTAGCTTCCCTCCCAAAAAAGCGTGTTCGCAAACGGTTTGTTTGAAATATACCAGATTTACCTTGATACGAGGCAACCGGTTTCCTGTCCGGCTCGTGTAATTTTTTTTCCGCTTCATGAAAATCCGCATGTGGTGTTCGGACAAAATAGAACGCTTGCAGTCGTTCCGCACCGCACCGCAGCTGGTGTGAATTGACACATAGACTTGAATGTGTTCTATCCTTGCGGCTTCCGTACGGCCGCCGCACGGAAAACGCACCGGGTCAGTTCCGCAGCCAGTGTGAATTGGGCTTTAGGCACACCTGTGCACTAATCATGGTGTCTTTTCTTTTCTTTTTCTTTTTTTTTAAATCATGGTGTCTAATCAACTTCTTGATATGGCACACCTCTGAGGTGGGATGAATTATCTCAGCAAAGGAGAAGTGCTCACTATCACAGATTTAGACTGGTTTGTGAATAATATTTGAGAGAAACTGTGATATTGTGTACTCAGAAGAAGTTTTAGATATTTGAGTTCATCCCATAAAAAATGAGAGCAAGAACAAAAGTGTTGCGTTTATATTTTTGTTGAGTATAAAATTCTATCTCCATTTATTCATCTATCCACTTTTTTTTCAGGTTTGTAAGATGAACAGGCGTTACCTGTGTCGATGATTCCGGGGTTGGAGTGAAACCACGTGGGCAACACAAGACCGCTGAATGTGGAGAAGCCGAGGATGAGCAGGTTACGAGACGAGTTGAGATCCACATACTGAAGACATAAAAACAGAGAAACTACAGTATAGAAGTTTTATTGACAGATGCAAACTATCACGATGCTTTTTCATTTGCCTCAGCTGAGATCCATTTAACATCATGCCGTGTGATATAGTCTGGAATGTTGGCATGGAGGGGAAAAAAAAATGTAATTCTGCATTGATTCTATTAGAAGTCTAGCAAACTGCAGTTGAACTGTGCACATGGGTGGCGTTTTGGTATTTTCCTAGACTTTGCACACAGAATTGTGGGGATAGAACGTAGTCAGTGCCTGCCCCCCATCATTTCCATTTAAATCAGGGTGTTGTGTTGTTTTTCTTTTCTTTGAAGAGAATTTTTTTTTTAAGTGAAAAAAATCCAACTTTATTCTTTGATATATATATATATATATATATATATATATATATATATATATATATATATATATATATATATATATATATATATATATTAGGGGTGTGAATTGCCTAGTACCTGACGATTCGATTCGTATCACGATTCACAGGTCACGATTCGATTCGATACCGATTAATCCCGATACGAATTTATAAGTCGATTGTTGCGATTTTTTTTCATTCAAATTTAGAAAATACTAATCAGTAAGCTTGTAGAGTGTAAGATTTATATGAAAATGTATTATTTATTTATCTGAAATTTCAGTCTTATAGAGGTTGTAATCTGTTTCATGTTTTAACAGCATTAAAATAAAATATTAAGGCTTAATGTTCCGTTCATATAACATTCTTCCATGCTCAAGGTGTGAATCCTTAAAAAAAAATAAAAAATAAAAAAAAAATAAAAATAAAAAATAAAAAATCGATTCTGCCGATTATTGAATCGATTCGAGAATCGTGCGATGTAGTATCGCGATATATCGCCAAATCGATTTTTTTAACACCCCTTATATATATGTATCTATATATTTTAGTGTGGCCCTGATACTCGTTTGACATGCCACACATCTCTGCCCTTGCTTCCTTGTTTTTATTTATCCTTCAAATGTTCCTGTCTGCTTCCAGCATCTTGTTTGTAACCTCCAACCGTCTTCTTTTCGTTTTCTTGAGCTTTCAACACATGTCAAGCAAGCCTGTCTGCAACGTGCGTCCTGGCGTCCAACACATTGCCACTGTGGGTATATAGACTGTCGGTATAGACTGTCGGTATAGACTGCGTACGGACAGCGTGGGAAAGATTTCTTCATATTTGTGTTTGCCTTTCCCGGATAGAACTCCTCAGCAAGTCGCTTCCCCGCTGCTAAGAATTCTGGGAAGCGGGACACAAATGGCGAATACTGCTGTGAGGCATGAAAACAACCAAATGGTCGAGTCCATTCTCCTTAAGTCAATTGTCTCTCTTTCATGAGCTTGTTTTTCTTTTCTTTTTTCCTCGTTACAAATAATTTCCACATGATGCGGGGAGAGCACGGTATTTATTGGTTACTGTTAAATGCCTGCAAATAATTTCTTCCCCTTGAAGTGATAAAATGCAAAGGGGCTTTTCATGCCACGTCCTCGTGTCTTTTCAGGTCAAGCACTATAGGATGGTTATATGATGCGACCGTGGGAGCACCAAGGTCGTTCCCCACCTCCCTTCTAACATAACAAAATGCGGCCTGTTTGCCATCTGTATACGTAAGCTGATAAGTCTGATAAGACTGTAAATATGTTTATTCCTCAGCCAAAAATTATTTGAACTAAAAAACATTGCTTATTCTGTCAAATATCCCTTTGAAAATGTGAGTAGAGTCTGCAAATATTTTTTTAAAATAAATTAAAATATATACAGTGACTTGAGAGTCCCTGACTTGCAATTTTAGTCGATTCTGTGAAAAAGGCACTTAACTTATATTTCAAATCAAATCTCCTGATTTGAATGCCTTTCAACTGTTACTATTATTTTGAATTCTGGTCATTCTGCGGAAGGGGGCATTGCTCACCATTCACTCAGCTGCAGCAAGGCACCCATAATTCCTAATTCCACTCAACCACTCCACCAGAAAAGCATTGTTGAGAGTCACAACTTTTGATACAAAATTCTGTTAAGTTCCGTAGTGCTTCTGGTACCTGGGTGTCAATAATAGCAGCAGTGGTCTCAAAACTCAAATTATGTGTGTGGGTGGGGGTGTGTGGGGGTGTGTGTGGGTGTGTGTGGGGGTGTGGAAGGGGGGGGGGGGGTTGGAGTGTGTGTGGGCCGCATTCAGTATTCCACAAAAAAGGTATTCGGGTATACAATAGAAGTACAACTAACCTCATCTTCCCAATCTAATAATGCTTCAGAATATTAACAGTTCTTCAGATTGATTTTGCCTCACAATACAAAACTGAAGGATTTATCAAACGACAGCTCGTGTTTGAGTAACTCATAATTTGTATCACAAGTACTAATACCAAGTTTAGAAACCATTAAATGTTGGTTCGGAAACAGATTAAGAGTGTGACTGAGGGGTCAACACTGCAAAATAAGAATTTTTTTTTTTTAATTATATGTAATTTGTAATTCCATTCGTGATAAACTAATTTGAATTGTCTATTTGGCTTTCAATTCTACTCTCATTTGAACAAAATGATAATAGTACACTGCAAACATTTTTCAATTTATTCAAAAAATGAAGGCGTCCACCCCAAATAAATGAACTCAACTCACTATTTCGGGTATGCAGGCAAAAAATGTTTAAAATATGTACTGCGTGTATTACATGTGAGCGTGTGTCTGTCTACCTGCAGGTTGGATATCCCTACGGCGGCGATCATTCCAAACATAATCAGAAACATGCCGCCGATAACCGGATCCGGGATGGTAATAAAGACAGCTCCAAACTTCCCAAAAATTCCCAGGACGATCATCAGAATTCCAGTCGCCTGGAGCACCAGTCTGCTGCCAACCTAAGGTGCACAGTGCAAGGGGGGAGTGGTCTTTCATCATAGGCAGTAAAGCATAAGACAACCATGCAAAAAGTACAAAGCCCTTGGAGAGCTGTTTTAAGTTGGTCTTGGCCGGTGTGCTGCGGACTTGGATTCAGACAGCAAACATGTCAAGTGCATCAAATGTACACTCGACACAGAGTCGACAGTCAACACGTTAATTTATTTGCATTTCATCGAAGAATCGCAGGTATTTGCAGTCTGTCCAAAACCAATAGTGTTCATGGTATGACTCCAAATTTGAAGAGGATGAATCAAAAATGGGAAATTATGACTGTGAGGCTTTGGCCACAATTATCTTGGATAAGATCACTATTTCCTATGATCCTCAAATCCTGAACCCCTTTAACCCCTAACCCTAACACTTAACCATACCCACGGACAACCCGAGGCAAACCTTTGTTATCCCAACTGGTGCATTTAACAACGCACATTGCCAGTAGTATAATGTGACTGTAGCGTCCTTCACCAAGCTTTCATCACTTTACTTGATTGAGCGGACATTTCTTTGCCAGTAATTCTTTTTTTCCAAGGAGAAAGTGGAGACGAGCAACATGAGCTGCTACGGAGCGAAGTGCTTGCCTGAGCGTTAAGGAGTTTCCAGTCAACGCAGCTATCATATCAGGCGGAAGTTAGAAAAGTAATGAATACCTCGAATGTGCTGCATCAGGCGGTTTTGGTACATTGATACATGCTGCTGTTTGATTTTGAATGACAGAAGACGACCAGAGACGCACCCCTGTACGACCCCTGGGTGATCATCTGTCAATTGAAGGATTGACATTGAGTCTAAATATTGTTGTCTGATGAAAAACATGTTGTCATGACACAGCTCTGCTTGAGATCAGGAAAATGTTTATTACAGGAATGATTTAAAGAAAAAAGGGGGGTTTCAGTACAATATACTGTACTTTTATTTCCGAACATAGGTGCTGCAGACCCACGCAGGGGATTTATTAGTTGCAGAAAGCATCGCACTTGTGCTCATTATTGTGGAATTAGGCATCTATTAAAATAATACAATGCAATTTCATGACATTTACTGGCCTTTATTTATTTCGTTTACATCTTACTACAGCCCACAGACCCCATGACTTGCACTGGTAATGGTAACCTGAGTGTTTCAAGACAGTGCTTCAAATTAGGGTTTCAAACCTGGGTTTGGATTTGAAGGCTGTTTCATAGTGTTTCAAGTGAGTGTTTCAAGACTGAGTGAGAGGATCAAACCAGAGTCAGGGTTTACAATGTAGTTCAACTGACTTCATGTCGGGGTTTCAAATTATAATTAAAAATCTGGGTCAGGGTTAGAAAATCATAGAGAAGGTTTAAAATTAGGTTTAAAAAAAACTTGATTTAAAAAATGAGGGCTATAGTTACAAAAAAATAATTAAAAAAAATATATATCAAACCTGGTGAAGGGTTTCAAGATTGGGTTATTGCCTCGCGATTGGCTGGCGACCAGTTCGGGGTGTACCATTCCTCTCACCCAAAGACAGATGGCTCCAGAATGCACACAACCTTTGTTAGGATAAGCATTTCAGAGGAATGATGAATGGATGAAAGCTGGGTGAAGATTTGAAGTCAGTGTTTCAAATTAGGGTTTCTGAGTTATGGTTTCAGAATTGAATCAGAATCAATGTTTCTAACAAGGGACAGGGTTTTAAAGGTAGGTTCCAAGACCAGTCGTCATCTTTTCATTAGGTCAGGGTTTCAAAGAAGTGTCTCAAGGTCAGGTCGGCTCAGGGTTAAGTCATCATCGGTGCACCTCTGCAGACCTCAATTTAGGCGGCATCACTGTCAATCATCAATGTCACGCCAACACAAATCTGATATTGCATGGAGTGGCGAAAGCTGCCGTTGACAAGCCGACAATTGAGGCCACAATAATATCACTTACCGGGCAAATGCTATCAACTTTTCCACTGTCCACAACAGATTTTTCAACATATGCTCCAATTATTTGCAATGATCTCCAAACCACATTAAATCTGGAATCACTCAATTTTGACGGAACATTGCAACTGTATTGTATCTTATTTTTAAATCATATGCCTGTTGTGTATCTGATGCATGTATGGTGTCTATAGTGCTATTATGGGACATGTACTAGCTTATAGCCATGTGAAGTTTTGTTTTGTCGCTTGGCTGTCATGCAACTATCTGCCGCTTGTCTGCCTGTTAGAAGAGTTACTGTAACTCAGTGGGACTCTTCCTGGTTAAATAAAGGTTCAATGAAAACTTCCTGCAACTTTGTGATCCTTCGAGATAAAACAAACGACAACCATGGTGTGTCCCTTGCCAAGCTTTCACATGAATGGTTGACATTAACTCATTCACTCCTAGCCATTTTCACTGAAGCAATCCCCTTCGCTCCCAGCCGTTTTATTGGATTTTGACTAATTTTGCAAAGCCCACAGAATATTGTGCTCTATTGCTATAAAAACATGGAACCTACCAAAAGAAAGATTAGAGTCTCTTCTTTCATTAGAAAAAAAAATATATTTGTATCTGTTTCCATTTTACAACAATTAGCATTAGAATATAGCTAAGTTTCATTATTATTCACAAACCTGTTGAAAACACTGGCAAAAGAGCTTGTTGCAACATGGCCCTGGCTGATCTCTTTTACTCTGTTGGACGCTTTTGTAATAACTACCATTGTTTAAATCGACCTCTTCATCTCAGAAGCTGTATCAAAGCCGTATGCTCGAGCATAAAACAAACAAACATGTTTTTGGGAGTGAAGGACAAAGAATTAAAAAGTATTTATACATTTTTGGGTTTGAATGAGTTAAAAGCTTCACTATAAACTCTTGTTCTTACAAGGAGAAATTGGAGAGGAGCAGCTGCAAGTGTTTAAAGTGATAAGGAGTTGCATACGTGCTTGTTTCTTCGGTACAGTGAACCAACACCCGTCGTGAATATTTTTTTTTTCTTTTACAATTGCCTAATTTAATAGTCTGAACTGTAAATATAAATCAAACAATTCCAAAACACTTTCAAAGACCATTAACTGTTCTTATTTACAGTTTAAACTATTAACATGGGCAATTATAAATGTTTACTCATAGTTTTGCCTTTTGCTATTCCCATCCTCCTGAAAACTAGCTGAAATCATGACTAGCCACTGACTGTACCTTAGTGATGCCAAGCGCGGCAATGTTCTGGCTGTAGGAGGTGGTCCCGTTGCCCGTCCCCCACAGACCGGCCAGGATGCATCCGATGCCTTCAATGCCAATACCGCGGTTGATGGCGTGGGTCGGCGGCGGCGGCGCACCCGACAGCCGGGCACAGGCGTAGTAGTCACCGATCGACTCCATGGTGGATGCCAAAACGCCCGCCATCATGCCGAGCACCGATGACACACTGACAGTGGGCAAGCCCCACTGACCTGCGAACAGTAGATTTAAAGATTCCGTGTCCATTTTTCAGCATATTTAATTCAGACAAGTGGTGGCAATCTTAATGTTAGGGCTGCTCAATGATGGGGAAAAAAAATAATCACGATTATTTTGGCAATAATTGAAATCACAATTATTCAAACAATTATTTTTTGGTGCAAAACAAGAACATGTTTGTACACTTAAAAATAACACCAATTTTTAAAAAAAGTAGAACTACTATAATTTTTGGACCAAACAAAATTTATAATATATATGTATAATAATATATATTTATGTTGTCAAAAATTTGGAAGTTGGAGTGTAGCATGTGCACTGTGCAGTAGGTCAATTTTTTGGTATAAAACAAGAAAATCTTTAAACATAAAAAAAAAAAAAAAAAAAATATTAAGACAAAATTTTTTTTTGAAACTTTGAAACACTATAATTCTGCAAGTTGGGATGTTAGCTTTAAACTCATGAACAATAAATGCAACAGTAGACAAGACATGAACGTCAAGCTGCATGTTGATGGTCTTCTAGCCTTTTTCCTTTTACATGTTTATAATTGTCTAACACTGCAAACAGAAATTAATCTCTCTTCTTTGCCATCTGTGGGTCTGTGTTCAGTCATGTAGCCTACCCATCCTTCAAATAGGCAAATTATCAGATATCAATTTTGAAGACCCCCTTGATGCTATAATTACAGGACACACCCTTATTTTTCTTTTTTGGGACCATCAATGTTATCATTTGTCAACAGGCCTCACTCATCAAAGAGTATGTAGGAGTGAACTGTACAGTATGTACTCATACTTCAAAATCTTGAAGTTGGAGTGCAGCAGGATGATTTTTTGGGACAAAACAAGAAAATGTTTAAACATAAAAAAAATTAAATAAATAAAAAATAAAAAATATTAAGACAAAAAAAATTATTTGAAACACTAATTATGCAAGTTCCTTTTAGATTAAAGAAAATGTATGGAATTATTTATTTTAAAATTTAAAAAGGTGCAATTGTACAAATTTAAATTAAAATAATAGTATCAATAATCTTTTTTACGATTATGCCGTTTTTATAATTGTATAATGTAATAATTGAAATTGTAATTGAATTTTGACTAATTGCACAACCCCACTTGGTGTGAATGTTTGTCTATATGTGCCTGGCAACCAGGGCAGGGTGTACCCTGCCCTTTTCTCTAAGTCAACTGGAACACCGTGCCTAATGATGATAAGCAGTATAGAAGATGGATGGATGGGACAACAAATATTTTTCTGCATTTTTAAACAGGTCAATTTGACCCATCACACAACATGATAGTTCATGCTCTACTACACCTTGTTATCATAAAATGTTAAATCACTTGCAGTTGGACTTTCTTTGATGAACCAATAACAAATAATAGTCCCACATGCTCTTGTACTGGCACCTTACCCATTTTCCGGGTTCCGCAGATATCCTTTGTAGATTAGAAATTTTTGTTTGTAATTTTGATATGATTTGTTGTGGTTTTGGCTTTGCCAAATCACATTATTGTCATATGAAAGGTCCTGCTTGCATTAGCTGTGAAATCAGTTGAATCCTTGACAAAAATGTCGTCTCCCGTTACTGTGATATTCCTCAAAATAGACCTTCACCACAAGTATCAAATGCGGACCTCTGTTACATGCGACCGAGCCCTGACTGACTTGCTTTCTTGCTGAGTAACTATAGATCAAGTGATATCCAAAATATGAGCTTTTGCCAGCGGCAAGAAGAAATGATTAAGATTCACGGATGGGGGCAGTAAACAACATCTGCCACATAAAAGTGGCCTGGCGATGCCAAGATAACGCCATTTGATGTTTTATACAAACATCTGGATGCATGACAACATTCCTCGAATCATCTTCGCTCCACGCGATACAAACTGTGCCAACTCCCTTGCAATATATTTGAGCGAATGTCTGATTGTTGTCATCTAACTCATCCCCGCTAATCCTAGTATCCATTATTTCGCAGAGTCCTTGTGTCATGTTTCATACTGAATGAGTTCCCGATGTGTGACCTTGTGGACTGGTTCTGGATTTTGTCAAGCGTTTTCTTTGTCACTGCGGAGGCTCGACTGCTTCCATGTTTGCTGTGCTGATGTCATCGCAAAATAGGCACTGATCAAATGTTTCCTCACCCAACAAATTTGCCTTGCTTGTAATTGGATTGTGCAATACTACTGTACCTGAAAATAAAATTCCCAATTAAAAAAAATAAATCCATAATCATAGCAATAAAATCGATAATAAAAATGTACGGTAATTGATTTCGACTTCTCTCCAAATCTTTGTGGCTTGACTGGCGGTTGGTTGGGGCGTCGGGTGCATAATATGTCTCCAATAAATGCACACAATGACTGTATTGCCATGAGTTCTGGGTCATTATGGCAAATTCTAGACTGGCCTGTTTTTGATCTACTTTCAACAGTAAATCCTTCATGGTCGTCTCCCACGAAGTCCACTTCGACGGGTGAGACGATCTGACACTGATGGGCCTTGGCTTTGGAGTTCATCTTTAATTTCTTTGGAGGTTGTCCAGGACTCTTTGGTTACCATTCGTATTATCTGTGTCTTCAAATTTTCATCCATTTTACTCATGCAGCCACATCCAGGGATGTTATCTTTAAACTCATGAACAATAAATGCAACTGTAGACAAGGCATGAACGTCAAGCTCCATGGAGTTGGTCTTCTAGCCTTTTCCTTTTACATGTCTATAATTTTATGTCTAACACTGCAAACAAATTAATTTCTCTCCTTTGCCATCTGTGGTCTGTATTCAGTCATATAGCCTCCACGCCCTTCGAAAAGGCAAATTAACAGATTACAATTGGAAGACACCTTTATTAATGCTATTATTTATTTATTTATTTATTTATTTTTAAGTAGTCTGGCTTGAAATTTATTTTTTAACCGTGGCATAATTTCGCAAATGTTTACATTGACATGGCTGAGAGAAACACTTTTCCATCCTTTTTTGCAAATAACACGTGAAAATGCAATGATCATAACGTGTTTTAATGTTTCCTTAATTTATTCCTCTTGAGTCTGGAGCGGTGGAAAGCCCACCCACCTCCATCCCTTCCCCCGCACCAGTGCAGGTGCCACATGACAATATGTGGTTTTACAATTAAAACAATTAATCCCTGAAGGGTACTTCAAAAAGGCATGAGCAGCATCAAAAAAAAAACGACAAGTTTAACGTTAACATAAAATTGTGCACAAAGTCCAAAATCTGTCTATATAATTCATGATTAGAGCTATTAAGTGAAATTGGACATGTGAGAGCTGTAATAAAACAATCTGGCTTCAATTCAACTCTGTGCAGGAAGTTGCATACGCATCTTTCAGGCCTGGGCGGGAATGTTTGTCAGCCTCATTTTGTGCATTAAACTATGCAGCATTGGTGAGTGAGGTTTCAGGTCTGTTTCGTTAGTTTGTTTCAAAAAGAAAACAATTCTGTTGAACCACAATTCAAAAGCAATGTCTAATTAACATTGGTTCATTCTCAATAATTTGCTGTATTATTAATTTTCTAAGTTAGAAATTACTTCAATGACCATTGCAGGTTTTTCTTTGATTAACGGAGGGTATGGATTACGGAAGATTAATATTGTGTTGCGTTAGCTGAGGGCTTCATTCTAGCTGCAATATATTTTGCAAAGTGATCCATTTGTGAGGTAAAAGTGGCCAGTCGTAACTCTGCCTCAAATGTGCAAGGCCAAGAACATCCCGGTCACGCTAAATTATTTCTGAACATCGTGAGCTTCCTTTACCCTGTATATATGCCAGACTCTTAGCCTTATTGATGACCCAGTACACATAAAAATACAGTAATGTGTGCATTTAATTGAGACATCGTTCTTTGCATTAAGTAGACAAAAAAGCTCAGCGCATATTTATCAACATAAACAAGTGGTCTCTGATGAAGAAGGTAATGCCCTCCAAATGACGCCCTAATGAGCATCAGCTGTTCCATATTTGTCACACCCGCTGTCTTAATTCATCATTGAGAAATATAAGTGCTTTTGTGCAACAAGGTCTCTGGGTTATCGCAAGGACAGATCAATGGAGGGGGGGTTGGGGTGGAATAACAACACAATCTACATCCACGAGTCTCATGCTCGTGTTGTGCAGCTCTAAATTTCAATTTCCTTGCACAATTTGATTTATAAAGGGTGCATTCAGACCTGCACTGTTTGGTCCGCTTTAAACGGACCAGAGTTAGTTTCCCACGCTGGTGCGGACCTTTTGTGCAGGTCTGAACACACACAAACGAATCCTGGTGCGGACTAAACAAGCGGACCGAGACCCACCTTTCGAGCTGCTTCCACAAGGGAAAGTAGAATCCCAGGTGGCTTGCATGTGCTTGGCAGTCAAGCAGTCGCATTTTTAGAGTCGAGACTCAGTGCGCAGCAACTCCTAGCTTTACCCGGAGGCGGAGCTATCTTCGTAATGAAATCCGGACTCGCCATTGGCCCAGCTGGTGTGGAGTACAATAATTCTTGATCCTTTGGGGTATTTTGAAGAAGGCAACAGATAGCCGTGTTATTAAAGCATCCGGGAGTTCTTTTAAATTGTGGGGGGGGGGGAAATACATACTGTCCTTGATGTCCGCGGCCCCACTGTTCGAATTAACGCCTGCCATTTGTAAAGACACTGCTTGTCTTTTATAATCGTCTTCTATGAATGCCTTCCAGGAACCTATGTTAATCATTACAATTATGTCAGGGGAGGGGAAGATATGTAATATTTCTACTCATACATTCACTTTTTCTGTTGTGTGTGCCGCCTTCACTACATACAATGACGTGGAAACAGGAGTCCAGAACATTAAGGCAAATTCTTCCAAGCCAGTAAAAATATTGTTTTCATTGTGGAGACTACAGTGAATTTATCTTATCCATCTAATTTATCTAATCTGTCTATCTAATCTACTGTATGTATATCCGAAAACCTAACCCTTGTTCAAAACCTGGAAACAGACTTGAAACCCTATTTTGCAATCCTAACCTTGCCATGAAAACCTCCCGCTTCAAAATGGAGTGTGCTACCCGGTTGGTGTTCTTCCTTGTGAAAATGTAAATGTGGTTACGGTCACCCGATTCAAAACAAATGACAGCAAGTAGCACTGTGAGCTGTATGGTATCAGCCAACATGCTACATGCTACATGCAAAAGGTGTTACCTGGGTATGGAATGTGGAACCAGGGTGAGTTGGCGACAGCATCCAGGTTAATGTCGGTCCTCGCCGAGTAACCGTAAATGTCCGACTTGGACGGCAGCACGTCGAAGACGGTCAGCAGGAAACAGACCAACCAGCCGCCACACATTCCGAATAAGGCCTGGAGCGAGCAAAACTTCGACGTCAGCAAAATTAGGACTGCGTGACTACGTCGCTATCAGATGCAGATGGAATTACAACAAAGAACAATCCTCTGAAATATTTTATTTGGACTTCCTGGATTTGGTCTGTTGAACGTGTTGCTGAATGTTTAAGATTATACGCGGGAGATAACGCGGAATGATCAGGGTATGCTCAGGTTCACGGAGGCCAGCCACATTTCAGGCTTTTTAAAACCTTACAAGTTACTTTGATCTAAGTCAAGTACAATATTTGTTAACCTGTTTGGTGTTTTTTTATTTCCCCTTGAGGCGCTGCTGAATCCTTTCTTACACAAAGCTTCAATGAAGGTCTGCCTTCTTGTAGCAGTGATATTTTTATTTTTTTTTATTATTATTTTTATTTTTTATGTTTGTTGCAAATCAGTCTGACCCAGGCTTAAATGCTAACCCTGACTTGGAGCCAGGATTATTATAGTTTTGGAATTTTCGTTAGTTTTATTTCGTTTTGAGTTTTATTTAAATTTTGTTTTAATTAGTTTTCAGGGTGTTCTGTTAGTTTTTATTAGTTTAAAAAAAAAAAAAGCTTAGATTTTGTTTTGTTTTAGTTAGTTTAGTATTAGTTTGTGTTTTTTCCCATTTTATTTTATTTTTTTAATGTGTATTACTTGCGCACATTTAATAAACACCATGGTAAAATGAAAACATTTTAGTGACACTTTCAAACATCTTTATTTCGGTTAATATTGAAATAAATATACTTAAAATCCCATTTAAAATAATCACCAAAGGCTCATGTATTAAATTAATTACCAAAGACTAAACGAAGGACATTTTTGCTGTAATTATTCTTTTAGTTATTTTTGTAAAATAAAATATAGTTCTGTAAGTTTAAATTTTTTGTAAAGCATTTTTCGCTTTTATTTTATTTCCTTAACAAAATTTGCTTTTCTGTTTTCGTTAAGTAAAATAACCTTGCTTGCATCAACAACTCAGAGGAGCTTGGCTGTGCCCGACTGTACTTTCTAGGGGTGTTAAAAAAAATCGATTCGGCGATATATCGCGATACTACATTGCGCGATTCTCGAATCGATTCAATAAAAAAAAAAAACGTTTTTTTTTTTTTTTTAAGCGCTCAGAATTGTTCATTCGGTAGTCTTACCGATTCAACGTCTTATCATCATTGCCTTTTTTTTTTTTTTTTTTTTTTTTTGTGTGTGTGTGAATCGATTTTTAAACTTCCATTTTTAATGGAAAAATATTCAACAAAACGTCTGACTTCGGGTTAGGATTCACACCTTGAGCATGGAAGAATGTTATATGAACGGAACATTAAGCCTTAATATTTTATTTTAATGCTGTTCAAACATGAAACAGATTACAACCTCTATAAGACTGAAATTTCAGATAAATAAATAATACATTTTCATATAAATCTTACACTCTACAAGCTTACTGATTAGTATTTTCTAAATTTGAATGAAAAAAAATCGCAACAATCGACTTATAAATTCGTATCGGGATTAATCGGTATCGAATCGAATCGTGACCTGTGAATCGTGATACGAATCGAATCGTCAGGTACTAGGCAATTCACACCCCTAGTACTTTCTCATGTGATTTAGCTGGAATATTAAGTATGAGTTTTTATTGAACTCAACAGCGTGCAGTGGAGAATTAATCCTTTTTAAGACCTCCTTTAAAAACAGTCAAATGGTGCTCGGTAACATGGAAAGGGCTGGGCGTTGGCTTCTCTTTAAAAACAAAAAAAAACAAAAAAACAAAGCTCATTCCGTCATGCCAGGACGCCTTATATCGTTTGTCTATTTAATCTTAAAGCGCACACTGAAAGATTTGCATTGATTCTTTCCGCGTCCAAACATTAAACGCCGGGAGCAGGAGTGACTGAGAGTTCTTGGGTGACTCCAACATAACACTCTCGCACTCAGGTTGACATGTCATTTCCATGAAGAAACAGGCGCTGCGGCCAGAGTGCATTCCATAGCGTCACGTTTGACGTGCTTCGGGAGTCGGGCCAGCATCACAGGTGCGAGTGTGTCAGCGATTACTCAACAGTAATATAAAAGCATAATAGTTTGTACGGCAGGGTGCACCGAGGGCAGAGGAGTTCAAGCGTAGAAGTTGGTGACTCACCGAGAAGAGCTTGAAGAGAGGGTAGTGGAACACCTTCCACTTCTTGTCCTTGTAGGCAATCAACGGCACGTCCACTTTGCTCAGGTACTGCGAGAACAACAGGATGAGGCACACCGTGCTGTGGGCACACGACAGTGGAGAGCTACAGCTGAGTACCAACTTGCAACAAAAACTTATTTGAAATTGAGACCCAGAGCTAGATTGATTCACGAACAGCAGCTTGCAAGAAACATTTTAAAAGCTAATGTGAAACCATCATCCTGTCTTGAAACAATTTGAAACACCAATTTCCAGTCTTAATTTGAATCTTTAACCCAAACTAACTCAATAACCCTGAACCACTTATTTGAAACTCTAATCCTGGCCTCAGACCCAGATTTCAGTTGATTTTAACTTCTGTTGGCAGCTTAGTCCATTGGCGTGCAGCATAACAGCTAAATGCAGCGTCACCATGTTTACTTCCAAGTCAGGGTTCCACTAGTTGGCCCACGTCTGTAGGTCTCAGAGCCCTGCTGGGTTTGTATTCAATCAGCATTTCTTGAATATATTCAGGACCCAAACCATTCAGTGATTTCTAGACCAGTATCAGAATTTTGAAATCTATTCTACAGCTGACTGGGATCCGGTGTAAAGCTTTAAGGACTGGAAAGATATGTTCTGATTGCTTTGTTTTGGACAGAACTCAAGCTGCAGCATTCTAAATGAGCTGCAATTCTCTGATGTTCTTTTGAGAGAGTCCAGACAGAAGAGCGTTACAATAATCCAGATCAAAAGTACAAGTGGCATCGGTACATGGTATCGGTATCGGTTACTAGTCAAGATTTTAATATTTGTACCTTAATTGGTTGGGGAAAAAACTGGTATCGAACATCCGTACTTCCATCCATCCATTTTCTTGACCGCTTATTCCTCACAAGGGTTGCGGGGGATGCTGGAGCCTATCTCAGCTGGCTTTGGGCAGTAGGCGGGGTACACCCTGGACTGGTTGCCAGCTAATCGCAGACATCCGTACTTGTAACCCTATTTTCAAATCTAACCCAAGCTTGACACCTTTTTTTTTTTTTTTTTTTGAAGGAAGAATATGAAACTAAGGTTAGACTGCACTGGTGCAATACTGTATACATTTTAATTGTACAGTTTACATTCAAACTAAATACAATGGAACGTACTCGCCAGTCAGAAATGTTTACTACATATTTGCACCATTAATGTTAATACACATTGCCTAATTGAATGAAGGACAATAACTTTTCAGTGGCGTGTTGCTTAGAATGTTTGGCTGAAGACATTATTTAATTATGTCCATTGCTTCCTGTGGGAAACCCGTGTCACACTTTGTTGCAGTGATGTATTATATTGCAATGAAAGCCTTGACAAGCAGCTCATCTGCAGATGTTCAACAGTAGCAGCACTGCACCCTTCCTCAGGCTCAGGTGGCAACGTATTCCTGAGAACGAATCCCATCTGCATGCAAAAAAAAAAAAAAAAAAAAAGAACTTTGCGTGCCTAAAGACAGACGGCACGCAACCCTTACTCGTTAGCCAGGGGGACGACAGCAGGCCCAGCTTGAATTGTGTGAGTCAATCATTCATGAAAGAAAGGAGGCCGCCATTATTCAAGCAACAACATTTTTCCTGCACAATAACCAATCCAAGTTGTGAAGAACGCTTTGTGAAAGACAAGAAGTTAATGCCGACCATGTGTGCCTGGCATGATGCTGCTGTAATTCCTCGTTATGAGACAGCAAAACAAGCTAATAACATCCTCATTACCACAACCCAATCACGCACTGCCTCTCTCCCAAAATAATTTTGTCTAATTATTTTGCTGGCTGTCCTTTCAAGACAGGAAATAACATTAATTCCAGGGAATTGTTCAAAACCTCGGTCCATCCTATTAAGCATCAAAATAAGGTTCAGTCAGGACTCAAACCGTCTTTGAGGATTACAAAATTGGATACATTAGATTAATCGAAGACCATACATTGTCTGATATTTATTTATATTTATTTATTTGAAGACAAAATTGTCTCTGATGTTCATTCTACAAAAGCACGCACACTTAGCTCAACTTCTAGATAACTGATATCTCTGATCACCTGCAATCACAGACTAAATTGAAATTATTAGAATTACTAGTTAGACTAGGGTGACCATTTTGATTTCCAAAAAGGTATTTAAAAAAAAAAAAGGACACTCAACCAGGCCTTGTGATACTTAAATGACACTCAAAGTTTACTCAAAGATGCCATACATTAATTATACAGTAATTCTTTTAACCAGAGCTGTCAAATTTAATCGTCTAATCGACAAGTATTTGATTATCAAGTTAATCGACCACTATTTTAATAATCGAGTAATTGTTTGGAGCCATTTTTTAATTAAAATTGTCCAAATCCTGATTTCAGCATATCAACAGTAATTGTTCACTGATTTCTGGAGTTCTTAATGAAAGACGACAGATTATCGTCTGTGTTTATTTAATAAGACATTTGCAAACATTTGTTTTTACTTTAGAAAACAATGACCGAACTGGTAACATGCAATATCAATGCCCCTTTTTTGAAATCACTATATGAATACAAAATAAACACCAATAAGGAGTTAATAAACAGTAATCAGGAAAACATGCTTTTGTAATACACTTTAATGCAAAATTAAACTGAATCCAATTAGTCAATTAATCAATTTAATAACTGATAGATTGACTGATTTTGGAAATATTCAATAGTGAAAGCACTAATTTTAACGTGTGCTTCTGTATGGGTAAAAAAAAATAATACAAAAAAACAAAACTCTCTTTCACAATCAACCTTTTAATTACTTTTATTTTCATGGGCAGGAGTAGGGATGGAACCCCGGTTTGGGAGTGCAGCGACTACTAGTGAGCTAAATTTCTGAGCCACCGACACAACCCAGCATCACATTTGAACTTATGGCATCAACAACGGCGGTGGAAGACATATAAATGAACGGGATGTCATTGCATTATAATTACTTTTTTTTTTTTTTTTTTTTTTTGTCACTTGTAGCTGTCCTAACACCCACAGCATGTTTTCTTTTCCGGGTTCTCGGCTGCTACTCGTGTCCTCGTCACAAACATCGTAAATCACAACACTCCGCCTCCAATTAGTCGAGCAAATGCAAAGTGTGGCTTGTGACTAAAATGACTTATTTGTGAATCTTTTATGTTTAGATAACCAAGTATGTTAGGTAAGAAAGTGAGTTGAATTGTTTGGGTGAAGACTCCATATTGTTACATACGATTATTGGATAGTCGATTTTTTACAAACTCACATCAGTTATTCATTCCCCCCCGTACGAGACCTGTCCCCATCGATCCATTACGAAAACGCATCAGTCATATACATTGTTTAGAATAGTCATTAATTCATATCGTTATCCATCCATCCCAGACTATCCCAGACACTGCTTACTCAGTTCATCTTGAATGTCCGTGTGTAGATTGCGGCTAGTCCCAGAACTGGAGAATCGGTCCCCAGACGCCACCGGCAGGCCCCACCCCGCCAGGTGAGCAGCCAAGGCAAGCGCATTTTTTCTCGTTCACCAGTAGCGTCTTCGCTGACATCGGATCAGCTTTCACACATGTTGTGGCTTCCAGAAGAGCAGATCGGC
This sequence comes from Festucalex cinctus, assembly GCF_051991245.1. Taxonomy (NCBI): domain Eukaryota; kingdom Metazoa; phylum Chordata; class Actinopteri; order Syngnathiformes; family Syngnathidae; genus Festucalex; species Festucalex cinctus. Next base: position 27,166,483 of record NC_135413.1, read on the forward strand.
TTGCATTCTGCCCACTGCTTTCAAGCAATATTGCCTCGATTCTCGTCAGCTCAGCCACCACTGTTGCAAGCTACTTGTAGTTCTTGATAAAGGGTCGCAGCGCAGCCTGATATTGATACTTGTGATCACATCATTGATACGATAGTTAGACTCAGTTATGATGTTGAAAAACTCAAGTACCAGTACATTCCGTCAATCAAAAATTGTGTTTGATGTTTACAACCTAAACATTTGCATTATTGAAGACTTAATTGTATCTGATGTACATTTGTCAAAAAAGCAAGTAATAGTTTTCTTAATACCTTTCTTTCCAGCGTTTAGTAAGCTCAGTGTGTGTGTCTTTGTCTTGCACAGCTGGCCTGTGCGGACTATTTGGCGACTTTGCGCCTCACTGGTGGACACTACGACTGCCCAAAGGTCCATCAGGACACCGGGAGAGTTTGCAGATGTTTTCTTGTTCAAGCTGGAAGTTAAGTGAAAAAGCACTTCTTGTTAAATGTCTGCAGCTATGCCCTCCTGACCTCTGTGACAAAAGCACTTAACACTGACAAATCCCAATTAACACCACAAGGTTTTCAGCACCAAAGTCAAGGGAAGAAGAAAAGCCGCCATCGAACCACACTGCGGCATGAGGATGACGATGTATCGCCCTTGCCTTAGCGGCATAAACCTTTCATCTGTCGCACAGATTTCCCACAGACAGACACAGCGCCTTCACAGAAAACAGACCCAAGGCCTCGTTTTCAAGGCCTCCACTTTGAACAGGCTGATGGGAATGCAATGTGCGGTTTAAAGATGACACCATGACACATCCTTGATGTGTTTCCTGCATCTGAGGACAGAAGACTGACACAGACGACCACCACATTTGTCAATGCAAAATTGCGACTAAATTCATCTGTCAGTAATCCGCACAGGTTGAATCAAGGTAACAGGACTCTTCTTGTTTATTGAAGACGTTTTGGCTTTTTTCCAAAAAGCTTCTAATTTTAAATTTTCTTGTGAGTGTGTCCCCTGGTCACAATAGTGCAACTCTAGTCATTTAACAAAAATAAAAATAATAAAAATAAAATAAGGGCGGCACGATGATTGACTGGTTAGCACGTTCGCCTCCCAGCGGTGAGGATGCGAGATCGAGTCCAGGCTCCGGCCTTCCTGGGTGGAGATTGCATGTTCTCCTGTGCCTGCGTGGGTCTTCTCCGGGTACTCCGGTCTCCTCCCGCATTCCAAAGACATGCATGGCAGGTTAATTGGGCGCTCTGAATTGTCCTTACGTGTGCTTGTGTGTGTGGATGGTTGTTTGTCTATGTGTGCCCTGCGATTGGCTGGCAACCAGGAACATACTAGCAAGTACGTTCAAACGTTCAGACTCGTAATTACGTTTTTAGGTAATTTTCAACGTATTATTGCAATGTGTGCCAAATGCTTAAAAAAAAAAATGTTCTTTTTATCCACCAGCACATGCGCGAGTAATACCACGGCACGTGGTATTATGGGAGAATATGCTATGTAGCATTTAGCCTATACGTTCTGACATCTCTCCCCCAAAATATTGTCTCATTTCAAGGGAAGAGTGGCCATGAATGAGCTGTTTTGCTACCAAGCAGGTGAGCAACCGATTAGTATAGTATGCTGGACGATTATTCAATAGACACAAACTGGGAACATCAATGAAAACAAAAAGCCAGGCTCAAAATGGTCACATTAGCATTTTTTTTTTTTTTTTTACATATTAGCGTGCAGACTCACAGAGCAGCGATCCCCCAATGGCCGCCTGACTTCTTGCCGGCCTCAGTGAACAATGACAAGCCGATGAGGTTGATGGTGGGCGCGATGGCCAGCGGTCCGATGTATCGGAGCACAAAGCCCACCAGGCCAGTGAAGCCCAGCGTGATCTGGACCAGCGACGACACCAAGATAGCTCCTTGGATCTGTCAAGTGAGGTAGGAAATGAGCCACGTCAGCCACTATTATTTGCAGTGAGATGATTCAGTACATCTACCATACGATTCAAACTATGATACTCACTTCAATTATGATGCAATATGATGTATGCTGTTTTGACTCAATCCACTTTCATTGAAATTCACTCCGTTACATTCATTCCCATCATGTTACGATTCCTTTAAGATCATATATTCACTCCAATTACAATATGATTCATTTCAAATACGATAGAATTCTCGCCAATTCCGGTACGATTCACTTGAATAATTCAGTCCAAATCAATGGAATACCATTTGCTGCAGTTAGGTTGCGATTCACTCCAATTATGACTTAGTTTCACTACAATTATAACACCATACGATTCACATTTACATTGATGATTCATCGAAATATATTTTTTGTTAAAACTTTTTTCTCATCCGCACAATTCTCTTAAGGCAGCTCTCACGCTGGATTTAATTAAATTTATAGAAGCCTACCGACAGTAATCTAATACATAGGTCATACGTCAATGCAGAAGTACACTGTTCACACACACAACAGAATATATCTGAATAATGTAGTTACGACCCTTTACTGACCACATGAGTTCTATTCCCTCCTGTGAGCATTTGTTTTGCAACACTGCGCTGACAATGCTGAGATTGATGGCTGCAAAAACACTTGATGTACTTTTAACAAATGACAGATGAATTCCACAGACAGTCATAAAATTCATGAGCCCTACACCACTTGAACATTTTGTGGAGGGGAGAATTGGCTTTGTCGTGAATGTTCTTTTCACTGTGAGTTTCAGACCTACAAGTGGGAAAAGTGCAAATAACTCAATCCCGGGATTCGATGCGGTTGCCTGAAGTTAAAATTTTAAACGCAATTCACAACATGACTCACACAGGATTCACCCCTATTGCAAGACAATTCTCCATAATTCCGATACAATCAGCACACTTTCAATTCCATTCATTCCAATTAGGATACTCTCAGATTTCACTACGATTTCCGCTGATTACGATAGGGTATCCCCAAATTACAATACCGTACAATAATCGGTATTGGTATTGTCCCCGAAAAAAAAACATCAGTCTATCGCTAATGTCCATGTTCCAGGTGTGTTTTTACATGTCGGTTCAAAGCTGTGAACATGTTGGACTTACCTCGCGCATTCGCGACATCCACACTTCGTCGCCACTTTCCGCCATCTGCAACACGCTGGTGCCATTGTGCGCAGACAACATGGCGGGATCTTGTGAGGCGGGGCACTTCCACTTGGGCAGCGCAAGGATGGCCAGGGTGGGAGTGATGAAGCTGAAGGTCCCTCCCTGGAGGATTGGCAGCCTGCGCGCCAATGAGGATGACACTTATTAGGCACCAGAAACACATCTAATATGATTGTATTTCGAATCTAGTCATGGGTGCTACACTTCTTTTAGAGAACAAACGATGAGCATTTTTGATATCCCCTTATCTCATTTGCTCCCAAAAATACGTTCTATTTTAAATATTACCAGTGTCCCAAAGACATATTTATAAATGTTTTTTCTTTCCTTTTTTTTGTATGCTAAAGCATACAGAAGGCATTGATGCAGCCTCTGAACTGAAGAGAACATTACAAAAATGGCCAGCAGGTGTCAGCAGAGTATAAGAGTTCAACCAGGGCCCTGTTGCAACAAGCTGTTCTCACCACAGTTTAAAACAGATTTGTGAATAATTAGAAAACTTGGCTATATTCTAATGCTAATTGATTGCTGAAAAGCGGAAACAGATAGAAATATACTTTTTTTTCCTGATGAAATAAGAGACTAATCTTTCTTTTGGTGAAGTTCCATGTTTGTTTGTTTTTAATAGCAATAGAACACAATATTCTGTGGGTCTTGCAAAATCGGTCAAAATCTTCAGTGAAAATGGGTGGGAGTGAATGAGTTAATCAAGTAATTGTCAAAAATATCGCTATTGCAACAACTAGCATCAATTCACAGAAATTTATGTCATTTTCATAAATTCTTAAATTAGGATTAATAATCTTTTTTACGATAATGCAGATTTTGTAATTGTGGAGTATAATAATTGAAATTGTAATTGAATTTCAACTTATTGCACAGCCCTATTTTAACCCCCAAATTATCTTTCTTTTGTATCCCCCATGTGAAGTATGATTGTATTATGTTCCCAAAGCCAGGTGGTGTTTGGGCCTAAAGCAATTTTTCATCAGTGCTACTGGAAGAGAACACACTTTCTTACCAGACGTATGACAAAAAATGCTATCTACAATGGACAAAAAAAATACACATAAATAATATGCCTGTATTTTGTTGATGCAGGGCAGAAATAACACCACGATAGAAACATGCAAACTTGCAAAGGTCTAACTCCGACTCGTTAACACAAACATGAGTGTGCATACAATTCACAAGAAATTTAAAGAAGAAATTTGTGGGTGTAAAGTGTGTCAGAAATTGCTGTGCAGGTATATATATATATATATATAAAAAAAAAAGTGTAATAAAATGCCCCCCCCCCTTTAACTTATTAATTCCAAGGAATGCATTACACAAAAAAAGTATGTTAACTGAACCCATTTTTTCCACCTGGACTTAACAACAGGCTGTTTGTCTTCGAAACGTGAAAAGGATGCAAAGCAAATAAAGATTAGATGTGACCAAAGTGTTTGCCGGGATCTGCGTTTATGTTACGTTTTGTCTTCCTGCGACCTGCGTGGGCCGGCATCGCAGACAAAAGCCTCCATTATTTGCTCAGGTTTTTCAGTATGGAGCACGTACGACTCAAATGTGTGGGAGGCAGCGGCGTACTCAAAAAGATGGATGCATCACCGTCATCATCATCATCATCTCCTCACTCCCCCGCGATTGTGCTTAATGGCTCTCGAGAGTTCACACATGAGCTTGACTAAGCTGCGTACACATTGAACGTCTTATTTATGACGATGATGAGTGGCGCAGGAGAGAGGGAGCGCGTGAGCCTTGAAATGTCTAAGCATGAAGTTAGAGATAGTTTGCGTGTGTGTGTGTGTTCAGTCCTCATCAAAGTGTGTGAAACACAGGCGTGACTGCTTCATCAGAGATAATCAACCACCCTCAAAATGTCATCAAAGCTTTGTGTCCTCTTTACTTTTTGCTCTGAAATGAGCATAATCAATTTAAACGGCTAATTTAGTCAAAATCATTATAATGTGTACACAGTGCAAACTTTTAAATATTAACTGTTACCCCACTATTTGCAGGCGTGGGACCTACCGTGAATAGTAAAAATCTGCAAGTGATTGCCATCCACCCAAAGAGTTTAGAATTACCAATAGATGCCACAAGATGGCGGCAAAGAACGCTAAAGCTCTAGGAGTAATGCAAAACTCTATACACTGACAGAGGTGGGCATTCCGTCAATATTGACGGAAGGTCCGTCAATCCATCAACGGATGCTCATTTAGCTGCGCAATCGCCGAATGACGGATTGGCGGCTCGGCTTGAAATATTGACAGGTTGATGATGACGGAAGGGTGTCCCAACTGTTGACGATTGCCGAATGACGGAGGCTCAAAATTAACTCTTTGACCGCCATAAACGTTTAAAGACGTTCAGTATAAACCTAGAATTGGCCGCCATAGACGTTAATTGACGTCTACTATGTTTTTTTTATGGAAACGGGTGGAGGAAAGCCTTGGGCAGCTGTGCTCCAAGTATCAAGCCGATCGGGTTACTATAATGAGTATTCCTGGCCACTAGATGGCTGTGATGAGTCTTTTGGACAAGATCGGGTAGGAGACAACAGTAGAAGAAGAGAGGCGGAGCTAGAGTGTTGAGGGGGAGAGAATGGCTAACTTGGCTAAGGGAGTCAAAAAGGCTACAGATGGCAATCAGCTCACGCTTGATCCTTATTTTCAAAGCTCAAAATGACGACGGAGTTAAGTCATAGTTGAAGCGGTGACGCGGCCGTTTCGACCACGTCCGAAGGCCCCACCGGCTAGCGATGCTAATAACGTCCTAAGGCCGCACCGGCTAGCGATGCTAGCACCGGAGAAAAGTGGTGCACAACTGAGCACGTCTGCACAGATGACGTTTCATCGGACGATGACGAGTACTATGGGTCCGATGCAAGACAGTCTTGGACAGTCTTCCAAAGAACGTGAAGGTAAGCGCTAACATGCTAAGAGATTGCTAGTAAGATTACTTTACTAACTTTTCGGCGATCTGCTAGCAGCGTGTGTAAATGTGCTGATATACACTAGAACATCTATTACCTATACAAACGTGAATGTATGTTTTATAGATCGTGCTCACAGCAACGTCCGACCGCTGGTTCTACGACAAAGAAAGGTAAAAAAACAAAAAAACAAAAACGTTTTCAATACACCGCAACAAGCTCCCCCTCATAGGGCCCAAAGTGACCCTTCTCACAGTGAGCAGAACAAAGGTAAAAAGAAAAAAAAAAAAAAGATTCTCCACAGCTCTAATAAAATATTTGATGGTAAACTTCTTCTATAATTTACAGAATGTGCATCAACCAATACATCGAAGAAAAAAAGGTAAACATGCACACACACACACACACACACACACACACATTGCATCACAGTGCTCTAAAATAATATATGATATTGAAATGTATATTTGCAGATCCCAAAGATTCTGGCTGGCTTGAAGTTGATGAATTCGGCTGGCAGCCAACCATCTTCCCCTTTGCTGCAAAACCAGGACCAAGGGATGCTGCAGCAGAGCTGAATTCCCACCTGCCAGCTGACATCCTGGAGCTCTTCATCACGGATGAACTTCTCCAGCACATCGTTCATCATACCAACCTCTACGCAAATCAGTCCATGCAGAAGCAGACTGACAAAAACTGTTGCGCACGTGTAAATAGTTTGCAAAGAGTTTTCCAAATTGTTTGTTCGGATTGCTACTGTTGCATGTAAATAAACTGTTATTTTGCAATCAAAAAACATTTTTTATTGTTGGGGTAGTGTTTTATAGAAGTTTAGGTGTTTGTAGAATCACTCATGCAAAAAAAAAAGTGCCAAATTCACTAGAGTGCATGAAATAACATCGTTTCACAAAAAGCTTGATTTCTCCGTATTTTGGAAGAAAATAAGAGGATTTGGGTGAAACGAAGGTGTTTTCTATTGTTGATTACTGAAGATCCGAATAAGGTAGAAACAAACTTTTTTTTTAGATGAAAGATGAGACTTCAATCTTTCATTTGGTAGTATCCGTGTTTCCATAGTCCTAACACAACATTTTCTGTGGAGCTTGAAATATCGGTAAAATTCTGTAAATCAGCTGGCAGTATAGGGGTTACCTTTTCCGAAAATGGCTGGCAGTCAAAGAGTTAATTGATGCGCCCACCTCTGGAAAGTGAAGATGAACAATAAACACTAAATGTAAAAAAAAAAAAAAAAAAAAGTGTGTAAAGTAACAAGGAGAAAGTTAGTGGAACTAATGGGCTACCTTGCGACCCACACGCATTACATAACGTCGGCAAAAAAGCTATAATTTGGTATCATCCACTAATACCTATTACTGCTTCAGAATGCTGCTGATTAGGATGAATTCCCTAGTTACAAGCCCTGGAATTTGGTCAAAATGGCTGCTTAAAAACTGTAGAGGATGATAAATTACAAAAAAAAACAAAAAACGGTTAATTAAAATGTATCTCTTCATTTATTTCATGTCATCAAATGTTTACCTGACTCCGATACTCGTCTGAAGCAGCGTACTGAGGCCAGACACGAAGAAGATGGTGCAGATGAGCTGGCTTTTGGCCACGTTGTTGTCGCTGATGCAGAGCGGCTCGGCCAGGATGAGCGGGATGGCGATGATGCCACCGAAGGCCAGGACGTAATGCTGCGACAGAGCGGACATCTTTGTTTGGGTTGACTCTTGAAACAAGTCACAATAACTTTTCTGTATCAAAGAAAATGGGGGGGCTCAACGTGCCACTACGTCTTTTACCTCAATTCAACTTTTAAATTGAAGAGGAGTAGAATACACAGCTGGTAATAATTTAATACAGTTTCTTTTGAAGAAATTGACTGGCTTATTGTGAGTTAAGTCAGTGTGTCTGATAATTATTGGACCACCACTACTTTCAACTCAACTAAACCAAGAACACATTAACCGCCATGTTAATTACTAATTAGTGTTATAGTTATAGTCAAAGTTAAGACTTTTAGGTAAAATTTAGTTTTTAAGTTCGAGTAACAATGTAACATACCTGAACATGCTATCTTCACTGCGGATGCATTTCCGAAAAGCCCGCGAGACAGCACATTATTGCGCTCTTTTTCAAACAAACAAGTAACAAGAACAAGTAACGTATTTAGCCTATTATGAATACATAACTTGAACCTTACAGTCATGTTTATCCATGTCATGAAATTACCTAATTGAAAAGGAACAAACGTGGGCTCTCAAGAGGTCGGCAAGTGGGCCTACGTCACAACGCACACCGATGCATTGTGGGACTTGTAGTATCAATGAGGACTTTTCGAGCAGAAAGACAAGATGCAAACTGGTAAGATATTTTCTTATGTACTTGCAACAACCGGATCATTTTATAATGGGAAGGGGTATAGGATGGAGATAACCCATCAGGAAGTGAATTAGCGAGATGTTTGAGTAGGAAATGACAAGTGTGAGTCGGGACACACACAGTAAAAACATTTAAGGAAACGCTAGCATAAACCTGTAGCAATTATTAAAAGTCTTCCATGAGAAAACCTGATACTGTAATAAGCAAAACCAAACAAAGTTAAATGCGAAGCATATTCTGTGTCTTAGTTTTAACCGAGTTGTTTCACAAGGTTGGTTTTGTTGCCATAACGCCTTACGGTTTTTCCCCAAACATCACAAACTGAGGCTTGGCTATTTGGGGCTAAAATATTATTGACTGACAGTGGAGTGGGGCATGCGGCTCACTCTTATTATGTCAAACTCATTTTGGTCAATGGCCGTATACTTGGTTCATATAATTTCAGATTAATATATTGATGAATTAACTATTTTTGAAATTATAGGTGAAGATAAACTCTTTACATTGTGTTCTTTAATTGTATACTGGGCATTACATTACGAGTCAAATGACAGAAGTGATCCATTTTGATTAAAAAAATCGATTTAAAAGCATAAAGATGAGGTAGGCAAGTTGGAAAGCAGACAATAGCTGTGGAATGGAGCATTGTCTATTATACAAGACGAAATACAAACAAAAATAAATTGCAAGTTTTATAATCAATGTCGAAAAAACAGATTGCAAATGTCGGCCTTTTCAGTGATATGACGAGGTATTTATGGCTGATGAGGTTCTGACAGTCAGTCTTACAAATTTACTAGCGTGTAGAGTGGCGTGCCAGACAGACAAAAATTGGTTAAAAATAATTATAACAGCATGCTTTTGTCATGCATAATATTTAGCCTGAATCATTTTAGAACTAATTAAATTTCTGAGCGCTGTGAAAAACATGAATTTTAACATCAACATATTCATTTTACTAGCAGCTTCTAGGTCTCTGCGCACAAGAATGGCAGCAACTCAGCAAAGCACTATCCAACTCGCTGTGTACTTTTTTTTTTTTAAATGAACGGTTTTATGCAATCAGCTAAACACTTGTGAAAGGAGCACAAGTGACTGAGTTAAGATACTTAAAAAAAACGCAGGCATGAAGACAACCATAACTGCTTGTCACTTGTGATGAGGTTTGATGAGGAAAGCCTGCCGACAAGAACATATCTGCTGTGGTGTTAGACCTTATAACCACCCGCCACCGCCGTTAAGGTGCAAAAATGTCAGATGTGTGGGTAAGTAGCGACTGCTTTCATGCTCAAGCTCTGCATGAGCTCTTTGGCTTTAGCTTTGTTTAATTTACAAAACAAATCTACGCTCCATCAACGTGGATTTACTAATACAGTAGTAGTAAAATTGCCCGTCAGTCATATTTAAATGACCAACTTTAGCGCTATTTGCAGTTTTTTCTTTGGTGTTTTGAAGGAAGAAGGCAGCATGAAAACACAAGCAGCTTGGCAGCAAGAAGCATGACTCCTTTTCGGCGAATTTTAATCAATTTCTTACGAATTGCAATTTTTATGATGATTGACACGCTGAGAACATCTTTTTGGTGCTTCATTCCAAAAAGCCTCCGTCTTGTACTTTTTTTCCCCTAAACTCCCCTGGCCTTCCCGTTCCCAGGTTGATAAAGTGCAGGTGGTTGAAATGAAGGCCAAGCTGTCATCGTACCTCAAAGACAGCCAGTTCCTATCATCATAACAAGCTTGAAGCTTCCTAACGCTGCCAACGTTCTGTGTTCGCACCGCGCTGACGCTAAGGGGCATTCAAAGTCAAACACATGCCGTCTCTCGCCGGGATGTTTACGTTCCATTTTGACCCCTGTAGATGATCCCAATTTCACCGTTTTGGTTTTACAAACATTTTTTTAGCATTCCGCTTTAAATCATACAGATTTATGGTGATCTCTCTGAACGCCTGTACAGCAGGTCGGCGAGGCGATGTCAGTTTGATGATGGAAGAAGCCTCCTGGGAGGTATTGTTCCCCACCAAGAGCCTCAGGGCGGTATCGCCATTCCAGTGATCTCTCACCAGCCTTATTGAAAAGATGACAATTGCAATGCTGCAATGATTGACTGACATCATGAGTAGGGCTGTGCTTGGTGACTCGGATAGAGAAGCGAATTGACTGTTAAAAATGAATGCCGAATCAGAATTTTCAGATTTGATTCAGAACGGGTCGTATTGTTGCATGTATTGGCACTGAGGGATATTTGGGTGTAAACACTTATAATATTTCATTATGTGTGACGTATAATGTTGCAGAATGAATTAGGCCAAGTGGAAAGCTATCAAAACTCTTTAATGGCATAATAACGCTAACCGATGCGTGACTTGCAAGTTGCAACTTGGGTGGAAAATTAAGGCAAAGTTTGATGACTTGCCATTATTTCAGTCATGCAACCCAGATGTTTTGGAAAATCCAATCCTCCAAGCTTGTCTTCTTCTATATTTGGCACTACCCATCTATCAGTTGTAATATACAAGCTTCAAATTTAGTAGCAATGAGACAAATGGTAAGAAGTATGTCTTTCAAAGACCCCCAGCTGCTTCAAACCGAAAAGGCCTGTTGGGTTTTCGTCCAGAACTTCATGAGACATTTTGGCAAGCATACCTACCAAATGACATGCAGCTAAGTTAAACTTGCTTTGGGGCAGATGGTGTTGTAATTGCTAACATTGATTTTATTACTAGGAAATATACAGCAGTGAAACATTCCAATGACTGTCCATCCAGTGTGGGCTTCTGTTTCCTTCAACTTCAATTTGTCATTGGTGCAAGCGCATTTCATCATTGGTAAGTCCTCAACCCAAGATGTTAAAACTTCACATTATATTGTAAATGTGCATATCTTATTTATCTGATACAGCATCTAATTTGGGCAGCCATATTTACGTCATTATGTGTTCAGAGTCGCTTGATGTGTCTATCAGCCCACCCTGCCTGCCTTACTGGTGTCTGGTAGGAACCCGACAGTCGGCGGACTACTTTGCTAAAGCAGTGTAATAGGTGGACATGAATCTGTACACTTATCTTTGATGCTGACAGCCTGACACATTTGGAGTTTTAACTGATCCAGTTTTAACAAACCACTCTTACACAAATGCATGTTCGCGTGTGTTTTTTTTAAACAAACATTATTGAACACTTACTTCGCACACTTGAGTCCCCAACTAATGCAATTTTCTGCCACAATCACGCTTCTGGTAAGTTGATGTCTAAATTATTACACAAATCTAATATATTTATCAGAGTAGTAGCATGTTCAGTGGGGCAAATAGAACATTATTCCAAGGAAATTTTAATTTGATTTTCGCTTAAATATTAAAATCCCGTGGTATCTGCAGCTGTGCTTGAATTACTAAAACCTTTCTGTGTGAAAAGAATGCTGCCAGGATGTTTACGTCCAAACAAAGCAGGGTGGGCAGCTATGCCAATCAATTAGCCTCAAGGTCATCAGCTGCTTACGAGCATGTCAAAAGAAATATTCAGTCTTGACAGAAATTCATTTCAAATCATTGTTTAATTTGATGTAAACCCCAAGCTCAGATTTGATTAGCCATAATTAGCCGTTAGCCTTGTAACATCAAGAACACTAAAATAACTTGTTACGAATAGATTACAATCTACCTCTGCCCTCACTTATATTAAATAAAATATATGTTAAGAACATTGAGGTATGAATGGAATGTAAATCAAGTACCATCTCAAATTTTATTAGTATGAATGGAATGTAAATCAAGTACCATCTCAAATTTTATTAGTATTAGTGTTGATGTGTTTTCGTTTCGTGCGAAGACGGACAAATGCACGAGTTTTGACACACACGATTAAAGATACATAAGTCCTCGGTTTAAGACAAGGGTTCCATGCTTACGTCGGCAACGTAACCTAAAGTACATAAATCAGAATGTGCTACGTGGTAGTGAAGTAATGATTCCAATCAATATTTGTTCAAAAGAAAAAACACCATTGTAAACCGAGTAAGCGACTACCCCCTGTAGTTCGGTAGGATGATCGGTTGGTATGTTATATTATTAGTATGTCAGTCAGTAACTTAGTTTTGTTCGTAAGTCAGCCTTTCATAACTTTCAAAATTTGTTTGTCAGGACTATCATAAACTGAGGACCTAGTAATTGGTCAGTTGGTTGCTTTAGCGAGTAAATTACAGGGGGTACTAAGTTCACAATGGTCGTTTGCAAAGGATACCCTATAGACAGATGGTTGGTCAGTTTTAGTTTGTCAGTAGTTCATCACGAGCCGTATATAACCTCAAAACAGTGTGTGTGGGGAACGATGTAAACAAAAAGGATGCCATTTGGGTTATTGTCCATCATGTGTTTAGCCTTTTCAACACAAGCTAAACAGATCTTTTCCTGAAGCTTGTGTGGACATAAAACAGCACGAGGTTAAATTTACCTGGAATCCGAGCAGAATGCAGAGGTACCAGGGCGGCCGGTCATTGAGAGCGTAGACAAGGTCGGTGGCCGAGTCAGCGCTCTCCTTCCGGGCCTCCACGTCCATTGCTGGCTGTTCGTCAGCATCTTTACCCTTTTGAAAGAACCGCATCATCAAACTAAATCCCGTCAATAACACCCACTCACTCTTATGATTATATTTATATATATATATATATATATATATATATATATATATATATATATATATATATATATATATATATATATATATATATATATATATATATATATATATATATATATATTAGGGCTGCACGATATTGGAAAAACATGCGATATGCGATATACTTGCTGAACATAGCGATATCGATATTATTGCGATATTTAACATGTATCTAAAGAAATTACATTTTTATTATCTAATGAAAGAAAAACATTTTTCATGCGACAAAATAAGCAACCTTAATGTAATCTTAGTCAATTGTAATTATGTCTTGATCATTTTCAACTATTGGATGGCGATGCACGTTTTATTTAGCATCTGACTGGTCAAATTCATATAAAAAGCATAAAATTCCATATAAAACTTATTGCATGCCTTTGCGATATGCATATTGCAAGGGCCAATATCGCGATATCGATATTTTTTCGATATATTGTGCAGCCCTAATATATATATATATATATATATATACACATATACATATTAGGGCTGCACGATATTGGAAAAATATGCGATGTACTTGCTGAACATAGCGATTTCGATATTACTGCGATATTTAACATGTACCTAAAGAAATTACATTTGTATTATCGAATGAAAGAAAAACATTTTTCACGCGGCAAAATAAGCAACCTTAATGTAATCTTAGTTAATTAATTGTAATTATGTCTTAATAATTTTCAACTATTGGATGGTGATGCACATTTTAGTTAGCATCTGACTGGTCAAATTCATATAAAAAGCATAAAATTCCATATAAAACTTATTGCATGCCTTTGCGATATGCATATTTCAAGGGCCAATATCGCGATATCGATATTTTTTCGATATATTGTGCAGCCCTAATATATATATATATATATATATATATATATATATATATATATATATATATATATATATATATATATGTGTGTGTGTATATTTCTGTGGAATTTGAAAACTTGCTGGAAAAAAAAGTTTCAAAGCCGCTTTTATATCAATAGAAGCAAATCCCAGAAAAATAAGGAAACCACCAAGCATTCAGATTTTATCGCAAGGCCAGATCACCCAACGTGAGCATGTGTGGGTTGGGTTTGTGTGTTTGGCACCACCTGTTGCTTTGGAAAGAGCAAAACTCATTTTTATAAGATGATTCCAGCAGCGTTGGCAAATGCCAGGGCAAACAAATGCCCCGCTGCCACCATGTGTTTCAGGAGTAGAAGAGTACAAAACAACCATGGCATGTTTGACGTGGTTTAACCCCATTTGCGGGCATTTCATTTTGAGTTACGGGCCAGAGATGAAAGTGTAAATCAGCATGGCTTCCATTAGTGCATGGAGGCCATCGTCATTGCACCCTAGGTCAATTTAACTGAAACTGTCTTGTGGTCTGTCAGCAAATGAAAACCTTGTGCAGTGGCTGCAGGTCAAGGTAGGGCTGGGGCCGGGCTACCGCCTCTCCCATGTGCTGTTGTTGTTGTTGTTGTTGTTGTTGTTGCGATTTGTGCAGTTGTCAACGTCTGCCTCACCCCAGCGCTCGCTCAACATTTGGAGAGCTTCGCAAACGCAATGCCAAGCAATAAATCTATTAATTTTATGGGCAACAAAGTGGCCAGCTAAGGTTTTTTTTTTTTTTTTTTTATCATCGAAAAAATATTACTTTTTAATCGATACAAATAGGGCTTTGGTCTTGAAGTATTACTGCTTTTTCCTTTGGAAAAAAGTAGGGAAAAATACTTTTTGACTAGAAAAAAAAATTGGCATCCCCAAAAGACAACAAGACAGATAGATGTTGGAGTAACTTTTAGAAAGCTCTTCATGTAGTTTTAGGGTTGACTGATGCACAAAGGACCAAAAAATACTGCAAGATGTGCAAGTGCAAGATGAAAAAAAAGGTCAGTATTGTGTAGACAAGCAAACTCCTCCAAATGGCAAAAGACTGTTCAGCTTCCCTTCTTTTGTATTATGTTTGCTTGATGGCTGCTTCCAACTGGGAATCAGGTTGACAGACACTTGATTGGGTTTCATGTCAAACATCAAGACCAATTCATGTTTCTTTTTTTTTTTTCTTTTTTTTTACTGTGTCAGCACATTTCTGCTGTACACAAAGGTGCCTTTGATACATAACCTTGCCACCACGTAGCAAGACGTCCAGAGAGACACCGCTCTACTAACACAATGCTGTCAGAAATAGCAACAAGGGTTCTTTTGTTGTCACGTTGAATCCGATAGCCTTTGTTGTCTTGTCTTTGTTGTTGTTTTGTTCTCATATTGATGTCACAACAGAGCATCCTGTTCAAGCTCTGGTTTTAACAAGACATTGCTGTAAATAATAAGGGCGTATACACACTTCAAAGTTGGTTCTCTGGACCGGATTGAAAAACTGAAAAACCTTGGCGCACACCAATGGTTGGAAACCTGGTGCTTATCAAAAATGAAATCCCTGGTCGGCGCCAAACCAGTGAAACCTGGTAGGCCTACGTACCAAACCAGTGCGTACCCAAGCTGACAGACATTGGTGCACACCAAACATGCATATAAATAATACAGCTCTGTTGCAACACCAAACTAGTGAACACTGATTCATACCAAATGGTTGAACCATGGACATCACATAAGGAGACTATGGTGCCCACCTAACATGTAAGACCGGATGGGCACCAAACATGAACCCTGGTGTGCACCAAATGATATGTGTGTATCTAAGGCTAACATAACCCCGTAGACAAGCTAACAGAAATAGGCATCCAATGGCGTGCAGTGAAGGCCTTCAACGCTTTCTCAGATGGCCCAAACCACTGTCAGAAGTACTGACATGTAAACCTTATGTTTAAAAGGCAACACATCGCAACTGAAATCTGACTGGACTGGATTCATCAAACGTAAAGGAATCCAGTCCAGTCAGATTTCAGTTTGTATGTGTTGCCTTCATCGACTGGATTCATCAAATGTAAAGGAATCCAGTCCAGTCAGATTTCAGTTTGTATGTGTTGCCTCGTAAACATAATTGGCCTTCACAACTGCTTTAATTGGCCTTCTTAACTGCTGCATCAAACGCACATGAGCGTTAAACACAAAACATACTTACCCATGGTAGAAGAGCCATGGTAGAAGTCCCAGAAATAATGTCCAAAAAGCATATCGATGTGACAGCAGGCAAGCATGGTTATTGGTTACAAATAGGACTCTATATACGTACACGGTTGTTATTGCGTGAACTCAACTCTCCAGTGTGAACCCCACGTAATCTTGTGGTCTGTCGGGAGTAGATTTCCGGACACTGCAACGCACACGGTGTGAATTGTAGTCCTTGCAGAAGCCGTACGGAAAACGCACCGCGTACTTTCCGCAGCCAGTGTGAATCGTGCTTTAGTCGGGACATCTCATTGACATAATGCATTTCCTAGCCCCTTACCCTAACCTTAACCATCACAACTGATTGCTTAACCGTAGTAAGCCTTACCCTAACATCAACCAAAATCCAATTCAAACCTAAACTCTAAAACCAAGTCTTGACCCTCAAAAAGAGATCTGAACTTGTGGGAGCCACCAAATGTCAGCCGGATAAGTCGGTCCCCACAGTGATAGTTAAGCCGGGAATATGGGCCCCATAATGTAGCAAAAACTAACACACACACAAACACATTTAGGCCTAACTGGGTAAATAGTGATTGTGAACTGCTTTATTGTAGTGTAGATATTTTTGCGTTCTTTTACATTATTAAAAACTATTATTTAATTAACTTCACACACCTGTGGCTTATTACCTGGAGCTTCCCTTTATCTGTTTGTTTTGTTTGGCACGTAAGCGCTTCCCTGTGTGGAAACCAAAAACCCTGATAAGGAACCCTGATGCGTACCAAAGGAACAAACTGTGCACAAACATCATTCAACCCAAGCAAAAATGTGATGTATTCTTATGCTTTTTACCTACTGGCTGATGGTTGATGTTGGCATATTTATGACCAGTAGGAGCAAGGGATACTTGATACGCAGCACTGATGGAGTGTCTTAAAAACACAAAGAGGTCAACTCCCTGTTCAGAGAGGCCACATGGGACAGATCGCTTTCCTCGGCATGGTACAAACAAACAGCATTCAAGTCGGTCTGCCATGGAAAAATGAGAGCTGGGTATCCTGGCATTAAAATCAAATCTCATTTTCTCATTTGACTAGATCCCCCCCCCCCCTGTTTAAAGAAAAAGCAAATGACAGTGACATTATTACAAACAGCTTTTGCTTTTTTTTCCACCTCTTCTGAGATTTTCTCTATTTCTCCTTGCGTCATCTTTCACTGAAATAATGGGAGAAAACAAAACAAAAATCCTATACAGGTAACAAGAAAATATGTACTTCCTAGCCAAAACATGAACCATAGGTACAAATAATTCCGAATAAATCTTTTTTTTTTTACGACCAGGGTCAGAATAGTTTTTTATTATGTTTTTATTATAGTTAATTTTTATTTTGTTTTCACTTTGTTTGAAATTTCAGTCTATTTTATTCATTTTTAGAGTAGGTTTGTTACTTTTTATTAGTTAGTTGGTCAATTAGTTGGTTTTGCTTTATGCTTTATTTTAGTTCAAACTTCAGTTTATATTAGTTTTAGACTTTTAGTATTAGTTTTTAGCTTTTTTTTAAAGTCGGGTACAAGTGAACAAAATGTAAATACAATTCTCAAGCAACCAACCTTCCTTCTTCTGTATGGATTCACAGCAATATTGAAATAAATACATGAATAATGATCCCCAAAAGTTCATTTTTGATGTTTACTTACAAATATGAAAACAATTATTGCAATTATTTTGTTAAACTACAATTCTTTTCAAATGACTGTTTGATCTTCCTTCTTTTGTTCGGACGTCAAGGTCATTTTCACCAACTCTAGTATTTTTTTTCCATTTTAATTTTTTTTTTTTTTTTTATTTATTTATTTTTTTACATATTATTTACATGGATTTTTAAGTGATCCAATGCCAATATCCTCCGTGTTTACATTTCCTGTAAACTTGAAACCTCCCGCATGCTGGATCTGTTGCATCCCTGTCCTTGCTTGGTCTCCCGATGCAAGCAGATTGTCACGGACTGCGGTTAAAAACAATCCCTCCTGGATCTGGACCAGGACCAGCGTTGACTCTTCCCTCTCACCCTTACTTTCCCGAAGCGTGGTCATCATTTTAACAAGCACTTTTTGACTTTTGAACTCAGGGTCAACTGTTCCGTTCACTCGATGAGGGGGCGGGTTTGTTGGCTACCCATTTGTTGTCAACACTCTGACAAATTCCCCAACTTATTCATGTAACACTTGAGAACTGTAATGAAATATCGTCGCAAAGGAGGATAAAGAAAGTGTTTTGCTTGGCAAAAAATAAAATAAAATTCTTGGCGCTTTCTTCACCTAGATGCCCACACGCTGGCTGCCATTGCCAGCAATAGATACGCGTTGCGAATCATTAAGGAACATCTGGTAAGTGAAAAACGATACCATTGGGCAATCTCCACCTGGCACCTGCATAGCGCAAGTTCGTTTGCCGTTTCTTTGCAGATTCTGACTTTTGGGGAAAAAATATAACTTTTCCTGGAAAAAGATTATGAGAACAAAACACGACTTAATTTTCTACTAAAGTGGTACTTTGACTTAAGTATTAGATGTGTTCTGTGGTCAATGTTGTAACTCAGTTTACTTACACAGCAGTAAACTTTCCTAACTGAAATGAACTGAAACTGCAGTCATCCATTCCAGTGCCCTAGAAAGCAGCACATATTTTTGTTTAGTGTTATAAAGCAGAAGCACGCTGAATTGTATAAAAGCAATATAAAGAGAAAGTAAATAATGAGACTGTTTTTTGTAAAGTGTAAATAATTACTGTACATACATTCTGGGGGCCCTAAGCATGTTGGGGCCATGCCCCACCCGTACCCTATCAACAAAGGTGGCTCCCAGGTAGTAGGCAATATAATTATTTCATAATTTAATTTAATTTAAATATTTTTATCATTTTACAGCTTGTAACTTCAAAACCTTGCAAGATAGGGAGGAGCACTTATGAATTCAAGGCACCACTGTATCTAGATCTTTATTTGCAAATTATTTGCCATTTTCTTTAGTAAATAATACAACTTTTTATACTTAAAAAATCTGACATTACAACTTTTTATCCTTAGAACAATAAGTTTATTTTCATAATACCAAGACGTTTTTTCCTCAAGATGTTTTTTGTTTTGTTTTTGTTTTTGTTTTCATAGAAGTAAATTCTACTAACATTTAGACATTTTTTGGGGGAATTTATTCATGTTACATTGCAACTTTGGAAAAAGCAAAATTTTGAGATATGACTTGAATTTTGCTCAACTACTCTTTTTAAAATACTACTTTTCGCCTAATTAAAAAAAAATGTACGATTTGTACTTTTATACAATTTAAAAGCTAGTTTATCAGATATGCATGAATCTTTGGACTGTATTTCATAGACAGGCACATATGCGCTCGACGTAAAAACTGTCACATCTTCATTTACGTGGCGGGACAAGTCTAGTTTACCGTGTTTAGGAATTTGGCAGATGGCACTAATGCCATGCTGGCCGCTTTGGGAGACAGAGGGCATTTTTCTTTCCCTGCCAGCACGCCCGACACTTTGGTGACAGAAAGTAGATACTATTAGATCAGCTCAGACCAAGTCTACGTTGTGGTAAAAGGTGCTGTGAATTTGATCCGTGCGCAGGCAGACCGATTCTGATATGTGTCATAGTAAAGTTTAATAAACATGACAGCAGCGTGCATCAAACCATCTGAATCATTGGAGAAATCAGTCAGCTGACAATTATTTAGTTTATCGATACATTGTTTCAACAAATGCATGCTCTACAGCCCCCAAAACAAGCTTCAGCCATCATAAAGTCTTCCCATTTTCACCCTCAGATTCTCACCCCTGCTCAGTATCAGCATTTGTATTGCACATCAGTCACTACTACTCATCCATGCAAAATCTGTCTTCTATAAGCTTAACTCTTGGCGTCAACATTGTGCGTCACTGCAGTATACATCTATTCAAAAGCTAGTTTATCTGATATGTATGATGTCATCAGTTACTACAGTGTACAGCTATTACAACTGCTCTTCTATACACGTTCTGTTCCATACACGCACATCGATCACTACACTATGGCAATATGATCCCATACGCTGTCACCGTCAGCATGCTTCATGCCGGCAGGCGCGCTGTCACAAAGGCACGCAAATTTATGGACGTTCCAGTTCAGGCTCAGAGTTCAAGGCCGACTTCAAAGCACGAGTTCGTTAGGGTACAGTTCAAACGACGACAAACACATCTGCTACTTGGAGTGGAAAGGCTTTGCATTGTGCAACTTACAAAAGGTCATTTGTGGCTTTATGTTGCCATCTGGTGGTGGTCCCGCCTCCACTGCGGGGTCCAATTTTGAACTAGTTTATAAAATGGAAATGTATCATAGCAGACTCTTTTAGTGTAGTAAATAATGGGTTTTTAAGTAGAATCAGAATTTTTCGACATAAAGAATAAAGTTCATAATAATAATAATAATAATAATAATAATAAAGCCTAAAGAAAATAATCAATAATGGAACAAGCAGCGTTTCCTACCAATTTTAAAAACCTTAAAATTAAAAATGGTCTTATTTAACAAAAACGATTAAAAAAAACATTTACACTACGTTGTTGGACACATACTGACGTGTGTCTAATTTTCAAGCATTTGCTGATTCTATGCTAAAATCAAACTCCTTTTACCTTCAGTCCTGTTACCCAAATGAATTAAACAATAGCTGCATTTAAAAAAAAAAAAAGATTGCCTGAGACACCTTTTGTGTATTTCAACTTCAATACATGTAGTCAGATTCAGAGTTGAAAAAGGCAGAAATTATACTGAGAATACAAGCACATATGGCGCATAAACACTTACCAGTGTGCCCAAATGTTGTGTTAATTGATTATTTGCCATGTAGCATCATGTGCATCATCAGCGTCACAAGCGCATAGATGTAATATCAGTGACAATATTACTACTTGGGTTCTGTAAAAGGCGCCAAAAGTGTCGACAGTTGATTATATAACACAGGCCGGAACTAAGCAACAACATGTGCCATGTATTGTTTCATTTAATCTTTTCCAGAAGACAAATGTGGCGGCTAAAGTCGTAAACTTTGGCCTGGCAAAACCTCACCGATTATCCGCTCACAGTCGATAATCCGACACATTCTCCCCCCAGGCCCCTGTGTCATCATCTTTATCTTGAGGGAAAAGCCTGCCCTTTATCTGATGATTCCAATACATTTTTAAAAGTTGGTGACAAAAAAAAAAAAAAAGGAATGATGAATGGGTTTCCGTTCACTTTCACAGCTGACTGTTTCCACTAATTGTTACAGTGATCACATAACACAAGCGCACACCAACAAGCAGAAAGTCCACATTCCCAAACTGAAGACCAACTTGTGATGTGAAGTTTTAGTTTTAGTCCCTCTTCAAAGGAAAAAAACAAAAATTATTCCAAAACATAATGACGGGCTGCTTGCGTGTGTTCAAGTATGGCTTACTCAGACTTTTCTGTGGGTCAGTCATGATAGAAACTCCTACCAAACTTCATCCTGCTAAGTAAAAATTACTTTTTTGTTATTGTTGTTTTTTAATCTCGCAAAAACTTTCACCAGGAAGAAAGTAGGCCTATTTGGTTTGGCTCGAGTCACACCCGATGTACAAAACTCCAATGTTTCACAATTTAGCATCATCAAGCACTTCTGTAGTACAAGCTTTAACTTTGGTAGCATTCAAACAAAGAATTCAGGCCAAAATGAGCCGAAAACAGCTGCTGGTTCACTTCCTATGTCTTTTTGGACATGTCTTCTTGAGACTTTTTCGCTGGTCTACTCACGACAAACAATCCTGCCAAACTTCATGTTGCTATATGGGTTAATAAGTAAGATATTAACATTTATTTTCTTTATTCACAATTCAAAACAGTTAAGGCACACGTTGTCATACAATATACATTTCACAGTTGAACAGGATCAAGTCATTAAAAAAAAATAAAAAAAATAAAGTGAGGAATTTAATCCAAAACAACATACAAAATAGTCTGTGCATTTTTGCTTGTCATGATTTTGTGGCAAGTCTATTGGAAATGGCTTTAAATCAAAATGGCCGACTTCCTGTGTCTTTTTGAGCAAGGCTTTTTGTTCGTCTACTCATCATGATAGACATTCCTACCAAACTTCATGTCGCTAATTGAAACATTTGGCCAAAAACAACCTTGTTGAGACAATGAAGTTTCATGATTTATAGCAAGTCAATTGGAAATTGGCTCTAAAGTGAGCCTAAAATGTCCACTTTAACTCAAAATGGCAGACTTCATGTGTCTTTTCGGCTTCTTGAGACTTTTTCTTTTTTATGACAGCCATTACGACCAAACTTCATTTTGCTAAATGAAACATTTAGTCAAATCCAAGCTTGTGGAGGTTTGTTAGAAAAGTTTCATGTTTAATGGCAAGCCAATTGGAAATGTCCAAAGTGAACCTAAAATGTCCGCTTTAAACCAAATTGGATGACGTATGTCTTCTTGAGATTTTTTGTGGGTCAACTCATGAGACACAGCGATCAAATTTCCCGTTGCTAAGTGAAACCCATAGTGAACAACAGTAGTCTTGTCCATCTGACATTTGCCGTGTCGATTGGATTTCCTTGTCGCTGGTTTGTTCCGAACACGATCGCCAGAGTGCATGGAATGTTCTGTATCTTATCTTATGTCTGTTACATAGTGTATATTTTATGGGGTGCAATGGTAATAAAGATTCAAATCGTAAAAGTGATTCCATTAACAGCTGTTTAACTTCTGTTTACACTTGTATTATTCTTATGAATGATTAAATGTTCGTAAAACCTTGCAAACATGATGAGGGCCTTTGGGGTCATTAAAGGTTTAATGATGGTCACGGTTTGACACCTGGATCCGATTGTCGACACAATTAGGGAAATACAAAAATGTTTGGAGGGTGAAATGACTGATTTCTTCGCTTGCGCAAATTGTTTGGTCTCAGTTGACATCGCACGTTAACGCGCTTGCATGTGATGACACGTTTTTATTTTAAGAGATGAAGTGTCTTATACAAGTTAATCATTTCATTTGACTCCAATTTAACTCTTGGTAGCATGTTTAAAAATACCAAGGGTACAAAAGTTGAACCTCTGGGTGTAAATTCTATGTAATATTGTGAAACTGTCAGTAATATATTTATTTTAGTACAAAGTAAACCACTGGGATGACTAACATAGGAGTGGTTCGTCAATAAATGAATCCGGGGGAGTAATTGAGTAATATCTGTGCTTAGGGCTGTTTGTTTTGTCAAAAGCACCCTCCTCGTGCTAGCTTTGGCGATCCGAGGAGGTACAAGCCACAGCCTACTTCACAAGCACAGCGCTCAGCCTGTAAACAAACTTTCATGTAGGATTTATGACATATTTGCCCACGTACTCGTCATGCACAATGCCACTACTGTATTTGTGCTGCTGATCACATTCACTTCTCGATATGTCATCTATTTATTCATCTAACCTGTATTGTGCTGTAGAAAAACAATGCTTTGTGAGGTCAATTCTAAAGTAATTAAAATGGGTTCAATGTTTTTGTCTCAAAAAGAAACGAGAATGTGGACCATCTCTCATGAGGATGGTACGATCAGTGAGGATGTCGGAGCCTCTTCATATCACTATTCCGAATCATACACTTCCTTCCAAGAAACAGATCTATTCAACATTTTTGAATAGATTTCTGGGGGTCTTTCAAAAAGGAACTCACCCTAGAGATTTGGTTCGACTGCTACCAAATTTGGAGGTGGACAACACTAAATTTCGAAAGAAGTGTTTTCATAGTTGTGTGTGTGTGGGGGGGGCATGGCGGCAAAGTTTGAAAACGTACTCTAAAAACACTGTTCAGCGAAGGGACTTTTTTTTTTTGTGTGTGGAAATTTAGCCCCCAAACATTAATATTAGCAAAATGAAATTTGGACTCTATCTTTTATCATTACAAGATGCACCAACAAGTCTGAATATGCAACGGCCAAAGTGCATTGTCAGTGTGCAATTTAGTTTTTTGGTGAACACAAGGCTCCAGACTAACAATTTTTTAAAAGGAGCGCAGTAGCTCCGAACCTGAAATTTTAGCAGCACAAGTAGAAGATTTAGGGGCACATACTATACTATACCCAACTATACTATACTATACTATACTATACTATACTATACTATACTATAGGGGTGTTAAAAAAAATCGATTCGGCGATATATCGCGATACTACATCGCTCGATTCTCGAATCGATTCAATAATCGGCTGAATCGATTTTTTTCTTTCTTTTTTTTTTTTTTAAGGATTCACACCTTGAGCATGGAAGAATGTTATATGAACTGAACATTAAGCCTTAATATTTTATTTCAATGCTGTTCAAACATGAAACAAATTACAACCTCTATAAGACTGAAATTTCAGATAAATAAATAATACATTTTCTTATAAATCTTACACTCTACAAGCTTACTGATTAGTATTTTCTAAATTTGAATGAAAAAAAATCGCAACAATCGACTTATAAATCCGTATCGGGATTAATCGGTATCGAATCGAATCGTGACCTGTGAATCGTGATACGAATCGAATCGTCAGGTACTAGGCAATTCACACCCCTACTATACTATACTATACTATACCATACATACGCGAGTGCTATTTTTACACCTCAAGGCCACGTGACTTCAGCAGCGTAAACAGGACGGGGATGTCTGCACTGTTTGTTTTTGTTCTCGTTTATCACACACACAAAAAAACATGCAGAGTAAACACTGCTGCTATGGAACGTGCACAAACGAATCCAGACACTACGACCGTCCACATATGAAGGATGTATTTTTTTGTGTTATATCCATTTCCCGAAGCCAAAAACTCAGAGGGATAAACGTGAACGGGGGTCAACTTGTGCGGACGTCCAAAAGACCGAATTAACGGCAGCGAGGTGAAGCCTTCCCCCTTCATATGTAATCATTTTGTTGGGGTCTATGCATGCTTCTAACAGATGACAATCCTGATCATTTGCCGGCTACCAACTGTCCAGAAGAGGTAAGCGATTTTCTTACTTTTTTGTGTGTGTGTGTGTGTGTGTGTTTTTGCGCTACCCGACTGCGGGACGGTAATAATGAATGGCGAGGAAAAATGCTAAGATGGCTTTGCCACTGTTGTTCGGACCTGTCCCGCCTGATTTTTATGTATTTATATTTTTGCCTTTCCTATAAATTGTGGCGTGGTGGTAAAAGGATAGCTTGTTGGCCCTCTAAACTCAAACCATCTCATCAATTGAACATCATGCTTGGACAGAATTACTAAGTTTAGCTCAGTAACGTCTCGCTCGTAGACTGTTTACATGCCTCGAGCATAACTGTCCCGTCGAGTTTGACCCGCTCGCGAGCGTCATGAATATTAATTAAGTGCGTAACGTACGGCACACCATTGACTTGCAAAGTAAATATTCATCCCACTCATTTTCACTTTATCATTGTTAAATGTGTGGAGCAATGTTGACAGCAATGAAAAATACTCAACAACAGTAATTATTATAAATAAATAAATAATTACATACATACATTTTAAAATCCGTAAATTTACTGGTTGCACTGGCACGAGTGGATGAAATTTTCAGTTGCACTGTTTCCAATTTTAGGGGCAAAATCCCACCATTTAGGGGAATTCTGGAGCCCTGGAACAATTTAATGAGAATTTGTCTATTTCTGGGCGTCCTAAATCATCCATTTTGTGTGATTGCTACCAAAAAAGCAGGAAACTCTGTTGGTCAAGTGCATAGGAAGATAGATGAATCAATCCCCTGAAGGATATTAAGGGCCCAACGCCTTTCGTGATGAAATCCTCTTTAGGAATAGTAATGGTGCTGTAAAATTGAAAAGAGTGAAATATAGCGACATAGCTTTGCCGTCGAGAAATCCTTCTTTGTGTCTTATATACATACAACAAAGTAAAGCAAAATGCAATTGATCCCATTGACATTTAGCCCACTTTGTTGAGTCCACATTCCACAGTGGCTTACTGTAACACTGTAACGAAGGACAAACACTAGAACTTGTTAAAAAAAAAAAAAAAATACAATTAAATCTAAAAATCCATTTTTGTTTAGTTTTTGATCCCAATGAGGGTGAACTCACCCCAAAAGCCAGATTGTCAGCACTGAGCTCCTTCAGGCCCAGCTCCAGGCGCTCCTCCTTGACGTTGAGGTGCATGCCGCGGGCGGAAAATCAACAAACACCGGCCCGAGAGTAGTACAGAAAAGAAATGTGGGACTAAGACGACAGGTCGCCACGGCAACTGAAGCTCACAGTCAAGTCACAAGAAGGGTGGCCGAGTGGTTCTGGGACCTCCCGCCCCATCGACCTACTGTACGGTCATGTGATGCGTGACCAGGGCTGGTCCTGTGAACGCGCGTCCGTCACATGTGTCGCTTCATCGGTCACCCTCGTCATCAGCGGAACTCGGGAGTCACGGAACAGCGTGAGTCGTTTTTTTTGTTTGTTTGTTTTGTTTTGTTTTCCACTGGCTGATTGTCACTGATATCAGTCCACCTCTCAAGTATTAGGGTATCTACCTCTGGTGGAGGTCATCCGAAGGAATCTGACTAAAGAACTGAAATGTGTTCTCAATGGGTCCACCACCAGATGTTCCATTTAGTCGACAAACAATACAAAATTTACTATTGTGATCAGTTACATTTGCGAAAACTGATTCCTCTATAAAAATCTTTATTAGCTGTACAGGTCACGTGTTTGCTAACATTTGAAATTAGGGATGTCAGGTGCTTAAAAATTTTAATCGTAAATAATCAAATGACTTCAATAGCTAACTCACGATTAATTGTCAATTTTATATTTGTTCTAAATGTACAATAAAATGTACAATAACATAGATTTTTTCCAAGTTTTCATACTCTTGTTAACATAAAAGTGGACAAAATGTTGAACTAATAGAAATACGGCTGCATATTTTCGTCATTGATACAGTAATTTCATAATAATTTCATAAAATTGAGTTAAAATTAAAAAGATGTCTTGTACTATAAAAAAAACAAGTGTGGTATTGATTTGTGTTGAGGTCATTTTTCTGCCAACAGATGGCATAATTGCATTTGTAAGACGGCGACAGCTCAGTGCATTTTTCTTTTCATATTAAGAGCTATCAAATCTTTAACATGAAGTAACTTGTGAAATTCTGCACATTTTTAAAATTGTCAAATATAACTTGGCCACAGTCTCCACAAATATATGCTTTATTATTTATTATTATTATTATGGATGGCTGACAGATGGATGGCTAAATGGATGAATGATGGAATGATAGATTAAACGGATTGGTTGGCTAATTGAATACTGTAGTTGGATCGATTGTTCAAGTTAGCAGGATAACACATGGATGATGAGGGGTTAATAAATGAATGGATGGATTGTTAGATGAAAAACGACAATGTATGAATGAATGAATAGCTGTGGTCCCACTCATTGAAGTAACCAGCTTTGTAAACAGAATGGGGCCACGGTAGGTGCGAGCGCTGCAGTGAAAACAAGGACTTAGAACGGTCTAGAGTAAACTCAACGGGGTCTCCACCACCTGACATAACAAGCAACACGTCATGTGTCACAAGTATTATTTGACTGTCTAGCCTTGGCAGGGTTTCTAACTTTGGTTTTTCCAATCTTGATTCACTCCATGTCCTTGCGCAGTGGTTCTCAAACACCAACTACCACCTAAAAAATAGCTTCCAACAGTGAAAATCATCTTAGAATACTCTGAAATGACAACCAACACCGAAGGGATGTGACAAGAAAATGATTTGAATTTAAAAAAAAAAAATGGTTTTGATTGAAAAGATGAGTCAATCAAAACAAACTAAATCGAATCCATCCATCCATTTTCTTAACCGCTTACTCCTCACAAGCGTCGCGGGGGTGCTGGAGCCGATCCCAGCTGGCTTCGGGCACCCTGAACTGGTTACTAGCCAATCGCAGTGCAGCTAAATCGAATCATACCACTTTAAAATATATAACAAGATACATTTATCAAATGGTCTTTTATTGGAGATGGACATCTTAGAAGGACATGCCACATTTAGAGTAACCTAATGACAAATTCATTCATATTGTAAAATAAGAAGCTCAACTCCCACTGACCCGATCCAAATCAAACCCTTGTATCGTACGCACACCAGTAAAGGACCTTAGTTACCCTTTAACATAAAGTAATAGTGAAGTAACTTTTCAAGGTGACTGTGGCAGTACTGCTCTTCAACAACTAAATTGACAAAACAAGGTAAAGGTTGTATTCCTAAAAAGTATATTTCATATTTTTGAGAGCAATTAACATTATGTACGGTATGAACTTTTAACACTGCATTAAAAACTAAATTAATATAATTAAAAACTCTCCTTAAATATAATGACTCATTAAATTGTATATGTTAAAAAACTAACAGTTCGTGAAGACAAACTGCAAAAATATTGAACATGAAAACGAAATAAATAGTTTTGAAAAATTAAAATACTGAATAAAAAAGGTATCCAAGTGAACCGTGCAGAGTTAGTGTTTCATTCGCATACCATAGAGGAAGTCCACACTACTTGCACACCTAGAAAATCCCTGCCAAGTGTTTGAAAAAGTATCTCCTCTTTTTGCCCGTCAAGGCACGACCAATGGCTCGATGACATGGTGAGCCATTTTGTCACAAGAGAGGAAGTACTTAGACAAAGAACAGTTAAAATACTCAATTAGAAGCAGCGTAAAAGAAAAAAAGACCAAAAATGGAACTAAAAAGCGTAAGAAACAGTCAAACACTGGAGAAAATGGACGGTTGAATAACCATAAAGGGGTCAAAGAGGCTCAAATGCAAGGGTTAAAATGTAAAGTTTTTAATTACCTGCAATGAACTATTTATTCTTTTTCATTTACTGTAGTTCACTATCACGATGTATATATGTCTATTTTTACAAATACTTTTGAATTATTTTTACTTTTAAAACAGAGTAGGAAAATGTGATACAGAGAAGATAAAAAAAAATACTTATAAATAAATAATTAATTTAATAAATAATTTAGATCCCTATTTTATTGAAAAAGAATCCAAATGACAGAAATGTACGGAAGTCCTTCAAAATTATTAGTCAAAAATGGTGTTTAATAGCAACATTTAATTAAATTTCTATTCCATTTTAATTAGCTAATTCATTTTCTTCCCATAGTGCATATTGATTGAATAAAATATTTCTATCCATTTTCACGTATCCTCACAGGGGTCGCAGACATTTATCCTGTGCTTGACACAACACCCAACATTGTGGGTGGTTAGCGTTGAATGCACAAAGTAAAAGTCATTCCGGGTGATTGAACATCTTTCCATACAATAAGAAAGTACTTTAAGTACATGACCAGCATACAAACAGTGTAGCGTAAATAGCTCCTTTCACATGCTAACCCACCAAAACATCAAAGACTTTGATTTAGCGATGCTACCTGCAGCTAGCGTTTGAAACCAT
Organism: Festucalex cinctus; assembly: GCF_051991245.1. Classification (NCBI taxonomy): domain Eukaryota; kingdom Metazoa; phylum Chordata; class Actinopteri; order Syngnathiformes; family Syngnathidae; genus Festucalex; species Festucalex cinctus. The sequence continues at coordinate 27,196,227 of NC_135413.1, forward strand.
TGGACACCCTGGCAAGGCTTGCAAAGACCCTTTGTGCTTTTCACCTCTTTCAGGTCACCACCGAAGCACACCTACCACTAATGGGTTTAATGTAGCATAGCGTAACACCTAAGCAACGAGCGTGACTAAACTGTATACAACGTTAGTGTGGCCATTGTAAAGAATCAATCGGAACAGTTCCCAAGCCTTGTGACTGTGAGTCCATGGCTGCCTCACACGAGACCGCATCAAATGTTGCCCCGCTACACCCGCTAAAGCGTCGCCACGAGTTAGCTAGCGCATGTCATTGTTACAGGAAGTTAACGTGACCTCAAGAACTATAGCGGAACGGAGTTCCAAGTCATGTTAGCTTGGCTGGCAAAGCTTGCTAACAGGACCTCACGTAGCGTTAGCGTTTGCTAAAGAGCTAATAAGTGGCATTATTTTATAGATATCGCTTACGTGCAAACCTCAGGTGCGAAGACAATAGCCCTTTAGCGAGTTAGTGGAAGTGGCTGGGGAGAGGGAAGTCTGCTGCCACCGCGACCCAACCCCGGATAAGCGGGAGTAAATGGATGGATGGATGGATATGTGTTTGTCACATGTCAGTACCACAATGAAAACGTGACCACACGTGTGAGTTACTTGTTAATGTGAATATGTCAGATTAGAGGTGTATAGAACGTTAAATGTGATGTTAATATATTACATTAGATGTGTTTGAAAGATTATTAACAGTGGATAGTTGTTATGGAAATTGCTACATTAGGGCAGGGGACGTTAAATTGTTTAAATATATTTCATCAGGAGTAGACTTTAAATAATATATATTAATACTAGGGCGGCACAGTGACACAGTGGTTAGAAGGTCCACCTCCCAGTACTGAGGACTCGGGTTCGAGTCCAGGCTCCGACCTTCCTGGGCGGAGTTTGCATGTTCTCCCCGTGCCTGCGTGGGTCTTCTCCGGGTACGCCGGTCTCCTCCCACATTCCATGCAGGTTAATTGGACGCTCCTAATTGTCCCTAGTTGTGATTGTGAGGGGTTGTTCGTCTTTGTGTGCCCTGCAATTGGCTGGCAACCACATCAGGGTGTACCCCGCCTACTGCCTGAAGCCAACTGGGATAGGTTCCAGCAACACCCCCCCGTGCGACCCTTGTAAGGAGAAAGCGGTTAAGAAAATGGATGGATGGATGTTATTACTATGGTTGACGTAATGTTTTGATTATTCCTGCTTTTTTCTGGTGTGATCACAGGGTGTGTGGTATGCTTTGACATCACCGTTCATGTCTTATCCACTGTGACATTACCGTCATCACTTTTGATAACCAGTGAAGACAAATGTGTGACAATCCACAACAAGGGACAGACGAGGCGTATTTGCGCATGTGGTCCGTGACATGCTTGGACAATAAAGTTATTCTTAACTTTAGCATGAAGGAGCAGAAATAAAGCAGACCGAGTCACTTACAAGCTGTCACGAGGAGGACAAACAATGTGAACACCCAGCTGGCTAACACAATCCAATTCCGAAAAGTTGAACAAAACTTAAATGGTTTGTGGAGAAACCATTAGGCGGGGTACACCCTGAACTGGTTGCCAGCCAATCGCAGGGCACACAGAGACGAACAACCATCCACACTCACAAGCACACCTAGGGACAATTCGGAGCAACCAATTAACCTGCCATGCATGTCTTTGGAATGTGGGACGAGACCGGAGTACCCGGAGAAGACCCACACAGGCACGGGGAGAACATGCGAAACTTCACCCAGGAAGGCCGAAGCCTGGACTCGATCTTGCGTCCTCAGCACCGGGAGGCGGACGTGCTAACCACTCATCCCACTGTGCCGCCCTTTAACTAGCTGTCATGTCAGCAAATACATGGAAAATTAGCCAGCTGTTATCAAATACAGGAAAATTTCAGCCTGGTGTGGGTGAAGATGAAAGAGCGAGAATAAAGGGAGATGGAAGTTTGAACTTAACTGCGAAAGTCAAAACAATTTGGAGTTCAACCCCTCAGAAGTCAAACAAAACTAAAAAATCTGTACAAGGGACCTCATTAAATCATATGAGGGTGATGAAAACCAAAGAAAAGGAAAATTATTTTATTGACCGGCTCCAAAAGTAATAGTTTTTGATTTTTTAATGTATTTATTTATTTAGATTTTAATTCCTCATAAGTAGAATATGAGACAATTGTGACGGTTACCCAAGAACAGGAGGTGGAAGTTACTGTGATGGCCCAAAAGTCAGGAGTTTGGATTTCATCCAAATTTAAGGTGACTGTATATGTTTCAAAAGTCAAACAAACTTAGACTTCAAGCCATCATCATCACACATTAGCAAAACTTGTGAGGATTCAGCTCTGTGATGTTGATGACAACTATCGAATAGGGAATAAGAACTAATTGTGGCAACTGCAATTTTGAATTTGAATTTTTTGAAAGAGTAAATTCAAAAGTTAAAAAAAACAACAACTTAGATTTCAGCAAAAAATGTAAGACAGCGCAGCAATGGGGATAACCATAGTACAGAAAATGGTGGGTTTATTGTGATACCCCAAAAGTTAAATAATAATAATAATAATAAAATAAAAATTGTAGTACCTTTATTATATATATTTTTGTATGTTTCAAAAAGTCAAACAAAACTTGAAATTCAAACCATAGTCATATGACATAAGAAATACGCTCAGAATTCATCCCAAGTGATTATCAAAGAACAGGAAATAGAACTGGGAATGCAGTTTACTGTGTGATGCCTAAAAAGTCAAACAATTCAACAGTTCAACCAGTTTGGGGCGAATATATTTCAGCAGTCAAACAAAACGCGGACTATCATGCAAGAAAATGTCAGCAAATCTCTCTACTTGTACTTGTAATTGCCGCTAATGTCCACCAGGTGGTAGTGCAACCTAAATCAGAATGGCATTAGTATGGTTTGCTGCGTGTCAAAGCAGTAAGCAGGCATTACACGGATGGATTGAAGGAATTTAATTTATTATTATTATTATCTATCCATCCATTTTCTTGACCGCTTATTCCTCACAATGGTCGCGGGGGGCGCTGGAGCCTATCTCAGCTGGGTTTGGGCAGTAGGCGGGGGACACGCTGGACTCGTTGCCAGCCAATATCGCAGGGCATATTATTATTATTATTATTATTATTATTATTATTATTATTATTATTATCGTCATGTAAGTGTTAGAAAAGGAAGCTAGCTACTTAAAAAATAAGGCAGTGATTTTTATGGATTGTGCAAATTATATTTAAAGTATATCTTAACTCTCATACAAGTGGGCCATATTCTTTTTTTTCTGAATGGAAAAAGGCATATGAGATTTGTGCCTCCTCCTTCTTCCTTTTCCATCCCCGTGAATGAGCCCAGAAAGCATGACATCATCATTTTTTTTACCCCCCGCCCCTCCTCCACGTCCATGCAGCAACGACATCATCCTGCAGGATTACAGTTTAATCTGAGGAAGATGAAGAGGAGGGATGAAGAGGAAGCAGGGGGGGAGGGGGTGGGACTCATTCATCATTTTAAGGCCTTCATTGAGTCACGCGTTCATTCATAGCTGCAGTCGCTGTGTTACGTAAGGAGGAAGGAGGAGGAACGGATGGGGGGGAGGTCAAGTGAAGGACGTGGTGGAGGGGAGGGGAGGAGGGGGGATTTGGAGACAAATGCAACCCCCTACCTCACGCACCCTTCCCCGTGATGCTACACCAGGATTCCTTCATCTTGAGGATGAGGATGGTGGATGGTGCACTGCGCTTTAGCATTTAGCATAAGTCGAGGATACGTACAGTACACAGGTAACTTGATTTATGAGTTGAATCCATTCCAAACGAAGAAGAGTGTCACTCAGATGATGTAAATTACACGGTAATTTAAAGTAATTGTAGTCATTATTGCAGAGGATAAAGAATATACACACTCCCACAACCCTCTCACTCATTGTTCTGAGTACCTCCCCTTCACGTAATAACTATGAGTAGGCCCCGCGAAGTCCCGCCATCTTCATCTTCTTAAATAAGGCATGAAGATGATGATGATGATGATGACATCGTCATCCAGACAGTCCTCACATGACAAGCAAGTGGATGAATCATGCGTTTGACATTGCAGAAAATTACTTACTGTAATGCCCTCACATGTGGGAGAGCCTCAGGCAGTGATACAGATGCAATTTTCAGCCATTTATTGAGAAGCATAAAACACATTCAAGCAACAAGCCTATTGATGCATGTCTTTTGTTTTTTTTTGCACAAAAAATGCAACATATAAACATTTTTGTAGAAAAACTTTATTTTGGAGAAAAGGTCGATTAATGGGAAGAAAAAAAACGATATTTTCGCTTAAAAAGAAAAGCTTTTTCCTTTAATGTTATGAGGAGCTTTTTTTATGACTGTGGTACTTTGAAATCGGAGTGTACACGTTTCAAAAAATAAAATACCATAGTGAAAATGTCTAAAACATTTTAATACACGTGGATTTATATATATTTTTTTCTTATTATTTTCTCCATGAAGCGGTTGTTTTTTGTTTTTGTTTTTTGACATTTTTTCTCCTTATGGTGCATTTGTTTTATGATTATGTTAAAATATTGTTTTCCCGGAAAGAAAAAAACAAAACAAAACAACTTTTTTTCTTCTTTAATTTTTTTTTCTACAAATTAGCACTTTTTGGAATAATAGCACTTCATGAAGAATTGAAGCTTTTTTTTCCTTTTTTTTTTTTCTTTAAAAAAATTTGCATCCAACTTTTTCATGAAACATTTTACTAGAAGATTAATATTTAGCTCTTGAAATACTCCTTTCCTCAGAAAATGTTTTATAGAATGATTTAAAAAAAAATCTTGAGTTTTATAATAATTACCACCTTATTCTCAAAAAAACATGTCCACAAAAAACTTTTTTTTTTAAAAAAACATTGACTTTTTTAAACTGAATATTGGTCTCTTAAAAAGTAAAGTCTCTTCACTTTGAAAAAAATCGTACTCTTATCCATCGATCCATTTTCTGAACCGCTTGCTTCTCACTAGGGTCGCGCGGATGCTGGAGCCTATCTCAGCTGGCTTCGGGTAGTAGGCGGGGTACACCCTCAACTGATTGCCAGCCAATTGCAGGTACTCTTATCTCAAAACATTTTTTTGAAAAACTTTTTTTGCTGCAAAAAATGTGACTTCATTCTTTAAGGTCAGTATTTTTTCTTGGGTACAAAATGTAATTCCCAGACAAATAAATTCTTGACAATATAACCTAAACAAATGTGACTTTGGTTACACAACGTGAATTTTCTTGAATAAACAAGTAGACTTTTTTTTTTTAATTAAAGGAAAAATATCTACCTTTTTTATGTGACTGCAGTCAAGTGTGGAAAACGTCCTGTTGGTATTTGTGATGTTGAGTCAGCGTTGGGTAGAGTTGCTACTGTATATCTGTCGGCTATGAGCAGCTGTGTTGTCCTGGCAGAGTGTAAAAGGGTCAAAGTTGAGCTTGGCTGTAATCTGCTTGCTTATCAGGTGTGTGTGTGTGTGTGTGTGAAAAGCCCCCTGCAACCCCCCGCCATCAATGGGGACCTTCTGAACTTCCTGCGTGGATGAGGTCAGCTCTGTTTGCCAAGATCCTCAGGAATTTTTACGGCACCAAAAGTCTGCCGGGAATTCCTCCAAGTGTTCCACTTGAAAGCCGGCTCTGAACGGGGCGCTGGGGTGGGCGGTCGGGTCGGGGCGTCGCGGGTCAGAGGTGGACTCAATAAAGCTTGACCGGGGTCAACAATGTCAACTTTGGGGTGTGCAAGGGTTGGAGTTTATACACTTTTGTTTTTCCTTATCTTTTGTTCACTTTTGTAGGGACAGGAAGTCTGATTTGTTTTTCTTTTATGTACGACAGCAATTTCAACTCCAGCTGAGACCAAAACTACAAGTTCAACTCGCCCTTCAAATAATGGCATACTGGATACTGCATAATACCCACCCTCTAAATATATTTTCATGTTTGCACAGAAAGAATGTCCTGTGCCATTTACACGAAGTAGTATTTGTTTGGTATTTATTTAGTTCACAGCAAGCAAGTTATTTTATAAAAAGATAATATTTTACAAGATTAAAGGCATATTTATTTCACAAAGATACTTTTTTTTTTTTCATGACAAAAAGTCCATGTGACATAAATGATGTACTTTAACCCCTCAAAAACGTTTTCAACCTTCATGTGTCTTACAGTACATCCTCTTCCCTAAACCAAGAATTAGTTTAATAACCCACTTGATGACCCTTTATCGTCTTTATGAGCGTGCGGCCTGCAGGCCCACACGCACACACACACCAAGCCCACGACTGTACTGTCATTTCTGATCTGCATTTGTACCACACTTCCAAGGCACACAGAACAGCAAGTGATGCAACGCAAATATACATACCGTGTCACACGCACACACACAAATATTTTTTTCAAAATATTGAAAATATAGCATTTTATCTATGGTATAAGCACACATAAATTAAAATACGCCTTTTTAGATAGGGCGTAACAAGTAAAGTAAAATCAAGTAAAAAGAAATACTGTAAATGAAGTATTATATAAATTTAATGAACACAGAAATGCATCATACATGAGATGTATATAAGTATTTTACATGGCTAATTGTGGACGCAAGCGCTTACCTTCATGATGAAGTGGCTGCTTTCCTTCTGCAGTTCCATAGCGCTTCCATTTCGGAAATATCATTTAGCTGCTTTTATACTTTTTTTTTCTACTCTTGTACTTTGCTCTTTAGTAAACTTTTATTGGACGTTTTCCTCAGCGTTCACAACTCATTGATAAATGTCTCACCGGCTTATTATGTAATAGTGAAGAAAAGGCACCGATAACATATTTGTACTCAATGACAGTCATAAAGTTTGAAAAACATGCTTGTGACATTTGGATGCGATAAATAAGTACAGTGGACTTTATCTTATGAGTTATTAATATTTATTATATTGGCTTTAGCTTTAGCATTCATTATGTGTTTGACTTGCATGTTTTCCTGTAAAAACATTTGTTCATCCATCCACCATCCACTCAAATGCATCCCATTTATCGGCCTATTTATACATCCATTCATTAATTGGCCTATCTGTCCATCATCATCATGCGTCTTCCTATTCATTCATCCCTTTGTTAACCCAGCTACTAGACACCCATCCATCTGTTAATCCATTCATCCATCAGGCATCTACCAATTCATCCATCCATGTAACGTCAATATTTATGAATCCATATATTCATCCATTATCATCCAATTAACCATGCCTTCAATCATGACCCATTCATTCAAGCATTAATCATATGTTATTTATTTAGTTCACAGCAAGCAAGTTATTTTATAAAAAGATAATATTTTACAAGATTAAAGGCATATTTATTTCACAGATACTTTTTTTTTTTCATGACAAAAAGTCCATGTGACATAAATGATGTACTTTAACCCCTCAAAAACGTTTTCAACCTTCATGTGTCTTACAGTACATCCTCTTCCCTAAACCAAGAATTAGTTTAATAACCCACTTGATGACCCTTTATCGTCTTTATGAGCGTGCGGCCTGCAGGCCCACACGCACACACACACCAAGCCCACGACTGTACTGTCATTTCTGATCTGCATTTGTACCACACTTCCAAGGCACACAGAACAGCAAGTGATGCAACGCAAATATACATACCGTGTCACGCGCACACACACAAATATTTTTTTCAAAATATTGAAAATATAGCATTTTATCTATGGTATAAGCACACATAAATTAAAATACGCCTTTTTAGATAGGGCGTAACAAGTAAAGTAAAATCAAGTGAAAAGAAATACTGTAAAGTATTATATAGATTTAATGAACACAGAAATGCATCATACATTAGATGTATATAAGTATTTTACATGGCTAATTGTGGACACAAGCGCTTACCTTCATGATGAAGTGGCTGCTTTCCTTCTGCAGTTCCATAGCGCTTCCATTTCGGAAATATCATTTAGCTGCTTTTATACTTTTTTTTTCTACTCTTGTACTTTGCTCTTTAGTAAACTTTTATTGGACGTTTTCCTCAGCGTTCACAACTCATTGATAAATGTCTCACCGGCTTATTATGTAATAGTGAAGAAAAGGCACCGATAACATATTTGTACTCAATGACAGTCATAAAGTTTGAAAAACATGCTTGTGACATTTGGATGCGATAAATAAGTACAGTGGACTTTATCTTATGACTTATTAATATTTATTATATTGGCTTTAGCTTTAGCATTAATTATAATGTGTTTGACTTACATGTTTTCCTGTAAAAACATTTGTTCATCCATCCACCATCCACTCAAATGCATCCCATTTATCGGCCTATTTATACATCCATTCATTAATTGGCCTATCTGTCCATCATCATCATGCGTCTTCCTATTCATTCATCCCTTTGTTAACCCAGCTACTAGACACCCATCCATCTGTTAATCCATTCATCCATCAGGCATCTACCAATTCATCCATCCATGTAACGTCAATATTTATGAATCCATATATTCATCCATTATCATCCAATTAACCATGCCTTCAATCATGACCCATTCATTCAAGCATTAATCATATGTTCATTCATCGATAAATTTCCCATTCTTTTCCGTCCACCTACTTATTCACCCATCCACCTTCTATTTCACTCATGCGTCTACCAATTCATCCATCAATTTTATCAACCAACCATTGAGCATCTATCCACAAATCACATTTATTCAGTCCTCCATTTATCCATCCATCAATTCACTCCTTCATTCATCCTCGTTATCAATCTATTGATTAAACAAGCATTTATGTATTCATCCATAATTTCATCCATCACTCGACCTATTCACCCCAGCCACCTGTGAATCCATCCATCAAAACATCTGTCCATCAAATCACTCATTCGTCCAACCATTAATCATTTCCCATCTATTCATTTATTCATAAATTGTCCCATTCTGCCACATATCTGATATATCAATCACATTTATTAATTCTTCCATCCATCCATCCATCCATCCATCCAGCCATCCAGCCATCCATCCATCAATTCACTCATTCTTTCAACTTCAACATCTATTGATTAAACATTAATCCATTCATTCATCCAACTGTTCATCCATCAGTCTGCCCATCCATTCATTCATCCATCCATCCATCCATCCATCCATCCATCCATCCATTATTTCACTCATTCTTTCATCTTCAATATCTATTGATTAAACATTAATCCATTCATTCATCCAACTGTTCATCCATCAGTCTGCCCATCCATTCATCCATCCATCCATCCATCCATCCATCCATCAATTTGCTCATTCATTCATTTTCAACATCTATTGATTAATCATTCATCCATTCATTCATCCAACTGTTCATCCATCTGTCTGCCCATCCATCCATCCATCCATCCATCCATCCATCCATCCATCCATGAATCAATTCACTCATTTATTCATCTTCAACATCTATTGATTAAACGTTCATCCAACTGTTCATCCATCAATCTGCCCATCCATCCATCCATCCATCCATCCATCCATCCATCCATCCATCCATCACATGTATTCATTTATCGACCCATCCATCCATCCATTCATCCAGCTAGTGATTGATTAATTTGTCCATTCTTCCATCAAAACGTGTTTTGTGCAGATCTAATGAGTTCGAGTGAGCGAGGAAGGGACACTCAATCAATGATTGAACTGACAAGCTTCATCTGTGTCCTTTGCTCCCTCCTTTCTCTCATTTTTGACTTGGTTTTAGTTCTTTCCTATTTTTTCTCCCAAGGCTGCATTCTGTGTGTCTATTTTTACACTCTGTGGGCTGCATGAAGACAGCACACATGATTCAGGGCACTTTTACCTTTTTCGATGGACACATCTCTCGCTCTCTCTCCATCCATCCATGTATTCATGTATTCATGTAGTCATGTAGTGTTGTGTTGTGTTGGAGAGCCCTGTAGTGTTAACGGCGTGGGCAGCAGAGTTCGGATGACTCAAAGGCTGAAGTGGTGCCAAAGATAGTTTTTTTTGGGACGGAAAGCTTTCATAAGTCTGCATCGTGACTCGCGAGAGAGCCGACAGGTTACGGATGGACCGGCAACGCTCGCTGGGAAAGATGTTCGCAATCGCAACGTATCCCTACACGAACGTCAAATATCCCTGATGAAAGTGCCTGGCCAAACGTCAGCCAGCAAATGTACGAAAGTCTTCCTACGCGATATTGGTAAATAAGCGTTTTATGGGTTTTTACAGTGTACAGCGGTACCAGGGGACACGAGCGCGACAAATTCAATTCAACTTACTTGACAGTCATCAGCAGTTTAGCAGATTCTTCCAAAAAAAAGAGGCTTCAAGATGTTTAATGACACTCCCGGTTGAGGTTCACAGTCAAACTAAACAGCAAACAAACAGAATTACATGTATATTTAAAACAACCACAGATTTGCCTTAGACTAGCTCAAAGCTAACACTGTTAAACGACATTGAAAGATAGCGGTTAGCATCGATAGTTGTCTGAACACAAACACTAGCGTGACCCCTAAACAAATAATACAACATTACTCACACTTTATCTACGAGGAAAAATTAATAATATTATTATAGCAACTTGTTGAGTAGTATACGTCCTCTTCTTCTTTGTTTTTGTCTGTATGACGCTAGTATTATACTGCCTCCTGGTGGTCAAAGTGGGCACGCCAGAATCAGCAGCATAACGGATTGATTTGCAGCCGTGTCATGATGTACGACAGCTTTCAGACGCACAAAATAAGGACACACATTTAGTAACGCCTCATGAACTTCAAAAGAACTATCAATGGTTCTTGTGGTGGGAAAAAATGGTGCTTTGTTTTGTAATCAGTGTTGTTGTGGCGATTTACTACTACTAGAAATATATCCTCTTTCACACTGAGATGTTGCCCGGTTCCCAACTCTTTCGGGAAGCATGTGGTTGGCGAAGGTTTGACAGTCGGGTGATTCCTCTATCATGTACACTCGCTTGGCTTTGTCTGCCAGAAGTTAGCCTTTGATAGTCTCGCAAAAAAAAAAAGTCGAGAACCAGGTGTCAACTTTTTGCTTTCCAACTTTTTTCTGCAAGACGATCAAAGACGGATCGTGCGGTTGGTGCTGGTTTGGGAGCCAAGTGAAGCCGCTATGTACATACTCCTGTCCTCCCACCGCATACATTCCTTCCCAGAACTTCTGAGGTGGCGTGACATTGTGAGAAAGTTGAGAAAGTCTGTAAGCTAGCGATATGATGTTAAAATGAGGATTCAAGCTGTTTAGTTTAGACAATAAAAAATAATAATTACATATTGTGGATTCGAAAACAACATGAACGTCTGATAGCTTAATGCTAACACAAACACAAAACAAAGCACCATAGACGGGCTCACAAAAGTAGCATCGGTTTTGTAGTAGTAATAAAACTCGACGCGAGGAACATTTGAACGCTAACGATGTAGTATGATAATACTCTCAGCTATATCTTTATTATTTGCAAAAATCTCATCTTTCTGCATCTTACTGAGTCACATAGTTGTGAAAATCTTCTTTATGTCGGTATGACTGTATTGTACTGCTGTATTCAAGTAAACTACTCTTCTACCTTCCTTCTGTATGATAAAACAAAATATTTCAAATAAACCCTGAAAGCTCATGTATAAAATTAATTGACAAAGACGAAAATGAAGGACATTTTTGCTATAGAGTTTTTGTTTTTTCAAAAACAACGTTGATTTCAATGTATTTCATTAATGTAAATGTTTCAATTTCAGTTTGAGTTGTTTCGTTTTCATGAACTAAAGTTACTTGGATTCAAGCATCTTGAGGGCCAGAAGACACATGCCAGATTGGCTTTTGATGACACTATTATTGTTTTTGTTTTTTTTTAGCGTGGTCTGACGAGTTATCTCTTGAGCTGAACATGTCGAAAACCAAAGACATGATCGTTGATTTTAGGATGTCATCTGTTTTTTCCTCCACCAACTGTTCCAAAAAAAGTGCTGATGTTGACATGGCGGAGAGCCACAAATGTCTGTTAGTTCTGGAATGACAAGTACCAAGCACTAAAAGTTCCTTGATCTTGAAGTGAAAGTGAAGCTTTTGTTCATGAAAACTATTTTTCAATTTTTCTTTTCGGTATTGAGTTAGTTTTTGTGAACTCTTATGACTTTGATTCAGGCATCATGGGGGGCAGAAGACACATGCCAGATTGAACTTTGATGACTCGGTTAGTGTTCGTCTTCTTCCAACGGGCCTGCTTTCGATGACTTTGTAATGTGGTCTGACGAGTCCTCTCTTGAGTTTTCTAAAACCAAAGAAGTGATTTTTGATATTAGGAAGTCTTCTTCTTTTCCACTGCCAACTGTGCACAAAAAGTTCTGATGTGGACATAGTGGAGTGCGACAAATATCTGTTAGTTTCTGTTCATCTATCAATTCCGGAACGACAAGTAGCCTACCAAGGACTAAAATTTCTTTCGACGTTGATATGAAAGTACAGCTTTAATAAAGGTGGGACATAAACACGCGCACGCACACGCAACCAACGTTGGATGTTTGTTGTCGTTTCGTGAGCCATCTGTTGCTTCCGATTAGATTTTGGGTCACAGCCTGTTCCCTGAGTGGGATTAATAATCCGCGCGTGTGTTAGAGAGAAAGCAGCAGCGCTGGGTTTACAAGGCCTGCCGGTGATGATGATGATGATGATGATGATGATGATAGCGTGGCTGGCATGCGAGAGGGAGAATGTGCATTTCCATGTGGGCGTGTGTGTGCTTTTGGAACGTGTAACACGATCTGCGAGGGCAACAGGAAATTGCTGGCGTGGACGAGGAGGGGGGTGACGCTGACATGAGACAGGTGGGGGGGTTGTAAAAAAAAGGGGACGGAAGCCAGCTGCTGTCAATATGGGGCGGGGTGGCCCTCAGCATCAAAATAAACAATATCAAATATATACTGTATCGTTCTAACTAAATTTAATTTTGTTAAATAATGTTTAATGTTAAATAATCAGATGATTAGTATAATGATAATAATTATACATAAAAAATGTCTAAATATACAAAATAAAGAGGATTTTGTACAAACAACAAATTGAAAAAAATTTAGATAATATACCTACTACATGTTAAAAAAAATTTATCCAAACTGTATTACTTATATGTTAAAAAAAAGAATAATATGTGTACGAAAAAAATCACCACACATTAACAGAAGCCCAGAGGTGTAGATTGAGAAGGAGTACACGCGTATACATCCTGTATTTATATAGTGCATATTTCTGAGTGCCTTTAAAAATAATTATTTGTTTATGATAGTTTAATTGAATCATACATTTCCCCCCATATTATAGCACAGAGTTAACATTCAAACTGTGCATAATGTTACAGCACCTTACGATATAAAAAAAAATACTTTTTCAGAGTAAACCTTTGACTCAAGTGTGTCGAACACCAAGGCCGCCTACTGTGCCACTTTATTGTAATGCTAGCCTTGATGGCGATATTTGTAGAGTCAAGGATTCTTATTTTTTTTTTCTTGGTGGCACTTGTTGGAAAATGTTTGAGCAGGACCGGAATGTGCGATTGGCGTTGAAGGGCCGCATGGAGCGTTCTGGCATGCCAATCTAAAATTAGCGTCGCTGGCCCGCGACGTCCGACACCGGCAGAGGCTGCCGACAGGAAGCGCCGTGCCCTCCGGGCGCGTTCCCCGCATACCCACCCTTGCCTGTCAATCACGCCCCACTCATTTAGCCGCAAAATATCGCCGTCACATACTTGCACGGCAAAAATCAATCACGGGGTAGTCTAGTATTTACTTCTTTTAACTTTTATTTAAATTCTAACATTTTTTTTAATGTCTATTTCCATTACTTAAAAGTGAGCATAAATCTGTGAATTTTGAAAATATATTAAAACAGTTAAAAATGTTAACATACGAATATAGTTTAAATAAAGTAAGCTCTGTTAACCAAGTTTAATTTAGGAACATTTGACTGTCGCAGTTTATGATTCACCATTTTTAAGGGGGGGGGGGGACTGTTGATACCCCCAGATGGTGTAACTGCCTCCATTAGCCACCCCTTTGCACGCCACTGTTCAAATCAAAGGTTGTAGTAATAATAATAATAATAATAATAATGATATCATATTGTTATTAAATCCAGTATGAAGATGCACAATGGCACCCGGTCAAGCGTCTTTTTAAGGCGTAGCCGTTGGATACCAGTCAATCATTGGGCTGTCTAACCCAATACACACAATGATTCATGAACACGCACACCCACATACACACAATGATTCATTCTTGCTTTCCATCAGTGTTGCTATTTTTTCCATTTGGTGCGTAATCATTATCCAAAGTAGGCTCGCATAGGAACAAAGTAAAAAAAAATAAAATAAAAAAAAATAGCAGGATGTTTCCGTCATTCACAAACATGTCAGAAATATTCGTGAGTATTGTTGTCAAAGTCCAATAATAAGCATGTGTACTTGCAAAACCTGTTTTTTGTTGTCATATTTTTACACCTTCCACATGCTTGAAATAATCTCAAATCTATTTAAGAAAAAAATAACACTTTGTAAACTGATTTGAACATGCTAAAAATAAAAATGCAAACATACTGTCCGTATTGGATCTGTAATTCTATATACATGCATGTGCCTTTAAAAGGCGGGGCCTAGTAGAGTGGCATGTGAGATCAGAGCGCATGCGAGTGTCTCGGCGTAAGCTGTGGACGAAAGCAGCTGCTCAGTGTGTGTTCGTTGTGTTACTCTTCTCCCAGCATTGAATAAATGGGATGTAGCTCTCCTTTCCCACATACGAGGGCATTACAGTAACTAGAACGTAAAAACTGGCTAAAAAAACAAAACAAAAAAACACAAAGCAGCTGGATGGAAAATTTCAAGGCGTCACTATGACATAAGAAGATGTCAATGTGTAACAATGAGCAACTTTGTTCATCACTTATTTGTTCACGGAGCAATGAATAGCTCACCATCGCAACGCTTCTCTTCCTCACGAGGACCCTCTGTAGCCGTCCTCAAAGGTGCCTGACCAAAACGACGACACCGTGTCCTATTGAATAAAGGGACAGCAACATCGCCCGGCAAAAATGGCAATTTGCCACAGCCATAAAATGAAATGATCATTTTTGATTTGTTCCATGAGGTCACTTGACTTGGTGAAGCAGCATGTGGCTCATGGTTATTTTCCAATTTTGTTCCAGTTGTCACAAGCAGTAACCTGATGACTTATCAAAAATGATTTTGTATGTTTGCCATGAAAAATTAAGAAAATGTTTAAATACAAAGTAAAACAGAAAAAATAGCTGCTTATACAGAACAGCACTTTTTTTTTTTTTACCTTTCTACTTATTTTATGCATTTTTTAACATAAAACGTGATTTAATATAGAATTTTAGAATACCATTTACAGCAAAAATAAAAATATATATAAAATATATATAAAATCTTTTCAAACATTAGTACCATCAAATTGTAAAATTTATATCAAACTAAATATGTAATTGCAGAATAAAATATTAAATATAAAAAAATTAAATCATCCTTAAGTGTTTTCTGCCATCAAAAATGCATGAAAATTAAATAAAAAATATATTTTTAAAATATTAAAAATGTTCTACCAAAACATGTAAAAGCATATTTGAAAGCTTTTTTCTGTCATAAAAATGTATGAAATAAAAACAAACTTAGAATTACATTAAATTTGAACAGAAAATAAAACATGTATATTTTAATAATGATTTTACATTATATATATAAAAAAAAAAAAAAGTAAAAAATGAAACTTGAGTGTTCAACTTAGCAAGAGTTTTGTTTCGTGATCGAGGTGAAAAAAAAAATTGGTGCTCATTTGCACATTAATTAAATTGAATCCTGAAATCCCTTTCAAAACTTTGTATGACACCCGCGGCGCGTGTGCAGTCGCGTGCGAACGCGCACATACTTTGATGTCTCATGGGAAGTGCCTGAGGGCCAGCCAACCAAAAAAGCAAAACAAAACAAAAAAGAACACCTGCACCTGGACAAACCAGTCTGGACTGCTTACGGCAGCGAGAAGTCAAGGAGACGCGGCACAGCAGATTTCGTAGACAAAATATGCATTTATTAATAACTTATCTTTACATTCATACGAGGGAGGAGGAGGAAGAGGAAGGAAGTTCATATTCTTGTCCCCTCATCTGTCACAAAGACCACGCAACCTCCAGGGACCCTCACCAGAAGAAAAAAAACAAAAACACCTGCCCCCCCCATCCAAAAATCACATGAGGAGGCTAAATAAATAAGGCAACCTCAGCCTGACTGATTCATTAGGGGGGAGGCGCAGACAAGGCTCAGAGAAGTGACTCCCAAACACTTGAAAATTATGATCAATTGATTATTTCACTCAACTGTGAAAAATTGTGAATTGGTGAGGAAAATGATAATAGATTACACGTAGATAGAAAATCCTCCTTTTTGATTGATTGATTGAATGATTGTTTTTTTTTTTGGCATAATCAACAATTATATACACAAGAGCGTCCATTTTGTGTCTTCACAGAAGGCAAAAGTCACGTCGAGTCCACGACTCAAAATGGTGGTCCAGTTTGAACACGCTTCATGGGAGGGACCGCCGCCGCCCTCGCGTCCAGGCTTCGCCGCGACCGCCTGCCCGTGTGTCGTCCAGCCGCACCGGCAAGTAAACTCCTCTCGGTGACGTTAAGAGCTCGTCAAAAAATATTTCACATCCTCATCCGCCGCCACCTTCGCTCACGTGGACTCGAGCGGGTCCAGCTGGAAGACGTTGTGGTTGGTGGGCGTGGTGAAGTAAAGGGGCTGGCCGCCGCCGGGCGGCGCCACCACGGCGGAGGCGGTGGTGGCGGCCAGCCGGTTGTCGCACGGGCTCTTGATGCCCAGCGTGCGCTCAAAGTCCAGCAGCTGGCCCATGAAGTTGAAGTTGGGCGAGATGTTGGACTTTTTGGTCTTGACGATGTCGTAGGCGTCGTTCATGGACAGCTGCAGCTTCTGCATCAGGTAGGCCACCGTCACCGTCACCGAGCGGCTGATGCCGGCCAGGCAGTGCACCAGCACGCCGCGGTGTTGGCCCCGGGCCTCGTCTGCATGGGGGGAGGAGGATCATTAACGTGGGAACTAGGGATGTTTGATATCACATTTTTTTTTTTCAGACTGATAACCTAACATAGAAGCAGACAACTTAAAATTTGGAAGCGTGTTTTACTTCAACTTAATATTAAGAAATGCAAAACTTTCTTTATCGGGTGGATTTGCTGATTTCACTTCTGATGATGCAAAAAAAAAAAAAAAAAAAAAATCTGCCAATCAGAAAATCCAGCAGGAAGGAGTGTTTGTGTTTTGGACATTGATAATTCTATTTTTTTCTTGTCTAAATTTCATTTAAAAATCAAAAACGCTAATTTGAATTTAAAAAGCAGTTTGGATGTGCATTAGCTTTGATGTCATCAGTGACTACAATAGAGTGTTTTATTTTTTGATTTTATTTAAGTAATTGTACTGGCTAGGCTTACGTTTTGGTGCCATCAGTTACTACAGTACACAATTTCTAGCTAGTTTTATTGGACATGTGTTTAATTTCATGTCATTAGTCACTACAGTCGACCATTTTTAATTTCAGCTGTTTTAGTTGATATGTATTAGTTTTGTCTTCAGCCAGTATGGTGGACAGCCAATCAAAAGCTCTTTCACTTGATATGAATCAGTCATAACATAATCAGTTACAAGTTACTAGTACTTTAAATATCTTATATATATATATATCTTATATATATATATATATATATATATATATATGGGTCTAGGTCTTGATGTCATCAGTCAGTACAGCGGACAGCTATCCAAAAGCTGACGTCACGACTGCATATAGATGAGAGCTTTCAAGAAGCTATCCACTGCGGTGACTCATAACATGAAGACTAATGCATGTCGAAGAATGGAACTTTTTTTTTTTTTTTTTTTTTTTTTGCTTGGCCGTCCACTGGAGTGACTGACGTGTTTCCGTGATGGTTCGTCTGTGGAGTTTTGTCCTCATTTCCTTTTGCTGAACGGGGTTGTGTACGTTCCGGAACATTGTGTCTTTGACGTGCTGGCCTTTTATCAGCATTGACGGGAGCGGCGGAGATGATCAGCGGCGCCGTCGTGTTACGCTCTTGTGAAAGAGTCACACTAACAGTACTAAAAGGTCCCGGCTGAAACCCGAGAGCAACAAACCGGACGGTAATTTGAGCGGAACAGGAAGGAAGCGCCATTGAAAGTAATCTAGGACATGCCCCCCCCACCTTCCCCTCCCCATTACATGAACAAAAGGAGCCATTTACAGGCCCTGTTGACATCCTGTGAGCCTTGACAGCGCCCTCATGACTCGGGCTGCTTTTCGCAGCCCAAATGGCGCCATTGTCACGGAGAGGCGAGCGCTAATAAGCGACGCTAACGCAAAACAAGTAAGAACGGGAACACGCTTCCGCTCTGGAATGTCGGCCATTTTATCACATGAGACCGAAAAAAACAAACAAAAAAAACGTCAAGTCTACATTAGGCTCAATTTATATGTTTACGTGTACTAAACATGAAGATTTTTATTTATTTATTTTTTGGCACATTAAATTTTTGTTTTGGGATATACAATATGCCTTTTTAATTGAAATGTCACATTTGAGTGTTTTTGGATTTGGGAGATTTTTCATCTTTTTTTATTTTTTATTTTTTTTTTATCCACACAGAAGGATTTTAGTACGGCTGTCAAACAATTACATTTTTAAAGCTGATTAATCACGATTAATCGCTTTTTTTTGCAACATTTTTTGCCTGCCAAATTTGACAAACACCTGTTATTGTGTTAATTCTTTTGACATTGAATGTTATGAGGACGTCTTCAACATTTTTTTGATCCACTGCACACTCTCATCCTCCTCTTTTTCTAATTAGTTAATTACTTGGGGTGGGGGAAGAGCCCAATATTCTGAATGTCATACTCAAACATTTATTTGCTATCAAGATAAAGGATAATCTGTGGCCAAAATTAATAGTGCGATTAATCTGCCTTAATACATGATTAATGCGATAATTTTTGTGATTAATTCATTAATTAATTAATGCTTTTACAGCACTAGTTATTAGTGTTTTCCAGAAGCAAAATGTAAAGAAATGTAATTTTGTTGTTTTTCAAACAAAACATTAGAAATGCTTGTATGCATTTTCTACAAGCTTTGTACTTTTATTCACGAGTAAACATTTGAAGAGGTGGCGCCACCTGCTGCTTTGGCATGGCAGGCAGAAATGTAATTGCGATCAATTTGGAGTCCGGGGTTGAACTTACCAATGAAGTTGATGGCCTCGGGGAAGAACTGCGACAGGTTCTGGCTCCAGTGATCCGAGATGGGGATCTGCTTGTACTTGAACTCGCCGGCGTTCTCGAAGAGGTTGGGCAGGTTGGGCGTGACGTTGAGGATGTACTTGATGCCGTACTCCTCCAGCACGTCCAGGTTGGTGGAGTCCTTGGCGCAGCCCAGGTACAAGTGGGGCAGGATCTCCACGGGGAAGGACGGCTGCGGGTTGGACAGCGGGCTGCCGTCCAAGTCGGTGGCGCTGCTCGGGTCCACGTCCGACTCGATGTCCGACGAGTCCGAGCTGATGCGCAGGCCGCCCAGGCCCAGCACCTGCGTGGAGGGGGGGCTGCTGTCGGAAGAGCCGTCCAGGTTGGTCTCGCACAGGTTGGGGAACTCGGCCTGGAACTTGCTGAAGCCGCCTACAAACAGAACATTCATGTCAGCACAGGGTCACGTACGGCAATTCAATGGGACATACGACGCGAAGGCCTTTGGTTGCCCACCCCTAATACCAACCCCTTAACAACATCCACATTAATTTTGCCGATATTTACAATTAGATTATGCTGGCGTAAAACGCTGCTAGCTGGCTATGACTATTTTTTGGTCGTGGTTATTTTGCTGTGAAGGCTTTGATTGGTCAATCGCCGGAGCGAGAAATTCTTAGCCTGTCCTGAATAAGTTATTCTAGCACTATGTGTAGGCTGGGGTGTTACGGTTAAACTGGCTTCCAAATTAATTGCCTTCTAATACCAGCTGTGGGCATTAGGGCAGTGTCAGTGCAGTACTTTTGTGTTTCCGGTCTGCAGATATCGTCACAAGCTACATCGATGCTGAACAACTCCATAACTGCTCAATTCTTCAATGAATACATGAAACAAAATGGCTCCTTTACAATTCCCGACTGTCTTCAAGGAATTATAAACATAGTAAATAAAAATAAATACAATAAAATAGGTACTGAGCTGCATTTGAACCCACGTGAAGGAATAAAGCAGCGCCCTTGGGGCAACACTAAATTTCTTGTTCGTTTCACGGCAAAATAATGCTCGGTGGTGAGTTGATGGTCACAGCAAAATATCCACTGCGTAAGTAAAAATAAATTAGGAAGTACAAAAGTTATGCAGTTAAGTAAAATAATAAGAAATAAAATAATATAATAATAATCTAAAAATATTTTTAAAATAATATTTTAGTCAAACATTTAGAAATGTAAAATAAAAAAATAAAAAGATTGGGTCTGCATTCAACTTGCAATTGTGATTATTAAGCAAAAATATGACTAAAAATATCATGGTCATTAAAAAGATTGTGACTTGTATATTGTGTCACTTATGCCCGGGTAACTAAACCCCAATAATATAGCGGGAGTGCGGTGGTTCCGGCCGGGGGGCCGACTCACCCTCCAGGTAGAAGGCCTTGTAGCCCTCGTCCTTCATGCGGCGCAGCAGCAACCCCAGCACGGAGCCTCCGTCCACGTTCTCGTTCCACTCGCGGCTGTACTCGTCGTACAGCACGATGGTGGCGCTCTTGCACCGCCGCGCGAAGCGCTCCCGGTCGGGCCCGTCGGCGAGCAGCGCCCGCACGGGCAGGTTGCCCTTGCGGAGTCGGCGCAGCATGAGACCGGGCAGCGCCACGCTGATGGCGCCCTGGACGTGCGACGACTCGTAGGGCTCCTGGCCGCGGCAGTCCATGAGTAGCAGCAGGCAGTCGCGGCGCGGCGCGTCCAGCTGCTCGCGGAGCCACGCCGACGTCTTGCTCACCGCCATGACCACCGAGTCGAGCGGCTGCTTCTGCGGGGGGGCCACGGGCTTGAACTTGTCCAGCATTTAGACGGATCCCGAGGGGGGAAAAGATGTTAAATCAATGGGCGGGTGGGCTCCGTGTTATGTCGGGGTGGTGAATGAATCCCACAGCTGGCTCTTGCTCATTCGAACCGGTTCTTTCCCAACGAGCCCACGCCAAATATAGTCCGAGGAGTTCGAATCTCCAACAATTGTCGCCCCGAAGCTTGAATGAGTCGTCGGCCTTGTTTCCTCGTCGTCCCCTTTTTCTCTCACTGAAGCCCCGAGAGCGGCGCTCAGCTCCTGAAT
This sequence comes from Festucalex cinctus, assembly GCF_051991245.1. Taxonomy (NCBI): domain Eukaryota; kingdom Metazoa; phylum Chordata; class Actinopteri; order Syngnathiformes; family Syngnathidae; genus Festucalex; species Festucalex cinctus. Next base: position 27,217,705 of record NC_135413.1, read on the forward strand.
GGCGGCGGAGGGGGGAGGAGGAGGAGGAAGGGGGCGTGGCCTCGGCTCGCCATTCCGATCGCCAACCAATCGCAGCGGGCCCGAGTGGCGGTCGTCCTAGCAACGGGGGCCGGAAGGCGCGAACCGGCCCTCCTTTCGTCCTCCCCACGCCCCCCTCTGTGTTGATGAATTGTTAATGAGTTTGTCATTCACAAAAAAAAAAAAAAAAAAAAAAGGAGAGGAATTTCCGCTCCGGATCAAGTGAGTGCAAACACGATGAAGAACTGCGGAAGGAAGGAGGGAGGGAGGGAGGGGAGGGTGGAGGACAAGGGGAGGAAGGGGGGAGTCGGCTTTCACATGCTGCATCAACACAATCCCATCACTCAAATGTGTGTTGTTGTTACAACAGAAGTAAAAGTCAACACATACAGCAATGTGCAGACACGACACTAGGTACAGTATTTTCTCTATATTTTATGCTTGCAGTTTTTTAAGTTGCATTAAAATATGTTTACAATGTTTTATTAATAAGCTTAAGCACATTTAAATTTTAAGCTTTTTGTATATATTGCACAGATTTTCACCTACTACGGGTGTATCTGGAACAACCCCTGGTTCTACCCTCTGCTAGCCGGGGGTCCTCTTTTGGCCCCACAACGACATTTGATGACATTAGCATGGCACTTCCTGGTGGAAAGCGGGCCCCCATGGCCTCCAAATGTACCCGCAGAGGTCCTGCTCTAGTTCTAAAGTAACAAGCATGCCCCCACTGAGAGGGTCCAACATGGGGCTGGGAACAAAGCGTGTATGTGCGTGTTAGCATAAAAGTGTGAAGCGGCTCCAGCTTGAACGCGGGGCCCTTATAAACCCCCCCCCCCCCCGGATCCCTGCCGCCCCCCCCTGTCGTCCTACACACAGTGAATGGAGCCAAGCTGTTTGCATTCATCTTTTGTGCGCTCTTTAACCGCTGCGTCTTGCTCGTCTGAAAGACGTTCACCTCCACCGCATTTTAGGAATATTTGGTTGATTTTTGATTGCTAGCCTGGGAACGCAGACGTTGACTTTGGCTCAGATTCAAGCCAGCTCGCATCTCAAGACATGTTATTGATGGCTTCAAATTCAACGATGATGATTTGACATCCAAAGAAAAATATGGTGGTATCTAGACATACAAGTTAAATTTGTTCCACAGCTCAATATGCAAATAACAAAACACTATGTAAATAAATAAAGTTTAGTTGAGATTACTGGACAATTTACAATAATAATAATAATAATAATTATTATTATTATAACAAATCTGATATTGTTCATTGTAATACAGATTATTTTATTGCTTGTGTTTGTTGAAAAATATATAGGTAGAGGACCATGAAAAAAAAATCCCATATTAAGTCGTAATATTGAAGGGGATAACATTTTTCAAAACTGTTCAACCTAAATATCCAATACATTTTCTCTCCTGTAATGAAGTGAAATGCAATTTAAAATAAATAAATACCTTATTGTATTAAAAAAAAAAAACATACATAAGATAATGTAAACAAATAAATTAGTTGTATAAAGTGTAATTACTATACATTTGCAATACTACATTCTAGGGATGTAACGATATATAAACATCACGATACGATATTATTACGATATGACGGTCACGATACGATACTTATCACGGTATCGTGGGGAAGTTGGCGATACAAAAAAAGGTCACAATACTGTAAAAAAATAATCTCATACTCACAATATTCTGCTTTTGTACATTACAGCAATGAAAAATATTAGAAAATATATACAAAAATATATAAATACAATATATGCTAATGCAAGCACACATTGAGTTCCTCCACATATCGACTCGGTTCACAAACGTATTACGTTCCCCTTTATCTGACCATTAGCATGGATTTGAAACATTGAAGGACCAAAACATGCCTTGTGAAAATTAAACTACACACAAAAACAACTGCACAAATGGAAATCAACCCGACTTTAACAGATGAGCTGCTTTTAATATTGTGACATGATGACGACGATGTGTTGTGGCAGTTTTAATATCACGATATCACGATATTGCCGTTATCGTTACATCCCTACTACATTCATGCGTTAGTGTGCCTTTAAGAGGCGTGGCTTAGTGAGTGACGTCAGGAGCTGGAGTCAGGTTGGCCGTGTGGTCTGTGTGTCAGCATTTGGGCAAGAGTTGCGGCCTACAGCAGCTACATTGTGAGTGTTCTCATTTTGTAGTTGCGTCTTTGGCTGCTTGTTTGACTGTGGCTCTCCTTGCCCACATGCAAGGGCATTATGTTACCTTTGTTGCTTCGTTTTATCAAGCAGCCATACAAAAATCAACAGCTCGACGGCTCGTAAGTCGAAATAAAGAAGTTGGGACGCTTGTAAGTCAAGGTATGAGAAGTGATGACCAAAAAGTACCCAATGTGAACTTGGAACGTTTGTTTAAAACATCGTAGCTGTTGGTTACCGCTTACCCTGAGTTAATATTTTTGTCTTCATCTTTACTCACATGTTAACTTTGGCAAAAGCACAGTTTGTCATGGTTTGCATGTTTCCACACTAACAGAGCAGCTGATCCAGGGTCAATGGGGACATCCGAGGCAAAAAAAAAAACCCAAAAACCGAAAGCAGCACCATTCATGTGATTCCTGTCCAAACTCACGTTACAAAGACACACATGAACCTGATTAGTTGTGTGTATCTTTTTGTGCGAGGACAAAGGACTTCCCCGTCTGAGACGAGCAGCCGGTGGGCAGAGAGACGCGAGGGAAGAGGACGAGGTTAGCCACAGACGGGGAAGAAGGCGTGCGTGTGGGAAACGGCGTCCTGGAAACAGGAAGTCCCTGTGTCACATGACTCAGGACGGCAAAGACAAACACGGAGTTGGTTAGCGAGCCGGGACGGGCGGCAGAGCTCTGAACTTCCTGTCCTTCCGCCCACGCCGCGACAGCACAGATAAGGCGCGTGTGTACTTTGTGATAACAACTTTCAACGCAAACACGTGTGCCGGCGATGTCATCAGCGTGCAGATAAGACAAAAAGGTGATAGATAGAATTTTAAAGGGACACTTGACTCATTGAACCATTTTCAGCAATGAAAAGTTCATATTTTGTCCAGAATGAATTTGATAACTTCATTATTTTTCATGTACTATAAAAAGTAATTTTTCGACTTGCTGTCGACTGATGATGACATCACATGTGCTGAGGAAGTCGGTAACAGCCAATCATGGCTCACCTGTTTTCTGGGTTTGGTCAGTAAACTGAGCCATGATTGGTCGTTACCTACTTCTTCAGCACAGGTGATGTCATCATCAGTCGACAGCACGTAGAAAAATTACTTTTTAAAGGTATTCATTGTACATGAAAAATAATTAAGTTAACACGTTAATATCGACAAAATATTATGTAATAATAATAATAATAATAATAATAATACATTTATTTTGTATAGCGCTTTTCAAAATACAGACGCTTAACAGATAGTCCAGGAAAAAAATAAAATAAAATAAAATTCTTAACTGCTGAAAATGGCTCAATGAGTCAAGTATCCCTTTAACGGTAGGGCAGATTGTCCGTGATGGCACACGTAGTTGGGATCTAAGGTTAAAAAAATAAAATAAAAAATTACAATTGATGTCAATCCTCAGAATTTAAGGGGAATTGATGATTCTCAAGAATTCTTCCTGAAAGATTCAGGGACTAGTGAACTATCTATAAAGTCTTTACACCGGCTTAACTCAGAAGTATATTCAATGTTTAACTTAGGAAAATATAATTTTCAAGCTTTCCAAACACAAAGACAAAACAATACAACAAAAATTGTACAAAATAAAATAAAATAAATGAGTAAATAAATAAATCCCTCTCTCCACAAAGGAATTACACAAGTAAAATGATAAATAATAACAAAACACAAACATCTGAAATCATAACAAGCTGAGTCACCATATTCAAAATAGGAGTTCAAGTCGATTCTCCCTGCTGTAGAATAGATTTTAAAATTATGCTGACGGTCTAGCAATCACTGAAGATCTTAGATCCGGAATACATGAAAAAAAAAAAAAAAAAAAAAGTCTCATGGAATATAAACCCACTAGGGTTCTGACGTCAGCAGACTTGGGTCAATCGTGGAGCCCAGTGTTCAAAGTAAATATGGTGCATAAGCATTCAGTTGTTATGCTGCACCCAAACGGAATGAGCTGTCAACAAAACTGAAGTTGGCCGCAAGTGTAAATATTTTTAAATCCAGGTTAAACTGTTTTGTTTTGTTGTTGTTTTTTTTCAGCTTTTAAATGTAGAATTCTTTTTGCCTTTCAATGTTTTGTAACTAGATGGATCACATCGAGTTACCTTGTGTCTTGTCTTTAGTAAGTGATTCTAACAATAGATGGATCCTTCCATGCCAAATCACCCAAACAATTTTGAAACGTTTACCGAAGCAGTTTTTGATTTGAATGAAACTTGACTGATTTTGACGGTGGAGCCGAAAATCCCCAAAAACGGGGAACAAGCACAACAACACTTGCGCGACACGCTGCAGCCCGGCCAGCTGCCGCCTGTGCATGCCCTCCGCTCGCCATTCACATGCTAATGCTACACGATTACATTTACATAAGCACACACCAACGGACAATGGCGGCTCTCGTGTTATCTGCGGCTCCATCACGAAGTCTCCGCCGTGCGTGCGTGTTTTGTGCTTCCCTTCATTCATATCGCAACAATTTAGAGTTCATTGGTACATTCAGAATGAACGCGGATATACACACACACCTCTTTGACGACAGTCTCGACGTAACGCAAGATGTTTAACGGTGGTGCAACAAATAAGTCAAGTAGGTCGCCGGAAAAAAAAACAAGGACACACCCAACATTGTGGAGCCAACACATTTCAGCGATTACTGGAATGCTAATCATTGTTCAAGACGTGATTGTCTTTAATACCGTAGACTGACTGAGCAGGACAAATAAGTCTCATAGGTCCTACACAACGTTGCGGAGCGACCACATGACAGTCTACTGGAACACTGAATGTCACCATATAAGATTATTTTTTTTAATACTACAAATACAAACTAAGTGGAATAAATAATCTTATCTCGTCAGAGTATAAACATGGATGTGCACAATATTGTGGAGCGACCACATGTCAGTGTCTAATGAAACTCAGCCTCCACATATGATAAAGATAATTTTAAAACTGAGATTAGGGAGGACAAATAAGTCTTGCATGTCCCTGAAACTTCAACATGGACACACACACCCACACAAACACACACACACACACACACACACAACATTGTGGTGCAAACACATAACCAAATAATGTAAGATTGTCTTTAAAACTGTGCGACACAAAAAAAAAAGTGTAGGATAGGTCCCCAGAACATAAAAATGGTCACACAACATTGTGAAGCTACCCTGTCTGTCATTCAAGATGTCATCTCCACATTTTGTATCCCCAGACTGGGCAGTATCAATAAGTCTCGTAGCACCACAACGCTGTGAAGCAAAAACACGACAGCATCGACTGGAAAACACAATGCAATATCTTTAAACACTGGGTCGAAGAAATATCAAATACATAGTGTAGCTCCCCGGAACATAAAAATGGTTGCACACAACATTGTGGAGCGACCACTTGTCTGCCTGAAATGTTAATAATTACCACATAAAGTATCTTTAATACTGCGTATCGGGTGTGACAAACAAGTTTAGTAGCTCCGCAGAATATAAACATGCACAGTGCACGCAATGTTGTGGAGCGGCCACATCAAACACTGCCGAGCTCTCACTGTGCTTTAGACCCGTGTCTCCGCCGGGTGTCAAAAGTGTTAGTACAAGGCTGAAGGGGTCCTTTTTTTTTTTTTTGTTGAACTTTGACCCCAATTAGCCTTCCTTGCTTTTGCTACGGACCACCCAGCAAACATCAGGGGGAGCTCGGCAGGAACAAAGATGGGAGTGTTACATGCCTTCCTGGGACAGGAACTATTGTGGAATTCTTTTCTAATTGGCTTTGCACACGAAGCTTAATTGCTACCACAGACAAGTACCACAGTAGGTCCATGCAACACAGATGTGAAGCAGTTGGCATTTGACGTATTAATGTTTATAAAGGTTGCACATTGTTGTGTTCAGGGATGAATTTCAGGGGAAATGACATCCAATTCACTTTTATGCAACACAGGGGTGAAGCAGTTGGCACGTTTCACTTCATTTGGGTTGCATTCAAAGGTCAGGGGGATTTTCATTGGGAATGTAATCCAATGTTCATGGGCTGTTATGGAACATTTCACAGGTTCATACACAACAGATGTGAAGCATTGCGGATTATATGTTCAAAAAGATGACATAGTTGTGTTTACAATACAGTCCAGGTCACGGGTTCACATGCCTTTGCGTACTGTTATCTCATCTGTGAGTATGTGTTCCCACAAGATTTGTGTGTGGGTATTCGTTATTTGAAGGAAAAAAAACTCCCGAAGTCGATGCTAACTTCCTGTTAGCATTTCCCAACTTCCTGTTAGTGCTAGGCTAGCGATGTTTTAAAAACAAAGCATGTTATGTATTTAAATATAGAGTGGATGTAATTCTTAATATTGTGTGTTTAGTTTTACAGTTAAAGTCCAATTGCAGTGTCATTAACTCTTTGACCGCCAAAAACGTTTAATGACGTATTATAAAATCCTAATGAATGCCGCCAAAAACGTTAATTTACGTTTATTTTTTTTCTCTCTCTCTCTTTCAATGGGCAGCGCAACATCTTGTGCAGCGCTGCCTTGTCACTAAACAAAAAATATTACTGTCAAAGTCGCTATTATGCAAAAAAATTTCTTTTCACTAAAAGCTTGTTTTTCTCTTAATAGTTTTGTATTTTCGCTTATGTCACTCAAATGACCTAATTTCAAATGGTGATTACTAAAGAACGGAATAAGGTAGAAACATACTTTTTTTTCTCATGAAAGAATGGAATCCAATCTTTCTCATGGTGTCCACCTTATTTATGTCATCATACCGCACAATATTCTGTTTTCTTTGAAAGATGAGTGAAAATGCTCCAAATCTGCTGGCACCGTTTTTGTTTTTTAATAACATTTGGCAGAGTTAAACAGCTTAAAAGCACGCGTAGAGATAACAGAATAACCAGAATAACATACGCTACACACTTGCTAGTTGCTAACGCTACGCAAGCAAAATGGTGCATTCAGGGTACTTTCACAGCGTCTGAAACTTTGGTTTTCTTCGATAACGTTTTAAGGGGGGAAGAAATCAGCCATTTGGCCTAATTGGCCGATTGTTTTCGCCAGGGCCAGCTGCCCGCAGGTCTCGTGCGGGGTTGCGCGTCTTAAAAGATTCACTGCTGTTAAACCACTTAAAAGTTCAAAAGCTCCGCAGCGGAGGAAAGATTCAGCGCTTTACAACACCTCGCCGACCTCCCAACGGCTGCCCCGCCTTTTACCCCGACGCGCTCTCCTCCTCACGGGAACAAACAGTTCCTTGGAAAGAGCTGACTTTTATGTGTTTACCCCGCTCGCTTCCTGGCGCCCGAGCGTTAAACGTCGCCTCCACAACAACAAGAGGAGTTCTTCCTCTTCCCTCCTCGTTTCCTGTCGGGAAACACCCGCTGAAAAGTCCGACTGGACAGGACAGGATGCTCTGAGAGCAAAATGACAAACAGGATGCAAGCTTGACGGGAATATTGGGGGGGAAACGTGAGAAAGTGAGAGCTAGTTAGTATTATTTTTCCTGTACCTATTCAAGTGTCCACTTGCTTCAGGAAAGTGTTGTTGTTGTTGTGCACAGTGAAAGCAGGTGCGAGTGTGGTCAATCCAGTTAGGCAAGTGCAGGTAAAGAGGATAGAGAGATGGAGGGAGGACAGAGGAGAGAGGGATAAGAGAGGGCAACAGCAGATCCTCACAGTCACGTAGCAGGCGTAATGCCACGGCAGCACAATGCATTATGGGACATGACCCACAGCCCCCAAACTCTCAATAGGCAAAACAGTGCCGTCACTCATTCACAAAGAAATGCAACTCAAGTTTTATTGAAAAGGGTTTTGTCACAATAGCAAATATACACACATATTGAATAAAAAGAAAAATCCATTCTTAAAGAGAAGTCAAAATTCTTTTTAATAAATAGGATCTATGCGTCCTCATTAGTCTAAACACGGCATTAAAGCAGAGAAAGCCACCTGTTTTTAAATCTCAGGTGGCGGCCATTTTGCCACTTGCTGTCCACTGAAAATGACATGCGACATTTTCATTTGGTCGTCACCTGTTCGAGCAACTGTGATGTCATTGTCAGCGGACAGCAAGTGACAAAATGGCCGCCGCCCCTGAGATGGATAAAAACACGTGGATTATGCGGATTAAGTCATATTCCGTAAACATGCTATTAATCAGAATACTGTGTTTTGACTAGTGGGTGTGCATTGAACATATTGTTGAAAAGAAAATGTTTGATTTCCCTTTTAACAAATTGCTTTTAACAACTGTTAAAGGTAACCTTATAAATAGTATTACCATTCCATATGATGTAGGTAATAGAAAGTATTGGGACACAAATACAATACTTAAAGATAAAAAAAATAAAAATAAAAATATATATATAAGATTGCGGTCAATATCTAACCTCATTTTGTCGTGCCAAAAATATGAATAAAAATAGACAAAATTAAAAACAATAATGTATTTGCACTTAATATAACATTTCGTAGGGTCACTGATTTTGAAGTACATTCGCCTGACTTTGTTGCAGGCAGCGTGTTCACTTGCCACTCAGTGACGAGTGAATGTGAGTGGGAATGGTTGTCTGTCCTGATAAGTGCCCTGTGAGTGACTGGCGACCAGTCCAGGGTGATGTCACCATTCGCCTGAAGTCAGCTGAGATTGGCTCCAGATCCCCGTGAACCTTAACAGGATAACATGATTTTTGTTTTGTTTTTCCTGAGTGAGGGAATAATAATAATAATAATAATAATAATAATAATAAGGTTTTACGTCACTGTCATTTTGAAACTTCACTTGTACAAATATGGTCAATTTATTAATTACTTTTCCTTACAAAGCAATACACTTAGTCTGTCAACACGTCAGCTGTTGAAATATAAAAAATATTGAAGTATAAAAACAAAATAAAAATGAGTTAATAGTTATTCACTCGCAGCCATTTTCACTGAAGCAACAGTTACATCGTTACATCCCTATTATCCATAAACCTGTTTAGAACTCTGGGGAAATCAGTTTATTTTTAACATGGCCCTGGTGGGTCTCATACTCTGCTGCCACCTGCTGGCCGTTTTTTGGAATAACTGCCATTGATTCAAACGTTCTCTGCAGTAGAGAGCCTTCTGTATGCTCTAGCATAAAAAAAAAAAAAAGTACTAGTGAAAACGTATAAATACGTCTTTGGGGCACTTAAAACATTTAAAATAGAACGTATTCATACGTTTTTGGGAGCAAATGAGCTAATATAGTTAATAACTAATCGGGATGATGAAATAAAATCAAGTTTGCATTCTGTAATTTATTTCATAATCCCACTTTATCAAGATGAAAATATGATTCCTTGTTAAAGATGACCGATGTTGTCGTTGTACGATGTACAGATGCTCATATGGAGCGTGATCTCCTCACTCGCACAGCCACGTCACTCACGTCAGTGACAGGCGGCGAGGTGGTGTCACTCGAGTGCACGAGTGACGGGCTTAAGCGAAAGAGCAGCTAGCGTTAAGAAGCTTCAGACGATCGGCCGTGTGAGGCGGCGTCCACGAGGCCGTCGGCAGAGACAGGAAGTGGTAGTGGGAGCTTTGTGGCTCTGATGGTCAATGGCCCAGCGGACACCTTAAAGCTTCTTAAAGGCGGAAAGAGGATCTTCCTCTCATTCACCTCGCGCACCTTATTTATCTTCCGAATAAATGGAGACGCGTTTCACGTCTTCATCATGTTGTCCCCACACAACCCGTCCTTTGCGAATCAAACGAATCTTTGGACGGCGTTTTATGTGAGCGAAGACGAAGCGCACACACACGCACATATTTATCGTACCTTCATGCCAGGAGGTCGGACGGTCCTGCATCGCGTTGCGTCCTAACGAGACACTCTTGAACTTTGTCCTCCGTAAGGCTGAGACGCTCCTCCAGCACGGAAAGAGTCTTAATAAAAAAAATATATATATTTTCCACTTTTAAGTACACAAGACTATGAAAACTTACAACAAAATATTTTGTGGAACATTTAGAACAAATATAAAATTTGCGATTAATCGTGAGTTAACTATTGAAGTCATGCGATTAATTATGATTAAAAAATTGGAATCGTCCGACACCCCTAGTTGTTAAGATTCAAGTCAAAATGGACGTTCTTGCCACCACTGACCTTGGTGAGGACGTCCAGCTGCTTGACCATGTGCTGCAGGATGGAGTTGATAGCAGGCGGATGATCGCCGCCCCTGTTCCCTCGCCGCTTCCGTCCACTTTCCTCGGCGATGTTATCCTCCCTCGTCCAGATTTCGTCATCTGTGGTCGAGGCGGCGGAAGACTGACTGTCGCGGGCCTGCAGGGAATACGGAACAATTTGCAATGGCAGGAAATTAAACATAATGTAGAGATGTCGCAATCGAGCAGGAATCGGAAGAGCCAGTTTGATTTTTAAAAACAGAAGAATTGACCAAGTCATTGTTGACATTCACTCGCAGCCATTTTGACTGAAGCAAGCCCCTTTGCTGTTTTACTGGATTTTGACTGATTTTGCAAGGCCCACAGAATATTGTGTTCTATTGCTATAAAAACATGGAACCTACCAAAAGAAAGATTAGAGTCTCTTCTTTCATCAGGAAAAAAAGTATATTTGCATCTGTTTCCGTGTTGCAGCAATTAGCATCAGAATACTAGCTACGTTTCATCATTATTCACAAACCTGTTGAAAACACTGGCAAAATGAGCCTTTGCAACATTGGCCTGGCTGATCTCTTATACTCTACTGCCACCTCCTGGCTGTTTGTCATTGATTTAAATGACCTCTTAAGGTCAAAATCTGCATCAAAGTCTTCTGTATGCTCTCGCATTAAAATTTAAAAAAATAAAAAAAATAAAATAAAAACTATAAATATGTTTTTGGGACTGCAGGACAAAGTATTAAAAACATATTTATACGTTTTTGGGTTTAGTTAAAAAAAAAACAGCGAAAATACAACACTTTTTAATGGTTTATCCTCATTTCGGGGTAAAGTTTCATTGGTTTAAATGCGCTGCAAAACTATCAAAACCATTAGAGCCCAAAACGATTCGTAGATTTCTCTGCGGTCCTACTAGTACTAACCCCTGACATAATACCACAGGACTAAAAGTAAAAAATCATTCTTGGTACTTGTAGTTCCTGGACCTAAAAGGTTCTAATCAGCAACCTTCCCCAAAGGTATCTAGACCACTCAAAAGTACTACTTTCCTAAGAAGCTTTCAGCCTGTACAACACCCCAGTACAAAAATTTTAAAATTTGCCCTTGATACTTGAAACTTCCAATTAAATATGTTCAGAAAAGAAGTTAACCACCGAAAAATAAATAAATAAATAAAATAAACCCCCTCAATTTTAGCACAAAAATGACCTTCGCCCCCCCTCAAAATAAATTATAGCACGATGGAAAAAAGCTGAATTTTATCAAAAAATTCACCACAATGAAAGTATTTTGGCTTAAAATTATAACTCAAACGCGGCGGTCCACAACAAAAGATCTAAATATGTTGCGCCAAAATGAAATGCCAACCCAGAAATAGTTGCATTTTGGCAAAAACAAATATGATGGTTTGTTCTTATTGGATTGTGTACTTAATGAAGCGTCCAGTTTCCCCCTCCACACACGCACGCACAAGAAGGGAGGGAGGGAAGGAGGAAAGGAAGAGGATGTTGTCACACATTCCAGACTTAATGCACAGAGCAATCGATTCCGCCGTTCTTCCTGCCACTGGCTTCAAAGAGCCGTTAATGATGGAGGGAGAAGAGGAAGGGGGGGTGTAAAGGCACACAGCAGGAGGAGGAGGACGAGGAGGAGGGGAAGTATTAAACGGAGCTGAACAAAGCTGTCAGTGTGTCTCTGGCCAAGTTATCTATTCTTCATCTCCTCCTGCTCAGGAGCACATCTGGTTGACATCTGCCAAGCTCATTTACACTGAGTGCATCCAGAGTAGACAGCCCCCCAACCCCAACCCCCCTCGTGTCGCCCCATGCAGGAAGAGTGGCCGCAATCAAACTCGTTCAAGAGGCAGATAAGCAGGACGCGCTGAGTGCCAGTCAGCAGGATGACACACTGATTAGCCTGCTTGCTAATTAAGAAGCATGGAACGGATACCATTCGTTTGGGTTAAGAGAAATGGCAGCGGGGGTAAAAGTAACACGTGCAATGGTTGACCACAAAATGTTGTGTTTTGACACAATAATGCAATTGTTGAACAAAAACATTATTTGTAAAAAATAATAATAATAATAATAAAAAAATAAAATAAACAATTGCCACAAGAATTCAATTAACCCCAAAAAGTTGTTTAGGTGGTCAGGGGAGAGAAAAATGAGCACAAATTGTGTTTGAATTTAAGCACAAAAGCAACAGTTGAAAACAAAGACAAAATTGACAAAAATAAAATAGGCAACCATAAAAAGTCTTCCTTTGTTATAATAAAGACCACAAAAGTTTAATTTGGACGAAATTGCAATAGTTGACCACAAAAAGTTGCATTCTGGTATAAAATTGACAGTTGACCACATTTAAAAAATAAAAAAAAATAAAAAATCAGACAAAAATTATCATTAAAAGTTGCATTTTGGAATAAAAATCTCTTATGTTTATCCAGTAATTACACATATATGCACACACAAATGCATTTTGGTATAAAATATGGTTGGCCATAAAAAAAAAAAAAAAGTTGTCTTCGGACTTAAAAACGAAACAAAACAAAAAAACAAAAAAAACAAAAAACGGAATATCTTATTTTAATATTTTGGCTTAAAATTTCAACCATTATCGTACATACAAAAATCATCTCAAACATTGTATTTTTTTATTTTTTTTATTAATTTTGCTATTATTTATTTAGTTATTACTTGCGTTGGACATTTAAACACAAAACTCTAATGGTTGGCCACATTAAAAAAAAAAATGGCAAAAAAAAAAACATGGACAAAAACTTTTCTTTGGGCATAACAATCATCATCACAAACAGTTTAATTTGGACACACGTGCAATGATTAACCACACATAAAGGTGTAATTTAGTACAAAAGCAACTGAAAAAAAATATTTTGGCACAAACCTTTTGCTATTATTTATTTACTTCCTTATTTATTAATTGCATTGGGCATTTAGGCACAAAAGTCTAATGGTTTACCACATTAAACAAACAAACAAACGGGAAAAAAAATGGCACATAAACACAATGGACAAAAACTTGTTTTGGGGCATAACAATCACAAACAGTTCAATTTGGACACAAATGCAGTGATTAACCACATAAAGGTGCAATTTAGTACAAAAATGACCGCAAAAAAAATGTATACGTGTTTTGGAACAAACCCTCAAAAAGTAGTAGTATAGTGAAAAAATGGGGATTGATATTTACTTAAAAAAAACAAAAAAAAACATTCACATCAGAAATTGTAGTTAAACTCCTTGTGATATTTACTTAGAATTTCTGAGTGCATCGACTTCATCTCGGCTTTTTCAAGTAAATATCCCTCCTCATTTTTCCAGTGTACTTTGCTGTCGGTGTTGTTTTTAGCATTGAAAGGACCAGAGCCAGCCTCCGGGTAGCAAACAACAAACATGAGAGAGAAAAAGGCCTCTCGAGTTGACTTCAAACAACTCCTCCACGTCGAAGCAGAGAGCGCAGCTAATCCTAGCCCGCATGCTAATGACGCGTTTGATCCCACATCTGTGGACGGAATTCCAAATGGCGCTGGAGGTGCGGCTATTTGGATGATGATGATGATGATGATGATGATGTTACTTTTGATCGCAAACATCAGAGCTGACCGTCCGACTTTGCAGTCGAGGTCATCTCTGGCTTTCATAACTGCCACAGGAATGACTCATTAAAAAAAAAACAAAAAAAAACAAAGCTTGACCGGACATCATTGAAAGAACTTAAGGACTCTAAATGGAGAAATGTTTTTTGAAGCAATTTTTTTGTTGTTTTCCTAACCTTGTATTAGGTTGCGTTAAAGAGATACTTGACTCATTGAGACATTTTCAGCAGTAAAAGATTAATATTTTGTCTATAATTAATGTGGTAACTTCATTATTTTTCATGTACAATTAAGTACCTTTAAAAAGTAATTTTTCTACTCCGTTTACTGACCAAACCCAGAAAACAGGTGAGCCATGATTGGCCGTTACCTACTTCCTCAGCAGGTGATGTCATCATCAGTCGACAGCAAGTAGAAAAAAAAATACATTTTCAAGGTATTAATTGTGCATGAAAAATAATGAAGTTATTAAATTCATTCTGGACAAAATATGAACTTATCACTGCTGAAAACTATTCAATTACTCAAGTATCCCTTTAAGGCTACTCGTTTATGGAAAAAAATAACTAATAATAATTATTTTGGTAATAATTGAAATCGTGATTATTAAATAATTATTTTTTGGTACAAAACGAGAAAATGTTTGAAAATATTAAGACCAATTAAAAAGAAACACTATAATTATGAAAATTCTTTTTGGACCAAACAGAATTGATAATAATATATTTTAATAATAATAAAAATCCTCATCATAATAACAATAAATAATAATACGAATAATAAATAATTATATATATATATATATATATATATATATATATATATATATATATATATATATATATATATATATATATATCATTAGTTTATATATATAAAACTAATGAAAATATTAAGACAAAAATTCTTTGAAACAATAAAAAAAAAAAGTTATTTTAAAATGTAAAAAAAGGTGCAAATGTATAAATTTAAACAACTCAAAATGTAGGATTAATAATCTTTTTTATGATTGTGCTGATTTTGTAATTGTGGAGCGTAATAATCAAAATTGTAATTTAATTTCGATTAATTGCACAAAAACATGTCCTAAATTTGATGTTGACAAAACGTACATTAGGCTCTTTGATAAACGTTCGACTCACTGAAGATTAAAAATATTTCTGGAACAGGGTACATGTTCCAGAAAATATCTCTCCGCAACAACAATCATGTTTTGTTGATGTTTATCGACCATCTTGGATAATCATCAACGCGCTTTGATCTGCAAGTCAGGTGATAGGACGACTCTTTCGTGCAAAGACTGTTTGTTGAGGCGCCACGCCAGCCGCCGCAGGAGCACAAAACAAAACACCTGCAGGAGATGCGCCACCCACAAACCATGTGAGAGTGTTAAACAAACTCAAATGTCCGCCAGAGGTGCGGTTCTCACTTTTTCTTTTTTTTTTTTTTCTCGAGAGGAAGCCGACACATCCGCTCGTCTATCTCGGCGACATCCGCCCACGCTCAAACCAAAACATCCTGCTTGGCAGCCTTTCAATGACACATACAAACAGGCGCGCACACACACACAAATGTCTCAGCCAAGGCCTCGTCACGGCTCAATAGCAGCACGTCATTCAGAGAAAACAACTTTTTTTTTTTGTGGTCATTCATTGTATTTCAAACACAAAAAATACAACTTTAGTGACTGAAATGTACCTTTTTTTGTGGTCAACGGTGGCTACTTTTCATGGTCAAAAATTGCATTTTAATAACAGAATTCTATTTTATTTTTATTTTTTGTAGTGGCATTTATTCCCGTTGTTGCATATGAAAATTAAACTCTGAATCCTTATCTGCACAAACCAAACAGTTATTGGTGCACCATTGCCACGGTCATCATCACGATGGTAAACATCCTGTGTGTGTCCCTGAGCGCGCACATAAAAAACTAAAACAAAACAAAAAAAACCTGTTTGTTCTCCTGCTGCATTAAACTTTGACCCACTAAGAGGTTGACATGAAGGAGGAGTTCCTCTTTCTTTTTGTTTATGTTTACACCTTGAATATAATTCAATTAAATCCATATAAATTGCCATTCAACAGCTATTGGTGGTGAAATAATTCTATTCATGTGCCAAAATACTTAATCTTAATTATATACAATGACCTAGAATGAGCTGAACATGCTAAAGTTGGAATGGTTTGAATTCATACAGAAATTTAGAAGCAGTTGAAGGAAGAAAAATAGCACAAAAATAAAAATGAATGAGAAAGAAACAAAGGAAATTAATTAAGCAATGGAAGGAGCAATTAATCGAGTAAGCAATGGAGTAAAGTGAGAAGAATTAAGTAAACAATGATGTAAGGAATGTAGAATCGAGTAGCAATGGTGTAAGGAGTGAGAAATTGAATAAGCAATGGAGTAAAGATTGAGGAATCGAGTAAGGACTGGAGTAAGGGTTGGCTGTGTAGAAATCGTGTCACATTAGCATTAGCATACTAAGCTAGCATTAGCATTAACATGCTAAGCTAGCATTAACATGCTAAGCTAGCATTAGGATTAGCATGCTAACTTAGCATTAGCATGTTAAGCTAATATTAGCATTAACATGTTAAGCTAGCATTAGCATTAATATATTAACTTAACATTAGCATTAGCATGCTAAGCTAACATTAGCATTAGCGTGCTAAGATAGCATTAGCATTAGCATGCTAACATAGCATTAGCATGTTAACATGGCATTAGCATGCTAACTTAGCATTAGCATGCTAAGCTAGCATTGGCATTAGCATTCTTAAATTTCAGTTATATTGAAATTTGGTAAAAACTTTAGGCTATTTGTTGAAATATCCATTTCACTTTCTAAGACTGCTGCTGAGTCTGCTGTTTTTGTTTGAATTTTAAAACAAAGATGTCTATTGTCAAAGATTAAATAAAAAAAAAAAAACAACAACACCTAATAGGTTGAAAAGATTTTTAACGAACATATGCTTAAAGGCATATGTATAAACAAAATGCTGAAGTTTCTATGATTCAAAATGTTGATGCCACTATTTTTTCTGATCAAATCTTTTTATTTACATTTTCTTTTTCTTTTCTTTTTATAAACAGTGAAATGCACAATAACAAAAACAAAAACAAAAAAACTATTTTCACTTGCAAATAAATAGCCTCTTTTTATCTATTTATGTATGTATGTATGTATTTATTTATTTTTTACCCCCAAATCAACACATCGGTCTCTCTCTAGTTTACAATGTTACAGCTGCAAAGTAAAAGACATGTATTTGTTTATAATTGTCTTGATACAACAAAAGCTCCTTTTATACGGTCATTCATGGCCAGCCAGTGGGCGAGAAAATGTCAGTAAATCAGAACGAATGACACACATGACACATGCGCGGCAGGTGCTAACGACGCGCGTTAAACCGATTTCATCTGCCAAACAACGCAAAACGTGGTTCGCATCTCACCTAGTTCCAGTGGGAAAACGTCCGAGGCCGGAATGATCTATAGGCTGCCATGAGCGAGGCCCTGGATGAGACCGCCTTCCAGGAAGTTCAATGTCACATCCTGCCATGCTAATACCATGCTAATGCCGCTTGTGCTACTGCGTAAAGGGCTAGCGCCACAACATACTTAGCGTTAGCATGAAGCTAGCCAGACAAGAAATGCTAAGATATGTGATGATTTTAAACGAGGTGTAATTCTCTTTGTAACAGGCTAACATAACAGCTGTGTTGGCTTGTATGTCAAAGTGATGAAATGCGCTAAAAAAAAAAATAAAAAAATAAAAAAAAAAAGATGCGTTGGCACGCCGCCTGTATCTGTTTTGTGTGTTTAGGTGGCAACGTCGTGACACGGTTGCTTTTTAGTGTAAGGAACTAACCAACCTCAGAGTCCCATGACCATGACTCATCCTTGGCGCGACGTTCTTACATAAGCAGGTGGAGCTTCCTCTTTCAAAGCAACCGCAACAGCTCACAGGCATACTTTTATTATTAACCGTTTAGTGTGGTGTTAATGCAAGGCCAATGATTTTAGCGCCGGGGTGACAACTACACCCCGTTATGAAAAGTCACAACTTTAGTCTGTAGGATGTGATGACTCAGCTGAGGTTGTCGAAATGATGTCAATTTAAAAATAATTTCTAGATCTTAAAAAATATTTTTACAAATGGTACAGTGTCAAGGTCCACTGTGACATGTAAGTTGCAAATGTGTCATTGAAATCACTTTGTCATAAAATTATTGAAATTACGCTAATTTGTGTTCAGAAATATCGTTAGTAATTCTTTGGGAAGTCATGAGCTAAAATCTGTTGCGGTGAAAAATTACCAAAATAAAATTTTTGTAGGCCATAATTATACATCTATACTACAATTTAAAAAAAATGTGGTCAATCATTGTATTTTTTGTGGTCATTTTTATTGTACTAGTTAACAGCTATTAGGTGTGTTAAAAAAAAAATCGAAAAAAAAATATCGCAATATTACAGCGCACAATTCTAGTATAAATACAATACGGGCTCGGATCAATATTTAAACATCAATTTTTTTTTATGGAAATATTCGACAAATGTCTTAGGGTTAGAGTTCACACTTTTAGCATGGTATGTTATATTAATTGATGGAACATTAAGCCTTAATATTTTTATTTCATGATGCAGTTTGCAACCTGTTTGTGGCTACAGCGGCTCACAGTTATAAGCCTAAAGTGTCAGATAAACAAATACATTTGCATATAAATCTTAAAGTGTACATGTACACGTTTTCTGATTAGTATTTTCTAAATTTGGACTTTAAAAAAAAAAAAAAAAAAAAAAAAAAATCGCAAAAATAATCGTAGATTCATATCGGGACCATGAATCATGATACGGATGGAATGGCCAAAAGGAAACTTTCTGTGGTCACCTGTTACATTTGAGTGCCAAAATACAATAGTCAATCATTCCTTTTCAATGCATAAACTTTTGTGGTCAACATTTTTTTTTTTTTTGTGCTCTAATGTTTTTGCTTCACAGGCTCACTTTTATGAATTGTTTAGTGATGATTGAACGCCAAGCTAATGAGTTTAGCATCCCTAAAATCCTCACAGGAATCACATCAACTGTTTTCCCATCATGGCTGAATAATCTTATTTAAAGATACGAGAGTCCGATAACAAGGACGTTTCGGATCACGACTCACGTCCTCTTCAAAGCAACACAACAACAGAAGAGCTCTTCCTCAACAGAAAAAAAAAAAAAAACACTCCAGCGCTCGTCGCTACGCCAACGCAGCCGCCGCTCGAGCCTTTTTTTTAAAAAAGAAAAATGGTTTTCATCTCGAGCACTTTCCTTTCAACATTGGAGCCATTTTTAGTTTAGCCTTACACAACAATGACCTTAAAAAGCCGTGGAGATGTCGTCTTGTGCTTGCCAGGCCGCAAGTTGGTGAGGTAGACAATCTTAACACGGGATCGTAGAAACAAAACGAACAAATGACACTTGTACCTAACCTAATTATTTTTCATACGTTAGCGTGTATAAAACATCCAAATTTATCATCTTGAGGCGACATGATGCCGCACGGCTCCCACAGAATGAGGGAAGAGGCGGAGTTTTACGACACTTCTCAGACAGTTCAAGTCTCTTCATAGCTCTCAAGTTCTGTTTTATTGTATTTTATTTTCAACACTTTAAACGAGTTAAAGGAAGACTTTACTTATTTAGCCATTTTTGGCAGTCAAACATTAATATTTTGCCGATAATAAATTTGATATTTTCATAATTTTTCATGTACAATTAGTACCTTTAAAAACACATTTTGTAACTTGCTGTCGACTGAAAATGACATCACAAGGGCTCAGCTAACCAATCACAGCTCAGCTTGTGAATGTCACATGACCAAACCTACAAAAGAGGTGAGCTGTGATTGGTTACGTGGGCCTTTGTGATGTCATTTTCAGTCGACAGCAAGTTGCAAAATGTGTTTTTAAAGGTACTAATTGTACGTGAAAAATGATTAAAGTATCAAATTAATTACAGATAAAATATTAACATTTTATTGCTATAATGGGCTAAATAAGTGAAGTATATCTTTTTAATATGTAAAAATAACAGACTGAGTCATTCAACTTGACGGAAAGACAGAAGTGGAGCATCCGATGTGGACACCGCAAGGTGAACGAACTTTCGCTTCCGCCTTTTTACATGACTCAGTCATTCATTTACTCAGGTTCCTCTTTTTATTTGAATTTTAAATCTGACTGACGACACAACACTTCCTCTTTTCACTTATGTTTTCACTCACGGCACAGAGTGATTCATCTGTCGCCATTGTGTGCCTTGTGCGGAGGACATGACAACACAGTCGCCCCCTACTGGTTGCAACCATGCATTGTTGCGTAACGCCGAGGTTTTGTTATTTGTCTCCGGTTCTACGGAGATACAAATGACTGAATTTTTCAAGATGACTTGTGAGTGCAGACTTGAGATATGAGCACTGTATTGTGGCAAGGACTATTATTCAGAAAAGTGGATTTAAACTCTTAAACTGATTTAAAAAAAGAAAATTATTATTTAAAGCGACCAAATAGCAACTTTTAAGGCTGCTAGCTTAATGCTAACGCTAAATAACAACTAGTGCTAGAACCCTTTTTCCTGTTGTATGCTTTTATGACATCAAAAAAAAAGGTAACAAAGCAGCAAATGCTTGTAGCAGAATTTCACGAGATTTTTTGTTGTTGTTGTTTTTCTTGGTAAATTTCGTGAAACGGCACCACTACGCCACCATGCACACAAAAAACACGTCAGTTAGAAACGAGGCTTATGCCGACACGTTTAGTCACTTCCCAACCGCTTGCTGTTGCTGTTTTTTTTTTTTTTATGATTTATTTTCCCGCCCCTCACGGTTACTTTCCCGGCAAGCGGAGGCGAATCCTTTCACGTCGAGGAAGTGAATGAGCGTCATTGTGGCTCGGCGTGGGATTAGCCCATTTTAAAGCTCCCCAGTAAGTAAGACTTACCCACATTATTCACATTTTAACACACATGCGCATGACGAGGTATAAAATGTAGGACTATGGTGGGGGGAAAAAATGGATTTTGGCCTCCGTGTTTGACACAGAACCCAGTAAACAGGAGTCAGTGCAATTTTTTTTTCCACATAAGCAGACATGTTTTGACAAAACACTGCTCAAGTCCAAAGTAGCTGTTGCGGCTTCCCAGGTTTAGATATTTAGGCGCGTAGCTATTTCAATATGAAGGAGCAAGCTGAGAAAAAGCTGAGAAAAAGCTGTGAAAAGCTCCAAATGTATTTTTGTCAAATGACTTCTTCCTTGTAAAAATGTTATTTTTATTCATGGGAAAAACAAGGCTAATCCAAAAACTTGATTCCAGTAAAATTACAGTGAAAGCCACAAAAGGGTCTTATAATAGCCTATAGATGCCAAAAATTTAATTATCAAAAAGTCTTTCATGTCTGAACAAAATACATATTATGACAATTTTGTATAATAATAACAATAATAATAATAATACTTTGTCTCAAATTATTTTTATATTTTTCAAAAGAAAATGAGTATAATATGACTAACCACATAAGATGACTACTTTCTGTACAGTCTCTGGTCTATTTGTGGAGGCCAGGTTTCAACACAAACGTGGTGAAGCGGCAGTTAGCTGTTATGCTGCACGGAAATGAAATCAGCACCAAGTATTTTTTTTTTAATCCAAATTAATTAGAATTAGGTTGTGAGAGGCATTTTAAAAAAAAATCAATTTAACTGTCTTCTTATTAATTTCAGAAAGGGACTTTTTATTTCTTTCCTTTGTTTTTAAATATGTAAATCTTAAATTATCTTAAATGGTGCGAGTGTACATTCTTTTAGTTATTTTAAGCTCACTTTGTTTCTTTGCTTTACGAATGTCTTTGGTTCTTCTGTTCACGCTTTTAGATGTGATTTCGGTTGTGTGAAGCACTTTCAAGTTACTTTGTGTATGAAATATGCAATTTAAATAACGTTGCCTTGCATTGCCTTCCTTAAAAAAATAAATAAAAAAATAAAAAAACTCCAAATATTTTCTACAAAAAAGCAGAAAAAAAATCATAAGATACCCAATTCTAAAAAAACAACAACAACAAAAAACAAAAAAACAAAAACTTGTCAGTCAGTGTCAATTGCACGTGGAGCGACATGCTATTTAGAACGCCTGCTTAAGTCGAAACCGCGCTTGAGAGGAGGTAGGCGAGCGCAGGAGTTACCAACTCCGTGCTAATCTGTGACATCTTCAGCGGTCCAAAAGATGGATCCTTCTCGCAGAAACGCGCCCACGGTCAACTTTCAAGTCTGCACAAGCCCCGGAACTGCTTGCCTGCCTCTTTCTTGGCCGCATCGATTGATGCAGCTCTCACTTTGAGCCGCACCGCCACAACCGCTCGCTCAATGCATCCGCCGCCCACAGTGCAGAAGGACATTAAAAATTGGCCCCATCAGCCGTTTGCCACTTGAGTAATCGGCTTTTGGACACAATGCTTGGTTGTTAATCTTAACTTTTTGGCTGGGCGGGGAGAGCACATGCCATACGGGCTTAATACTTCCCAGACAGGACTTCCTTTAAAAACGAAAAATCCAGAGTGAGCATTTCAATGGTAAAATATACATCAGATTGACACAGAGGGTCATGGTCCTTGTTGTCTTTTGTCATTGACTTCTTTCTCATAAGATTCATACTTTTTTTTTTTTTTTTGGTGTCAAAACATGGAAAAAACAACAACTTTATTCTCAAGATCTGCTTAAAAAAAAGGCTATTCTCATAAGAACGTGTAAAATATGCCTTTAATCTTTAAAAATGCTGTCATGTTGGTATTATTAAAGTATTTCTTTTAAAAAAAAATCACGAGTGATATATATTTTTTTTAAATTGACTATTCTCGCGCATGATTACTATTTTTTTTTAAATATATGTATTTACCATTATTCTCAAAAATTACAACTTTACAGCAACAAATATCCCTTCATCCTCTATCTCTTATAAAAGAATACATCATGCTCATAAGATTATGACATTTCCCCACAAAAATACATAGATGTGGAAAAAATAGACCTTTAGTCTACATAAACCTTATTCTGTTTAAAAAAATAATAATAATAATAATAATAAAAATCGGTCTTTAAAAAAATAGGATGCATATTTTCTAACAAAATTTGATTTGTCGCAAAAGAAAAAAAATATGCATTTTTTTTAATTAAATGATACACTTAAAACAATGACTATTCTCTAAAAAAAAAATCACTCTCTGAAACTTTATTCTCATAAGATTACTTCTGATTTTCGTGACATTTTAGACTTTTCCGCCTTTTTTCCCCAAATAAAACTTTCTTAAAAATGTGACTTATTCCAGAGAAAATGTGACTTTAGCCTTGTATGAAAGAAAGAAGAAATAATAAAGAAGTAATAAATATATAAAAAACTTTGTTAAATTTAAAAAAAAAAAATCTTAGAAAGAAAAGTTGATTATCTCAAAATAAAATCTGACTATTCACAGAAGGTTACAATGTTGTTGGTTGCCAAAATGCACGTTTGTACAACAGGAGCCCTGATGACAGACAAAGCCCACCTGTGGCTGTCAGAGCCACGGTGTGGGGGGTGGGCAGCTCTCGCTACGCCCCCACACTACACTGTGAAGGCCAAAGACGCTGCATGACCTCTATTCCCCCCCACGTCTCCGGCTGTCAATCACGCCGCCGTCCATGCCTGCGGCGGACATGCTGGCTGCTCTTGTCTCTCTCTGATTGAACCACCTGCTATTAGCATCCCACGGGGATGCTATTTACAACAAAGACGTTTCGGCATTGTCCCTCTCCTGTACCACTAAATGTCAAAAGCGGTTACTAACACCATCTGGGGCGCATCTGAGCCAAGCAGGCGGATCAGTCGTTGATGTCAGCACAGTTTGATGATAAAGCACCCAAATGTGGACACTGACGATAAATGATGCTAATGAAAGTTAAACCAACCGCTAGTCCAAGCCTCGCCCATTTACGGTTCACCATTCACAAATTCCTGTTTTATTCTGTGGAACCGAACTAACTAATAATTTGTTGAAAAACTCTACGGCTATGTGCTATTTTGTTGTTGTTGTTGTTGCTCTTTCTATTTCTCAAGCTAGCTTTGGCTACTGGCTGATAGCCAGCCGGGTTCACAGTGACTACGTTTACGTCCACTGTGGGCTGGCGAAGCTCTTTGAGACCCTTTTGTGATTAAGAGCTATATAAACAAATGTGACTTCCGTATGCTCTACAAAACCTTCGGGCATGTGCAAGCCTCCTTGTGACCGGCAAACATTTTGCACACTTCAAGTGAGTCCAATGGAAGAAAGTGGGACACTTTCATAGAAATTCCCTTTTGCTGCTCGCAGTCAAATCAATCGTGCCAGTCCCAAAAAAAAACTAAAAAAAAAACACCCCATGACCGGAACATGCCGTGACTTCCGCTAGTCTGAGAGGAGTGAGTGGAAGGGGTGTTCCAGTTGGCCCATTTGGTTTTCCACGCCAATTATCGTGGCCAATTATTCTGGCGTGAGTTTCCCTGACATTATTGCAGTCATATAGGGATGAAGGGATGATTGTCCAATTACTGACTATGGATGTAACGATAACGGCAATAATGTTATATTACAATAATTAATTTTCACAAGGCATGTTTTGGCCCTTCTATGTTTAAATCCCTATTATTGACGCTACACATGGCTACTCAAAATGGCGGCCTCCCTGTGCCTTTTCAGATATGGATTCTTGAGACTTTTTCACGAGTTTATTCATGATAGACACGCCTACCAAATTTCACACTGCTTAGTGAAACTGACTTCGGGGCTGAATTAAAACAATGATACCTGGAAATGGCCCCAAAAATGCTCGGATTAAACCAAAATAAAAGTTTCCTTTCAGGAGACTTCTTTTTGTGAGTCTACACAAGCAGAAGCAAATTCTGTGACAAGCCTTGACTGCATGACTGCATTTTTATGCGCCTGACAAATTTCGGTGCCATGATTTGCCTGGCCAAACATTCAAAAATGGCTGCATGTTTAATTTGAGATTTCAGAATACTTACAATCAGAAAATTGTACTGTCATGTGTTAACATTTGTTTAATTGCCATTAAAATGTCTTATATGAATATTTCCATCTCCATTTTAATGCCAATTAAGGCCTCATTCGTAGATTCATGTTTTCAATGCCTTTAAAGAATTTTTAAGGAGAGGCAAGGAAGACAGATGAAAGACTTGATTACGAAATTTCACGTCGCTAAAAATAAAAACTGGCCTTGGGGTTTGAATTTAAATAAAATAAAATAAAAAGTTTTCTTGGAGCTTTTTGGGTCAACTCTTGATAGCCTCATTTAATGCAGTTAAGTAAAACGTTCAGTCAAGAGCTGGCCTTGTGGAGCTTATTTAGGAGACTTTCACGTTTAATTGTTTAATAGCCCACCAATGGTCCACACGCATGCAATGAAGAAAACTAAACTGTTTTTTGTGCTGGAGTGCATATTTTCATTTGCTCTGAAGTACACACAAATAGTAAAGCTCCTCAGGTTCTATCTTCAAGAATATGACCAAGCAGTGTCCTTCGGCATCCAGATGGGGAAGATGAAAGAAATTGAGCTGCACCGCCACACACGCACATGCGCAAACACGCAAGTGCCCCCTAATCAGCTTTAGCACTTGAGCTAATACCAAAAGGAAGGCAAAGAACCCGTGAGAAAATCATTTCCATCGAGCGTAAGCTTGCGGCTAATTGTTGATTGTCCCACGAGGAAGACAATGCGGGCATTGGGTTAGCCTCTCAGACGCTACGCTAGCCACCCCGACCTTTCGCCACGTTCCCACACATAGCGGGCCGAGCGGCCGCTGCCAAACGCGTAAGCGCCTTACTTCTAACTCTAACAAATACCTGCACAAACACAACATGTTGCAACAGAGTTGGATTTTGGCGTGGAAATAAAACAGCGGACCACAAAAAAGTTGCATCTCAGCACAAAAATTGATTACAAGTGTTGAACAATTGTAAAAATAAATAAATAAATAAATAAATAAATAATAGGGGTGTCAGGCGATTAAAATTTGTACTCATAATTAATCGCACGGCTTCAGCACTAAACTCACAATTAATCCCAAAAAAATTACATCTGTTCTAAATGTACAATAAAATGTACAAGAAAATGTTTTTTTTTTCTAAATTAACATAAAAGTGAAAAAAATGTTTAATATAAAAATGGCTGCATCTTTTAGTCATTGATACAGTCATTTCATAATTCATAAAATTGGGTTAAACTTAAAAAGCTGTACTGTAAAAAAAAACAAAAAAACAAGCGTGACATTGATTTATATTGATTTATGTTATTCACCCGCCTACTCTTAATTTACTGATGTAAAATGTATTTACTTGTAAAAAAAAAAAAAAAAAAAAAAAAAAACAAACAAACTTGTATTTGCACTTCAAAAATATTTGTTTGCTTTGTTCTTGTTTTGTTACCTTCTTCTTTACTGCACAGCCGATATTTATGTTTATGTACAGCACTTTGTATACAGCAATGCCTGTTCTTAAAGCGCTTTATAAATAAAGTTGAGTTGAGTGGTCATTTTTCTGCCACTAGATGGCATAATTGCATTTGTAAGACATTGGTGCCAGCTCAGTGTATTTTCTTTGAATATTAAGATTGAGATAAATAAATAATACATTTTCACACAAATCTTACAGTGTACATGTAAAAGTTTACTGATTAGTATTTTCTAAATTTGAGTAAAAAAAAAAATCGCAGCAATCGACTTAAAAATTCGTATCGGGATTAATCAGTATCGAATCGTGACCTGTGAATCGTGATACGAATCGAATCGTCAGGTACTAGGCAATTCACACCCCTATTATTATGACGTGGGCGTGTCTACTGCACTGTGACAGGCTTTCCAAGTCAAATTAGTGCCGTCAAATTAACTCAAAATTAACCTACTAATTTTGACACCCCTAAAAATAATAATAATAATAATAATAATAATAATAATAATACAGAAAACGGTTTCTGAAGAAAACTTGAAAGCCAACGTTTCATTCCGCAAGTATTTCTCACACAATAAAAACGGGACAGCCAGGAATGTCTTGGAAGCTCGTCCTGAACACAGACGTCGTTGTCTCGCTTTGCTTATGCAAAGGCGGAACGGAATCTAAAAACGCAGCAACAAAGCGGCAAAATGTCACACATCAACGATAGCATCGACCCCCTCGGACTTGAGACACGTTGACGTAGATCAGCAAAGAGAGATTAACACTGAAGGCGGTTCAGGACACAAATCAGACCGGGCCTTTTGGGACACTTTATGTTGTGTTTGGGTTTTAAACAACAGCAAGGGATTTCAAAGTATGTCTTTAGCTGACCACAAAGTCATTATTGGCAAAAAACAGACCTCTCCAAAAGTATTGGGACGGCAAGGCAAACCCATGATGATGATGTCTGACGTCTACAAAACCATTGACAGAAAAATGCATCAATCAAGAGAAAAAGCTGCAATAAAA
Source organism: Festucalex cinctus (assembly GCF_051991245.1). Lineage (NCBI taxonomy): Eukaryota > Metazoa > Chordata > Actinopteri > Syngnathiformes > Syngnathidae > Festucalex > Festucalex cinctus. Next base: position 27,245,245 of record NC_135413.1, read on the forward strand.
GGCTTCAATGTGCTTATTTGCCATTTTGCAGCCTTCATAACGTATAGGATGTTATGTTTGATCACACTTTCCAAACTAAATGCAGTAAAGTGTCAAAGGTGACACCAAAACCACCCCCCACTCCCCGGGCCTCCCAGAGACGTATTAAATGTGCGTTGCATAAGACAAGGAGATAAAGGCCATGAGAGGTGAGGTGAAGAGGGGAGGGAAGGACGGAAAGGACGGCGCAAAAAGAATCCTGCTGCATTAGTAATGAGGACATGCCCTCCTTGTGTCTTTTTCATGAGCACGATTGAGTTTCTGGACAACTGAGCATGGCCAAAACAAAACTGTTAGTCGGCTCATCAGTCACTTCCCCTCAACGGTTCCCCTCATTAGAACAGGCGAGAAGAAATGATCAAATGAAAATATGGATACTTGAACATTCACAAAAAAATGTGAAATTACACAACAAAATAAGTAGATTTTGACATGTGATATCACAAAGCGACAGTCTTGTAACAAAGATATTGGTCACAAAAATTGCACAGTTGCTCAGTACATTTGTGCACAAAAATGCAATTAGAGTACTTTTTTAAAAATACATGTATAGTCGAAATGTATTCTTAATATATTGCCAAGGTATCAACTGGACTAAATAGGGACATGTATGACAATAAAATCCATTTTTACTTGTGTGTTTTTGTTTTACAGCGTACAGGAGTCCTCGTCGTGGTAAGAAAAATCCCCCCCACCACCACCACCCCCCACGGAGGTTTTGCTATCTTTAGCTCATTTCCGCCGCGTCTTGTCACTCCGGCTCTCCTCTCCGCCATCTAAATATGGAAACTAACCCCCCGGCGCAATTCAATCTCCCAGCATCCCCTTTGCGCAGGAAGCGCCACATGAGGTGCAGCGACGTGTGTGCGAACGCGCGAGGCCTTAACGGAGGGATCGGAATTCCAGAGTGGACACACAATGCTAAAGGACAAATAACCGCAAAGGAGAACGCCGGCTAGAGGACACCCGCTCGGCTCACGCTGGCGTCACGGCGAGCGTCTGTGGTGACACGCGAGACGATGTCCGGCAACTCGATCGCGCGCTCTCGTCTGCCATCTAATCACCTCTTTAACGCACAAATGCACACAAAAGCAGACATTGCTTTTCAATTGTGGTTCAACACAATTTTGTTTCAACGGTCTTTTATGAACAGGTCGTTATAAAATTACTCAAAATGAAATGTTCATAACGTCCTTTTTAACTCATTTGCTCCCAAAAACGTATAAATACGTTCTATTTTAAATATTACCATTGTCACAAAGACGTATTTATACGTTTTTTTTTATGCTAGCGCATACAGAAGGCTTTGATGCAGCCTCTGAACTGAAGAGAATGCTTGAAGCTATGGAAGTTATTACTAAAACGGCCAGCAAGTAGGAGCAGAGTATAAGAGATCAACCAGGGCCATGTTGCAACAAGCTCTTTTTGCCAGCGCTTTCAAGAGGTTTGTGAATAATGATTCAACCTAGCCATATTCTAATGCTAATTGCTGCAAAATGGAAACACATAGAAATATACTTTTTTTTTCCTGATGAAAGAATAGATTGTATCTTTCTTTTGGTAGGCTCCATGTTTTTATAGCAATAGAACACAATATTCTGTGGGCCTTGCAAAATCAGTCAAAATCCAGTAAAACAGGCGGTAGCAAAGGGGCTTACTTCAGTGAACACTGCTGGGAGGGAATGAGTTAATAAAAACACTCAAAATGAAATGTTCATAACGTCCTCTTTAAGAAGTTTGTGGTTGAAACTACCCAATGCAGAGAAGAAGTGAAACAAAATTAAAGTTATCTCCAGACATCAGACGCAGCATTTTAAACTTTCCCCCAGGGGCCATTTTGAAGGAATTACGTAAACTTTAAGGGCATCATCACAACTTCTGATTTCTACTGAACAGCAAAGTGTGTTATTCCTCGCCAAGCCGTCACAGATCCAAAATTTTTCAAGCCAACAAAAAAATTATAATGGTACCTCGGGCAGAATATCACTTTTAAAAACGCATCAGGTGTCTGCTGTGTCATTGAATAATAATTTTAGTTTTACAGCCGTTTGAAGAAGAGCAGTTGGAATGACCTTTGAAAACTTTGTGTCTGAAATTGTATATCAACCAACCAACAGCCCTGTGTCACAAAGACTATGAAGAGTTCGATGCTGACCGATGGCGTCGGAACTGCAAGTGGTGAAATCTCCCACCCACGCACCCACCTCAAGCTACTTCCGCCCCCCCAACCCCCACCCCAATCATCACGTATCCGCCTACGCTGGGAACCATTAGAGCGGAACATGGAGAGTGGAAAACACTCTGAGGGGATGGAGTGTGACTGAGGACTCCCGGTGATGGAGGCGGGACCACAAAAAGGTGCATTGAGCCACACAAATGCAATGGTTGATCATGAAAAGTTGTACTCGGGTATGAAAATGTAACTGCTGGCCACAAAAGACACAGTTGGCACGTTGTATTTTACCAGTAAACATATAATGGTTGACCAGACCACAACGTTGTATTTAGGCATTAAAAATACAATGGTTGACCTCAAAATGTCTGATTAGACTGTTAAAAATGCAACATTTGACTATAAAAGTCAAATGTTGCATTTTTGTCATTAAAAATGTGCCACAATTGGTCATGTTATCATATTTAAGCAATGAAAATGCCATAGTGTACAACAAAATGTTTTGCAGCATTAACAAAAAACAAAAAACAAAAAAAAAAAAAGTAAAAGTTGGAATGAGGCATGAAGAAAACAACACAAACCACTCAATTAAAAAAATAAATAAATAAAATAAAAAATAAATAAAATAAAAACTAAGCACAAAAAATTAGGGATACCGGCCGGGCTGATTATCAGTGCCGATATTTTACTTGGCATTTTGACGAATATCGGCATTGGCCTTTTTTTTTACAAGACCGATAAACCTGCGACATCACTGAGTGGCAAATACTTTTTAACTTAGTGAATTTTGGGGTTTTTGTAAGGGTTCATAAAATGTTGCAAAAGATGATGGACTTTTTTTTCACAGTTTTCTTGTTCCAAGAAATGTTTTTAATTTAAGAACCGGGTTAACTTCAGGGAATTTTTATTTCTACGTTTATTTCACTTTATACGAAATGCTGCAGAAACTGGGAACTCCCTGAACTTTTTGGTTTTGTTCAAAATCTAAACAAAAATAAGTGGAAATTTCAGTTATGGCTTTGCTAAAATTTTAACACATAACTGTCTATTCTCAAAATGATTAAATTAAAAGAAAAAAACTCAACAATATGCTCAATGGCATTTCAACAAAGTTAAGTTCTTCTTTTGTTTTTATATGATAATATTTTCTGTTTTACTGCAATTAAGTAATCGGCAACAAATATTGGTTATTGGCCTTCTTGACTACTTATAAACGGTAAGGCAAATTGGTGTCTATTTCTACAAAAAATGCCATGATTGATCACAAAAGTCATATTTCACCATTAAAAATGCAATAGCTGATCGCAAAATGTCATATTTAGGCGCAAAAATGCGACAAAGGGGATTTAAAAAAAAAAAAAACGCAAAAAGTCAGATTTAAGTTCAAAATTCAACTGAAGTCTCACGAGGATTGCTGAGATCACGTGTGATGCCAGTTTGACACTCTACATTAACATTCCTGCATGTGAGAAATAGCACCTCCAGTGGTGAACACGAGCACTACGCCCTGTTTCTCTCAGTGAGTGGGTGACTTAAACCCACTCTGGCTCGTCTATTATTAGAGCTCGGTAGAGGGCCCTCAGGGTCCCGGGGCGACGGCACGTGGACTCCTCAAACGCCCCCTCCCACCCACAACAGCCCCCACACCAACACCCACCACTGCACTCACTTCCCTCCTCCTGTGATCTCCACTTGGTTTCATCTCACTCTCTTTTTTTCGCCACTTCTCACTCACCCAGCACATGCCTTCACATGCGCCAGGGAAGTACCCGGAAGGGGGGGAGGAGGAGGAGGAGGAGTGGGAGTTGAGTGGATATTCCAGATAGCATTCCAAATGAATGCATAGCGTGCAGCTACCTTTAATATCAGGGTACAGATAGAGAAGCAATGGACTGGTAGCCATCCAATGGCAGGTCACATATAGACGGAAAAAAAATGGATCACCTGCCAATCAATCACAATACACTTATTTACAAACAATAAATTGGTGTCCAGGCAACGGACTCAAAACATGCAATATGATCTATCACCTTCAGGGGGCGCTAGGATTGAGGAAGAGCAAAGTCACATTTGACATGGATTAAATTGAAATTAATCTGTGCATGGGCAGCCAAAAAAAAAAAATGTCAATGCTTCAGTTATAGCTCTAAAGCACAAACTTTGCAACATCTTTGTGTAGATGATGCTTGAGGTTAGTACCTCAAGTCCCGCCCACTCGCCAGGCCACAATTAGTGGCTTGCCATTGGTGGGGTGACGGTGGCAGCCGGTGTCAATCAAGACGACTTTTTGTAATAATGACTTCCACTTTGCTCGCTCCATTCATGGCGTCCTCCCACACTGCAGTCGCCACAGGCCACAAGTGACAGAAGTAGGCCACGCACAAAAAAAAATTGTGTTATGTTATTATATTGCTAAATATTAACTAACGGGTAAGCAATTTGTCGATATGCGGCTTGACAGTGACTGGTGACCAGTCCATTGTCGATACAGTTTTATTGTCTATATGTGCCTTAACAATTTGCTGGCAAGAGAAAAAAATGCATGGATGAACGGATGTTTTGAAGTGCTGCAGCAGGAGGGTCCAAAAATCACAGGCTGGTCTGCAGTACCATCTAGTGGCCATGGAAGGTAAGGCATTTATCATCACAACTACCCTCATCATTGCTGAGGTACAGTAAACGATACATTTTTAATGTCGGTGTGATATTGATCATTTTCCCCCACTAGTTGACACTAATGCTAGTAGTTGTATTAGTTGAATGAAGTTGTAATATTGTGAGAAAGGTTGCAATTTTATGAGAATATTCCAAAACAGAACAAAACAAAACAAAACAAAACAAAAAAACATGTTTTAAGGGAATGAATTCTTGAAATTACAAGGGAAACATAGTTTTAAAAAGAAAGTCATAAAAATGAATTATAATGTAAGAATATTAGTAAAATTGCGAGAACTTAAATTTTATGAGAATAAAGTCACAAAATTACACGAAATATCGTCATATCAAGAACAACATGGGAAGTCCAAATTTTGCAAAAATAAAATCCAAATATTGATATACGAGAATAATGTATTATTATTGTTATTATTATTGCATGAAGCGTGGAATATTTAGTGAGCAAAATGTAGTTTTGCACCAAAAATTTTTTCTTAAATTTCACAATTTTATGCAAAAAGGTCAAATTGTCAAAAACACTTATAAGAGTAGCCCTAACTTGCCTGAAAATTAGTATTAATTAAAATACAGTGAAAAAAGTTGTACTTACAAAATAGTCAATGTTGTATTGAGAATATTGAGAAAGCAAAAAGCAAAATTCTCATAAGTGAGAAAAGTCATAATGTTGCAAAAAATGCTGTAAAAAAAAAAAATTGTGAGAACAATTGTAATTTCGGAAAATAAAGTTGTGATATTGATAGTAAATTTGTATTTTATACCAGATTAAATATAACATTGTGAGAAAAGTCAGACATTTGGTGAGCAAAAGGTGATGATGTTGCCAGAAAACTTAGTTTGTGAGCAATACAAATTTGATGAGAATTAAGTTGGAATTTTACAAGAGTAGCTGTGAAGTTATAAAAAGTAAAGATTTTTTTATCTTATATAATGACAATTAAGTCATATACACTGAAGACATCATCTTCACATTGAACAATAAATCTTTCCTTGAATAGAACTCACCGCGTTCTGGTGGCTACCGGTAGCTTCTCGTACCTCGACGATTTGTGGCTCCGCTGAGTGCGTGTCCGTCACCCCCGGACCGACCTGCACAACACTTCGTATTTTTAATTTCAACACTGCCAGAGGGTCGTCATTTCGTGCAGAAATCACCTGAATGCCCGGCGTGTGCGCCTGCAGGGGGTGGGGCACCCGGGGATGGATATCCGTCAGGTGAGGCGGTGGGTTGGGCGTAACCCGCCGGCTGTGCTGCTCCAGAACCTCCCGGTACGATTTGGCGTCAAAGTTGGTCTTCCACAACATCACCTGATTGACAGAAAAAAAAGAGAGTACTGAAATTGTACAGTGTAGGCATGGGCAGATATTTGTGACGGTAATGACAACCGTGAGCAAAAATAACACAATATTGAAAATTACAGCTCTAAAATTACATTTTTTTTAAATATATTTGGGCAAATAAAAATAGCTTTTTATAATTAATGCATTATGTTTAAGTAACAGTGTCCCATCACTGGTGAGCTACTCATGTTGCCCTTGGGGCTAACTAGTACCTAATGGCTCTTTTTATACATCATGGCATCAATATTTGATGCCATAGTATTGATTTGTAGTGTATCAGATAGCGATACGGCCCATTACATTGAAACTGTTTCAGTGTTTTGTAGGGGTGTTAAAAATAATCGATTCGGCGATATATCGCGATACTACATCGCGCGATTCTCGAATCGATTCAATAATCTCAGAATCGATTTTTTTTTTTTTTTTTTTTTTTTTTTTTAGGATTCACACCTTGAGCATGGAAGAATGTTATATGAACGGCACATTAAGCCTTAATATTTTTATTTTAATGCTGTTCAAATGTGAAACAGATTGCAAACTGTTTGTGTACAGTGGCTCACGGTTATAAGCCTCAAGTTTTAGATAAATATATTCATACAAATCTTACAGTGTACATGTACAAATTTACTGATAGTATTTTCTAAATTTGAATGGAAAAAAATCGCAACAATCGACTTATAAATTCGTATCGGGATTAATCGGTATCGAATCGTGACCATTCGTATCGGGATTAATCGGTATCGAATCGAATCGTGACCTGTGAATCGTGATACGAATCGAATCGTCAGGTACTAGGCAATTCACACCCCTAGTGTTTTGTAACTTAACACAGCAATTCCCAACCTTAATTGATTTGGGCACATAGTTTAAGTTTGAAAAATTTCATGGCACACCACCAAACAAAAAAAGTCGCAAAAAGTGGATTCAGGTCAATTATATAGTTTCTTCTGCCTACTAATAGAAGATCTTTTATTGGTTTTGGCTGTCTAAGTCGCTGGCATAGATTGATTTTTTTTTTTTTGACAATTAAGTACGTATTAAACCTACCAACCTGGGAATCGGCGCCCCCAGAAGCAAAGAGCTCTCCAGCCTTGGAAAATGCCACACTGAAAACTGCACCCTAAAAAAAAATAAAAAATAAAATATATATATATATATATATATATGTTTTTTTTTACCACTTTATTCTCATGACATTACAACCTTCTCATATTGTCACAACTCCTTTATATTATATATTTCTATTCTCATAACATTGCTTAACTTATTATAATATTCACACACTATTCTTATAAAACTACACAAAAAAAATGCATTATTAGAACTTTGTGTTTTCAGGTAGCATTAAAACGTTTACTTTCAATATTACAACTTTCTTTGATGCTACATTCTTCTTAAAAAATAATAAAACAAAACACCTTGTGTCCATGCAGCGTGTAGATGAGGCGTCCCTCCAGCAGGTCCAGGATTTTGATGGTGCCGTCGCTGGAGCCGCTGATCAGGTAGTTATCGGACGGGTGGAAGGAGAAGCTGTTGACGCTGGCGCTGTGGACTACAACGCGCACGTCAGACAAAAAAAAATCAACATCATGTTATTTCGCTGCTCGATTACCTTTATAATGCTGGATGAGCTTATTGGTGCGTATGTCCCAGATTTTAAGGGTGCGGTCCGTCCCGGACGACGCGATACACGTGCCTCTCGAGTTGAAGTCCACGCAAGTCGCTGCTCTGAAATGTGGATGAAATGCGTAAAAATCCTGCAAATTTATTTATTTATTTATTTATTTTTACCCAGAGTAATCAGTGAAGCAGTTGATGCAGTTCTTGCTGGATGTGTCCCACAACCTAACGGTACGATCATCCCCGCAGGACACTACAAGGCGACTATCCGGGGAAAACCTACATGGTAGAAAGGCTACGTCAGACCTTATTAAACGATCAAAGAAATAATCACTAAAAAGTTGAAGGTCTCTTGTATACTGATGTGCGGAAAGGTGACACAACTCCATCAGGCTCTGCGTTTAAAAGGGGTCAGACCCTATTAAACGATCAGAGAAATAATCACTGAAAAGTGTTAGGATCCCATGTATAATCATGCGCGGAAAGGTGACAACAGTACTTTTAAATGAGCGGCCAGACCAGACCAAACGATTACCGATCTGAGGAATAATCACTGAAAGTTTGAATATCTCGTGAAGATTGTGACAGGTAGAAAACTTTTTAAAAATTAAGCATCAAGACCCAACCAAACAATCACCAATCTGAGAACTACACACTGAAAGTTTAGAGATGAAACGAAAACTGTTATTGCATTTAACCGTTTTAACCGGGGAGCCATCAGCATTTCGAATCAGAGTCCAGACCCGAGCAAACGATCACGTACCTAGCGCAGCGTACCCAGTTGGTGTGCTGGTTGAACGAATAGATGAAGCATCGCCGGTTGACGCTCCAAACCTTCACCGACTTATCGTCAGACGCCGTCACCAGCCTCAGGCCGTCGTGGGAGAACGCCACGCTGCGCACGGCGGCCGTGTGCGCCTTGAACACCGTCGACTCACCTTTCCTGAGCGACAATTAAAAGTCGCAATATTACGAGTAAAAAGTTGTGAACATTTTCAAGAATAAAGTCTCAATTTTGCCAGGTTACAGTGACATTTTACAAATGATATTACAACATTTTTGCAGCAACAAATTTTTAAAAAAGGTCAGCATTTTCCAGATTTTTTAATGACTTTTTTTTTTTTTTAATGTAAACTCCTACACAGTTTAAAAAAATAAATAAATAAAAAATGCGCCTCTATCATGTTACAATACAATTAAAATTTTACAACTTCTGATAACTTGGACAAAAAAAAAAATTTCTTCATATAACAACAAAAAGTCACAATTTTACAGGCATAGTCTGAATTTTTCAAGCATAAATGTGGACTATTTTAATATTCACATGTTAATAGTCGATATTTTTTATTTTTTTTTTTACTATTTTTTCCCCCCCAATAGTTCAAGAACTTCAGATTTTCCAAGAATTACCAAGTTGAAAAGTGGAAAAATGTCACCGGAATAAATCTAATATTTCGATATTTTATTTATTCACGTGGGCGGCACGGTAGTCTAGTGGTTAGCACGTCCGCTTCCCAGTTCTGAGGTCTCCGGTTCGAGTCCAGGCTCGGACCTTCCTGGGTGGAGTTTGCATGTTCTCCCCGTGCCCGCGTGGGTCTTCTCTGGGTACTCCGGTCTCCTCCCACATTCCAAAGACATGCATGGCAGGTTAATAGGGCGCTCCGAATTGTCCCTAGGTGTGCGTGTGAGTGTGGATGATTGTTCGTCTCTGTGTGCCCTGCGATTGGTTGGCAACCAGTCCAGGGTGTCCCCTGCCTACTGCCCAGAGCCAGCTGAGATAGGCGGCAGCAGCCCCCGCGACCCTTGTGAGGAATAAGCGGTCAAGAAAATAGATGGATGGATTTATTCACGTGTTAACATGTTGAGATTGTTCTTGATGAGCAGATTGTTTGAAAATAAAGCATTTTTCATTCACATTTTTTTTCATAATATTACGACTTTTGACTTGAGATAAAGTTGGACAACACATGGGACAAAAGCAGTTGTAATATTCCAATAAAAAAATTGTTTCTTTTAAATGAATAATTCATTTTCAGTTTTTTGTGTTTTTTTTAGAAAAAAATATCTGTTAAAAGTCTTATATTTTTAGTGTAACGTTCTAACAATTTTCTGACAAAAAAAAAAAAAATCTACTAACTACTAATCTAATGCCCCATCGCTAACAAATTTATACTAAAATTGCCAGATTCATGTTGATGTTTTATACATGCCAGCATGTGAATGTCTAATTCTAAAATAGACTTTATGGTCTGCTTTGAGCGACTTACAAGGAAGGCTTCCACAGTCGCACCATCCTGTCCAAGGACGAGGTCGCCACCAGGTTGCCGACGGGGCAGAACTGCACAGCCGTGACGGCGTCCTGATGGTTGACGAAGCGCAAGCACCTCCCCTTGGCCGGCAGGTTCCAGATCATCAGGCTGTTATCCACCGAGCCCGACGCTGACAAAAAAATAAAATAAATAAATAAATAAATAAATAAATACAAAAAAGACCACAGAAACATTGTCACACAAGATATAAGCAAATCACTTCAGTTCATAATTGAAATGACAAGTTTCACCCAAATTCCTCAAAATTAGGGCTGGGAGATCAATCGATTTTATTGCTGTATTCAAGTATGCTTATCAGGATGATTTTTTAAATATAAGTATTTGTTTTTTTTAGTGCCTTGTCTAGCTACTCTCCACAAGGTTTCAGACATTGGGGGGTGGGGACGCTAAACATCGTCTGCTTTTGGATTTATTTATTATTAGGCACCGGGGAAGAAAAATTCAATAAAAAATAACGGCCTGAATGGAATGAGAAAAATGGAGATATAATTCACACTGAACACTGCAAAAGCAGTGATTTTTCCACATGTTGCAACCCTTTAATACAAGTAATACTGAGTCAATGTGGGCAATATTCAATTGGTCAATCTGTTGAAAATTTGTTGTTATGGGTTGTGTTTACATGCTTGTTTTCAAACATTTTTTTCCTAATAGAAACATTTATATAGCAGTAAAGCTTTATTTAAATTATATTTGGATTATTTCTGTTGGACTTGGACGTTGACTCAAGATTTAAACGTTATTGTTTTGAATAATGAGTCCTATTGGGTGAAATAAAACAATGAAATCAATAAACCATGGTTGCTTACCGAGTATTTTGGTGTTTGGACTGAAATGCACGCAGGTGACGGCATCCTTGTGACCCTTAAACAGTCTATCCAAGCTGGGGTCATCCTGTATTAACGACAATGACAGCATTTTTAATGATTTTAGTTTCACTTATGTCGTGAGGTCAAAACATTGTTGAAAACGAATACAGGACGTTGGAAGTGTTTTGACATTTCTACTTAGCAAATCCTCTTAGCAGACATATCGCTTACTCAGCTTCTATTAGCACACACGTTTACTTCTTACCGAGTCTTATTTGTCCAGAAAAACAACTTTTACTCACCAACACCGAGGCCATCTCGGACGTTCTTGCGTCATTCGATCCTAAAGTTGACCTACTTGAACGTTTCCTCCATTGTGCTCAAACATAGCGCCTTCAGCAAAGTATCTAGGCCTGAGCAGTCAAGCACGGATATAATGATGACTAACTCCATTTGCTCCGATAAACAATCTACTAAATAGGCAATATGGTCAATTATATTTGGTGCATTGTGTTTTCCCAATGCCGTCTATTTGGTGCTAAATGCTAAAGCTAAAACCGTAGCAGCGAGAGTGATAGCAAAGTTACGTTCGTGTGGTGGAAAAAAACGATTAAGTCTCGTTAAATTACATATATACATATTGGTAATTGGTATTTGTGAATAAATGACGACGTGGGTTGTTATGCAGCTAAAAATGGGTGAAAGTGATGTATTCCCCTCGTCATCGCAGCATGACCTAAAGCGTCTTCCGGCCGCTTAGCAACTACTTCGACCTGACGTGTCGACGTCTACGATTGGCTCAGAAGGTTGGCACTGTCCAACCAGTGCACGATGAGACCGAGCAGATTCATGCCTGTTAGCGCATATGCAGCGAGAAGCTAAACTCATAGGCGCAAATGTAGCAATATCGACTACGTTCTTGTAAAAATTACATGCGTTTAAGTAATTGCCATTCGTGAATGAATGATGGCATGAAAGTGACGTCAACCCAGTCGACCCGGTCATGAAGTCAGGGCTTTAGCCAATTGCGTTGAAGGAGCAGTATGAACGCCCACGATTGGCTCAAGACTGACATATGAGTCCCGATTCTGTATAATCCTCTGGGATTGGTTCAAAGGGGTACGCACTGTCCAATCAGCGTCACCACTGACGAGACCTTGCAGATTCAATTCGCTTTCACTCACAAAAAGTTGGGTTAATATTGTACCGCATACTTGTTGCTTTATATTTATTAATTCAGAGTTTAGTTGGTGATTTGCCATTTTGTCGTTATATATAGTTTGACCCGGTTTGAAATGGTTTAAATACTTTGGATCACTGCGTAGAGAGGTGGGGAACAGGGGATACCGCTACATGACTCGTTTGACTTTTTGATAGTTTTATCATCGTATTTTTAACAAGCTACTTCTCATGGGAGCCAAGCTAACTTGCAAACATAATGACCCAAGTGGAGACGTGCGACGTTGATGCTAAAATCTCGCGCTAGCGTGATGTCCCGAAGTTGGAGGCGCACGGCATTGATGTAATGATTATGATGATGTAAAGGACGCCGTTGTCACGCCGATGCTCAGACAGTTACCTTGAGATACTGCCTTACAAACGCGTCTCTTTGTCGTGTCGCCGACGTCCGCCTTATTTTACATAGCCCTAGCATTTTCGCTGCCATGTTGAGTGTGCAGTCGATCGATTAGTCGGGTCTGCGCTTGAGAGTGCTATGTTACGGCAGGAAAACATCGAATAAAGGGAGCTTGATGAAGTGCAAATAATTGACTTGGAAGTTATCCTCGCTCATGAGTGACAAAGTGGCCTCAAGAGTTGAACATTTTGAACGACATTAAAGCGACGCGTTTGGTGTGGAGGATTCGGTGAAATATGTCGCTCTACAGGGGTATCGGCGGCGATCAGGTGATTTTTGTTTGAATAATTGTGTTATACGCATGTATTTGTTACCAGTGTGGAATTTATTGAGTATATATCGACGTTACGAAGCTGCCCTTAAAGCTAAAGCGAACGTAAGAGCTCTAGCTAGGTGGTTAAGAGTACCTTAGAGTTCTGTTGCCATGGCAACCGCACAGCAAGTGCAACCTATGCTGCCAAGCTAACAATCTGCATATAAGTGGCAAAACTCGTCCGTTTTCTGTTGTTTCTCATTGTATAAACTCATCTTAACTATTACAGTACATGAGGAAACAGATACCAAAGAACGCCAAGTATCAGCACATCAAAACAAAATTGGACACAGGTTAGGTTCTGGTTAATAATAGTTAATACAGATCCTTGGGCATTAATTTGTGTGTGATATATTTGTGTGGTGTCCCTTAAAAACAGGAGTTAGCATCACCAAGTATTTGGAGCGCCTGGAGGAGATAAAACAACGTGAGTGAGGCATTTATCATGATATGTCTAGGCTGCGACAATACGGAAAAAAAAACAACTGGTTTATTGACTTTTTTTTTCAGACTACAAGTTCAACAAAGGAGAAATCTTCAAGCGATTTAAAGTGACAACGTTTGCAGAGTTGGTGAGACATTTTCACATTCCTACTTCGAGTGTAAAAAGGAAAGCCTCATTTAACTTTGCTCACGTCTCATAGGTTTGTTGTGGCTTTTAAGGTTTATTTTAGTTCTGAAAACATTGGTGGAGTTCTGAATTGTATGACCTCATTTAAACTTGTCATGTGAAGTTAACCACTATTGATAATAAACCATGTTTTTTCTACCTCAGGTACTTCAGGTGGCGTCAGTGTCGGACCTGCAGGAATATGTCAGCGGCGATCATAACCTTCATGGTAACTAATATTCGTCGTTCTGACTGAATAGCCATTGTTACCATGCTAACAAGCTAAATGTCTCTTCACAGATGACGGCAGCGGTGACAGCATGATGGTGGCTAAACCAGAGTTGCTGGAGGGGCAGGTGAACGGCTCGGTGGAGACGTCGGAGCCCAAGGATGCAGCGCAGGATCAGGAACACAGTCAACCCATGAGGTCCACATTGCTAAGGTAAACGGCCATCTTGTGTGGAGTATCATTTCAAAATCAATAGGATGAGGTTTAAGGCCTTTTCACACTGCACTTAGTTTTCCTAGTGTTCTTTCTTTGTGACATTGCTGCCATGCCACTGTCGAATGGAATATTTTTCAACTTGAGTCTTGTTGCGGCAAACGGCCGCCTTTATGTTACGCCATGATGTGACATGACGTTCTGCTCTCGCGCTGTAAACAAAGAATGGGTTTGTCAACAAGAATGCTTTGATAAGTGCAGTGAGAAAAGGGCCTTTTTACTCATTCGCTCCCAGCCATTTTCACTGAAGCAAGCCCCTTCGCTTCTGGCTGTTTGCAATCTATTTTATAAAAACATGGAAAGAAAGATTAGAGTCTCGTCTGTTATCAGGGAAAAAAAACTATATATTTTCCGTTGTGTATCAGTTAGCATTAGAAAAAGATAAGTTTTATCAGTATTCACAAATCTGTTTAAATGTATTGGTAAAAGAGCTTTTTTGCAACATGGCCCTGGCTGATCTCTTATACTCTGCTGCCACCTGCTGGCCGTTTTTTGTATTAAGTACCATTGCTTTAAGCGACCTCTTCAGGTCAGAAGCTGCATCAAAGCCTTCTGTATTCTCTAGCATAAAAAAGCATTAAATTGGCAGTGAATGACAAAGTATGAAAAAACATATTTATACGTTTTTGGGTTTGAATGAGTTTTAAAAAAAAAGAACAATTTTGATTTCTTTGTTTTTTTTTCCTGTAGCAGATAATAGAAATGTTAATATTGTACTAATTTGTGGCAGGGGGAATTTGTACTGTCAAAAATTCACTAAAACGCTTGTACGTTTCCTCTGCAGCGTCATCAATGGTGTCGGCGAGCTGAATATGAACGGCGACAAGGCAAAGGATATGGAGGAGGAGGATCCGGACGCTGAAAAGCCATACCCGGATTGTCCCTACCTGCTGCTGGACGTGCGCGAGCGCGAGCTCTACGACCAATGCCACATCATCTCTGGTAGCGTCTCTATTCCGCCTTGCTCCGTCCTCCGTCCTCAACCTCGTTATCAGAATAATGCATTTTGTTCACGGGCCCGTTCAGAGTACACAACGTATAATTGAACAGTAAAATAAAAGTATTATTATTATTATTATTATTTTTATTTTATTTTTTTACCAGGAAGAGATATGTTTCACGTCTTTCTGTCCGCTATCATTTCTTTTTTAAAGAATCCAAAATATATTTTTTTATTATTTTTTATTGAATTGAAAGTAGAAAACTTTTTTTTTTTTTTTTTTTTTTTTTGGGGGGATAGACAAGTTTGAAATTTTTTACTCAAAGAAAATATTTCGCGCAATGGTGGTCAGCCAGCAGGAAAGCGCCTGTAAAAGGCAACGATTGTCCAAAAATTGGACTCATTTCACACTTCACAAGAAAAAAGTGCAAAGTGTCCCCGCCACGTTGCCAAAAAACAATCCAGGGCTGTGCAATTAATCGAAATTCAACTGCAATTTCAATTATTATACTTCACAATTACAAAATCATTATTATCATCAAAAAATATTAATAGTAATTTTTAGATTTTTTTTTTTAGTTGTTTAAATTTATGCATTTGCACCATTTTTAAATTCTAAAATAAATAACTTATTACATTTTGTTTCATCCAAAATGAAATTGCATAATAATTTTCAAAGAATTTTCAAAGTGTTTCAAAGAATTGTATTTGTCTTAATATTTTTTTACACTTAAATATTTTCTTGTTTTGGACTGAAAAATAAATGATCGTCCTAACCCTGATGTCAATTATTACCAAAATAATCGTGATTAATATTTTCTTCATAATCGAGCAGCTCTATATCAATCTATTTCTTGAGCAAACTGGAAGAACTCATACGCAAGCCATCCAACTCTACACTCTCATTGCCGGCACCCACGTCACTCACCAGACCAAGCCCTCTGTTTTAAAGCCATACAGATTTAAAATGTCGCAGATAGTACAGTAGACCATAAAGATGGCGACCACAAATTCACAAAAATGATCACATGAATATTGAGGAGTTTAATAATGCAAAATCAGTTTTTATCCGATTACTCAGTTAATCGATGGGATAATTGGTAGAATACCTGATTCTAAGAATATTCAGTAGCTGCTAGTAGATTCAATATAACACAATTTGCCCAAACTATCCTCCCAAGTGGTTTACATATATTTTGGAGCTCGAAATATGCAGACAGCACAATGTTATTTATCTGACTTTGAAATCATATGACGATGACAACATCTGGAGCATGGCCTCATCCTTTCATGGTCTTTCCTTCCTTCAAGCTCACAGTTTTCCCATCGCCTCACTGTCACGCTGCATGAATCCTTATACCAAGGAAGTGCTGGAATATGTATCCTTCTTTTAATGTATCATAAAAAAATATTGCTCCGCTCATTCAATCATGTAAATATAAACAGATGTGTGGTATGATCCTGAACGGCTCCCGCGTGCAGAAAAACGCCCAGGGTAAGATCATCATCGTGTACGACGAGGACGAGCGCATCGCCAGCCAGGCGGCGACCAGCATGTGCCAGCGCGGCTTCGAGAACCTCTTCCTGCTCAGCGGCGGTAAGGCGGGGCGAAAGGTATCGGCGGCGAACGACGAGGAGGTCACCGCCGCGACTTCAGCCGCCGTTGTCATCCGACAGGTCTCAAGGTGATCGCTCAGAAGTTCCCCGAGGGCATGACGATAGGCGCCCTGCCCGCCTCCTGCTTGCCCGCCGCCGCTCCGTCCAAGTGGAAGAAGTGCGCCCCACCGCCGCCACCGCCGCCGATGACGCAGCCGGCGCCGCAAAGATGGCGGTTCACCCCTGACGAGCTTGCCAGGATCGAAGGCCAGCTGGAGAACGTCGCCATGATGGGCAGTAGTAAGGAACTCTCATGCTATACCTTCATTCTGTGTAGTAATCACGAGAGGCGTGTCAAAAAATCGATTCACATAAGAATCAGGTCTGATTCGATTCTCTCCGATTACATGATTCACTGCAGATAGGATATGATAGATACAATTTGGTTTTTTTTGATGATTTACCCAAATTAGTGCTGTCACAATCAAATATTTTTAGAATCTATTAATCTATGGACTATTCAATCGATTAATCAACTAATCTGATTCATTTTAATTTTGCAATGAAGTGTATTAAAAAAGCGGGGTTTTTTTCCTGATTACTGTATTAACTTATTTGCTCCCAAAAACGTATAAATACGTTCTATTTTAAATCTTTTAAGTGTCCCAAAGACGTATTTATGCTTTGTTTGTTTTGTTTTTATGCCAGAGCATACAGAAAGCTTTGATGCAGCCTCTCAACTACAAAGAACAGTTGAATAAATTATAGTTATTACACAAACGGCCAGCAGGTGGCAGCAGAGTATAAGAGATCAACCAAGACCATGTTGAAAAAAAGCTCAATTATTTACAATTCTAAATAGATTTGTGGATAATGATGAAACTTTGCTCTGTTCTAATGCTAATTTCTGAAAAACGGAAACAGATAGAAATATACTTTTTTTTTTTTTTTTTCCTGATGAAAGAAGAGACTGATCTTTCTTTTGGTAGGTTCCATGGGTTTTTTTTGTTTTTTTTTTATAGCAATAGAGCACAATATTCTATGGGCCTTGCAAAATCAGTCAAAATCCAGTAAACCAGCTGTGAATTGCTTCTGTGAAAATGGCTATCATCCGAAATATTGAATGGTTCTTTGTGTGTGTTCTTGAGGTCGCACGTCCAGCCGCCTGTCCACATGCAGCAGTTTGCCTAAAGTGTCAAGCTCCCGCAGCAGCCGCATGACGTCATCCGCATCCTCGGTGTCCAGCAGGGACAACGGAAGAGTTCAGAGGCCTTGGAAGTGATTAGCACCACCGTCAATAGCGCCTCCTGGTGCTCATCTGTAGTAGTATCTCCTCCTTTCCCTAACAAGTGAATGTGTTTTTTGCACGAGTGTCTTTTGCGCTCCAATGAAAGGTCAGTGGATCACGGTGATGATTTGTTTTCTTTTGTTTTTATTCATATTAAATGTGTAAAGCAAAAGACACATTTGAATGCTGCATTTTTGTGAATCACGTCACAACATGTCTTAATAATTGCAAACTTTAATGAGTGAAGAATGTGTGCATGTGCGCGCGTGTATGTTGCATTGTAGGTGTCACTCAAAGGTTGTGATGAGAAGTGACTTTTTTTTTCTTGTAATTGAACTTTAAATAAAGTGTTTGTTGCAATTCTTCAGCGTGGATTTATTGGGGCTTGACAAATATATCAAAAGCTCAATTAAGCTAATAATTATGAAGAGTATTCAGTAAACATGTTTGTTTTGAGGTGGTCATTGTGCACTGGTTGTACAACTGTTGGTGAGTTTGCTTTTTCACATCTTTGAAACAGTTTCCAAATTACATGAGTCGTTAGAGCATTTTATTTGATTTTTTTTAATAGAATTTTCCTTAATATTCATTTTACGTTTTTTTTTGTACAATTTTCTTTATTTTTAGTATAATTCGATTCTATTTTTTATGACGTACTAAAATTGCAATTTTTTTTATAGTTTTATTTCTGATTTTTTTGGGGGGGGTTGAAATTTATCACAATTTGTGCTTGTCAGTATAAATATTGTACGAAATGTTGAGTTTTACATTTTATTCTGCTTTATTAGACAAAGCCGAGAAGAGCGAGTGCTTTTTCATGTCATTTTTCTTGTCAATATATTGTACAAAATGTTTTGTTTTACATTTTATTCTGCTTATTTAATTATTTATTTTATTGTTCCACAGCTTAGGCTCTTTGAAAGCGCTATATAAATAAACTTGAGTTGAGTTGAGACAAAAAAAACAAAAAAAAAGCGAGTGCTTTTCCTGACTGTTGCTTTATTGTTGTTATTAATGACGTTCCTCTTCCTGTAGAGGGCGATGTGCATCTCAGTAGAGGTTCTTGGATGTGTGGTTCATGATGGCCATGAGGGCCAGCCACGTCTCTCTGGCCGTGGGGACGATCTGGTTGGAGGGCAGCATGAAGCCGTAGCGGCCCGTGTCGCGCAGCTCGAAGGTGAACGAGTATTTGATGCCCTGGTTGTACGTCCAGTCGATGGTGCCTCCGCTGGCCTGGTCTGGAACACGTGACATTAAACGGTAAGCACAGGCCTCCACCATGTTGAACGGAATCGTACAGTGAGAACGAGAACTCACAGATGGTGTTGATGATGCTTCCATATCGGTAGTAAGTGCGGTAGAGAGAAGCCAGGTCGGTGATGGCCTTCTTGGCCAAAGCGTGCTGTACAAACAAACGAATATAGAATGTAACAAAGCATCATCATACAACATTTATTTGGGTTGAACGCCTACCAGCTCAGCCTGGTCCCTGACGGGCGTCCTGGTGTATCCGTAGGGATACAGCAACATCTGCGAGTACGAGTGGATGGACACGAAGGACTTGATGTTGCCGTGAGACTTGACGAAGTCCACGATGGATCTGACCTCCGACTCCGAGTGCGCCCGCGGGCCGCGGTACGTCTCCGAGCAAGGATTGCTGCTCGCGCCTGGGCCTAAAAGAAGTATACTGATGCTCATACAAAAGTTTTTCTACCAGTGGGAAGGAAGGTTAAACTAAGAACTCACCAATTGTTTTATCAAGATTAAAAACAAAAAAAAAACGGAAAGAACAAACAAGTGACTTACAAAGAAAGGAACTGACAACGGAAACGAATAACTTGCTAACTAGCTGATTCAAATAAGGAAAACAACAATTGATGAAAGGAACGAACAAGCGACTAACAACAATACAAGGCATAACTGACTAAACATAATTAAATGAAGAATAATAGTAGCAATGTAATGTTCACGCATGTGTATTACCAAACACTGCAAACAACTGACTACAAATAACTCGCCAACCAAGGAACAACTTAAGCTAGCAATGAAAGAAACATGAGTACCAAACTATAGAACAAACAGCTGACATTTTAACTAATGAAGGAAATTCATCACTTGTTTGTTCCTAACAAAGGAACAAAAGACTGACTATCTTGTTTGTCCGTATGCTGAAAATAAATGCCCGACTAACAACTTGCCTTACTAACAAAGACTGACTGCAACAAACCAATGAAGAATCGAACAACTGGTACACCATCTGACTAACGCATGAAAAAGGAACAACTAACAATATAACTTAGGATGAATGAACAAAAAAAATGACTAATAACCAACAGAGGAACAATCGACTAACTCCATTAGTTAGTTAGCTTGTTCATTTATAACATAGGTGTGAACAAACAATATAAGAAAAGTTGATGGGAGGTGTTAAGATATGGAGGATCAAAACGGACGAAATTAAAAAAAAATAATTTACTAAATAAAATAAATAAATAAAAGTGAAATAAAAACTGATATCAAATATAATTTAAAAAAAACAACTAAACAACTGTGAAAATAAAAAAAATACATATTTAAATAGAATTAAATATCAATCAAAAAATAAAAACACTCTCCTCTCACATGCAGATGCTCTGTCAGCTCAAAATGTTATTCAAATGAAGGGGGCAGTCCTAAGCGTGTCTTCTGCGTGAGACACTTTCAAATGTCCTTAGTCCGATTAATATCAAAATAAATCTACTTAAAATCACATTTTGACTCATTCATTAAATTGATTATCAAAGACTAAAACAAGGGACATTTTTGCTAAAATTATAGTTAAAGTTAGTTTTGTAAACATAAAATGTAGTTTCAGTTAGTTTTCGTTTTTTAATAAAGCATTTTTGTTATTATGTTATTTTGTTAATGAAATTGTTTTTTGAACTTTAGTTGTAGTTTTTTCGTTAGTTTTGGTGTACTAAAATAACCTTGGTCAGAAGGCTATGTTTGTTCTTGCACAACATTACCTCCAAAACCAGCGTCCCAGTTCCTGTTGGGATCCACACCCACACAAGAGGTACCAGAGTTGGGCTTCCTGGTCTTACGCCACATGCGGTTCTGGAAAAATCGAATCCAACGTTAAAAAAAAAGTGAGGAAAATATTACTAGTTAGTAATATTGATGACGTTAAGTCTCACGCTCGTATGCGTGTAGTTGAAGCCATCGGGGTTGGTGACGATCTCCAGGAAGATGTCCATTTTGTTGAGGATGGCGGTGAGGGCGGGGTCACGGCCGTAGTCGTTGACGATCTGAAAATGACATTTTGGTGAAAAAAACGGCGCCAAAAGTAATTCATGTAGACACTGAGTGACATCGGATCACCTTCTTGGCGAACCAGGCGCCACTCGCCTGAGTGACCCATTCACGAGAGTGGATGCCCGTGTCGATCCAGATGGCGGGACGCTTGCTTCCACCCGTGCTGAACTACGAACCAAAAAAATAAAATAAATGCTTCCATTGTACAATGTCAAAAAAAAGATTATCTGCTCAAATCATGCTAATGATGCTAAACTGAAATCCCAAGTTTCATGTACGTATCATCTTGTAAGCATTGTTACCTTGAGCACGTTGAGAGGACGCCCTTCGTAGCTTCTACCAATCACCAGCTTGCTGACCAGATTGGGATTCTCGGCCACCAGCATGTCCTGGAACTTGTACAGCTAAAAGTACCACATCAGTAAGCTGAAGACAACAACCAAGCAATCAGCCACTAACTGTCACGCCGCCACCGGTGTGGCGGTCCATGCTCTTATTTTTGTAGTTATGTTTCCTGTTTTGTTTTGAAGTTCTGATTCCCCTCTCATCTCAGGTCACTTGCCTTTCCTGCCCCTCACTAATCACCGGTCACCGGCCATGATTATCGCCACCTGTCACCAATCAAAGCCATCAGCATTCTCCCCTCCGTTGCCGAAGTGTCACCTCTCAGTGCATGGAAGCGTCCTCACAGCCCTTGAACCACAGTCCTTGTTTTTTGCCTTGCCTTGCCTTGCGCCCTTAGTTTGCCCCTTGTTTTCCTCCCTAGTGGAGCGCTTTCTGTTGTCCCCGTTTTTGAGTGCCCTTTTTGTCTCTCCAGTTTGGAGCTTTTTTTGTTCAGCCTTTTTTCCCTCTTTAAGAGGCGTTTTGATTTTCCGGTCATTAAAACTGCAGCCTTGTTGGCCAACTTTATATCTGCGTCTGAGTCCTCCCTCCTCTCGTCGTGTCACTAACAAGTGAAGAACGGCAACGAGTGACACCTCATTGATGTTGTGATATCTGGAGAAGTCGAAGCTATCGGTGTTTCTGGGCTCGCTGTAACGGGCAGAAGCGTCCATCTCCTCCTGCTCCTCGTCCAGGATCACCTGAGGAAAAACAACTAGTGTGTCAATCACTGCAGTGCAGACCAGCTGCCGCACACAGCAAGTAACTAACTAACTAAAATGAACGAGTGAAACAACCAATTCACCAAAACAAATACTATGCTAATACAAACACTAAGTAACTAACTAAAATGAATGGGTGAACCAGCCAATTCACCAAAAACAAATACTATACCAATACAATTACTAACTAACTAAAATGAAGGAGTGAAACAACCAATTCACCAAAACAAATACTATGCTAATACAAACACTAACTAACTAAAATGAATGGGTGAACCAGCCAATTCACCAAAAACAAATACTATACCATAGGGGTGTGAATTGCCTAGTACCTGACGATTCGATTCGTATCACGATTCACAGGTCACGATTCGATTCGATACCGATTAATCCCGATACGAATGGTCACGATTCGATACCGATTAATCCCGATACGAATTTATAAGTCGATTGTTGCGATTTTTTTTCATTCATATTTAGAAAATACTAATCAGTAAGCTTGTAGAGTGTAAGATTTATATGAAAATGTAATATTTATTTATCTGAAATTTCAGTCTTATAGAGGTTGTAATCTGTTTCATGTTTGAACAGCATTAAAATAAAAATATTAAGGCTTAATGTGCCGTTCATATAACATTCTTCCATGCTCAAGGTGTGAATCCTAAAAAAAAAAAAAAAAAAAAAAAAAAAATCGATTCTGCCGATTATTGAATCGATTCGAGAATCGCGCGATGTAGTATCGCGATATATCGCCGAATCGATTTTTTTTTAACACCCCTACTATACCAATACAATTACTAACTAACTAACAGGGTGTTCTGACCTGCAGGTCCTCAATCATGATGGAGTATTCAATGTCGTTGGTGTCCAGGAACAGTTTGACGGCCTCCAGACTCCCGAGGGGAACTCTGACGTCCACGTGAGTGTCCATGTCGCGCGCCTCCATCCAGAAGTCCAGCTAGCAAGCACACAAACACTGCATTATCTATACAATATTGTTTGAAGATGTGTAGTTTTATACTTGATTGCCACCATGGGATGTTGTCTCACCCCATACTCCTCCATGTCCTCCATTTGCTTCAGAAGAGACAGCTGCGCTTCATCCTTTGCCACCATTCGAAGAACCTGATGTCTTTGAACGCAACACAGGTTGTTCATCTTTTGACACAATGCAAAGATTTACAAAGAGTTTGTTTAACAATATACTTTTTTTTTACACTATTGTATGGACAACCTGATGTCTTTGAATACAACACGCGGATGTATTTGAACATCACACACAATGGTCTACGCAACATATTGGTACAGCGCCATCTTTTAAATGCAACACATTGCAACAGCACTATGCAACATAACCAATTGATAAACCTGATGTCTTTGAACTCAAAACACCACACACAAAGGAACCGTCTTTTAACGCCGTACAAGAACCGGATTTCTTTGAAAACAGAACAATTCTTGACACATGGGTTTTGTTTTGTTTTTTTATTTATTTATTTTTTACATATCTATGCCAAGATCCTGATAGTTTTCAACACAACACACAACATTTTAACACGATCATGTGAAGAACATGATGTCTTTAAACTTAACACACAATTTACACTTTTTTTGGCTACACGAAAATAGTGAAAACCTGATTTCTTTGAAGCCAACCCACAATGTTTTCTACCTTTCTTTTTACACAACCATCAGAAGAACTTAACATAAATACGGTTTGCAACTGTTGGAAAAACCTGAACCTAATACAATCTTTTTGAAATGGCAGCGCAATAGAACCTGCTGTCCTTGAACACAGCAAACAATGTCACGTTTGTGTATTTTTTATTTTTTTTATTTGAAGAAGCATGTGAAAGAAAAACTGTCTTCAAAGACATCACAGTACACACTTTTTAACTGGACCCTGTCGCACATACACTTTGCAATCGTGTGAAGAGCCCGATGTCTTTGAACACCACACACAAAGTGTCACAACACACCAGTAGGAGAGAACTTTCCACACATACGAGTGAGGAAAGAGTTTGTTGGCATCTTATGTCAACATACACTCACTGGTCACTTGCTTGCTCCTTTAGCTACAGAACATGATATATAGCAATTCAAAGTGGGCGGGACACACAAAATATGATATTCTTTCATGTTTGTCCAACTCATTTATTGCTCCAAATTGAGCCCTGAACCAACATGAACATTCTGTCATGCCCTAGAGTATAAAATATATAGTACGATCATGTAGGCCTCATCATCATCATCTGCCAGTGTACACTGCCGAGTGCACAAACTGCTCCCGCTAACTAAAATGAAGTCATAAAATGTTATTTTGTGCACAATTGAACCAAGGCTGAATACAATTTGTAACATGCGTTCCATAGTTGGGCATCAACTCACCCTTCAAACGTCTCCTTGCCCAGCGCGGCAACGAGCAGCGCGGCCAACACGAGCAACACCCTCATCGTGACAGAATTCAAGAGTCCCGCCCGGGACCCCCGCGCGCCCCTTTATGGTCCCACCGAGGGGCGGGTCAATCCCACCTTGCTCAAGGGCAGGGAGGTGTGTCGGCAGCTGTGACGATTCCCACGCCGGAACGCTGACTCTTTAAATCCTATTCGAGAAAAATACCAACTTTTATACTTTTTTTTTTTTTTTTTTTTTTTTTTTTAAAACATGATTAACAAAATGCTCATCAACCACGTCATTAGGAGCACCTGCATAATATGATGGTTTATATAGTATTATGATTTTTCTTTTTTGAAAATGAAGCAAATGAGAAAACAACAGGAAGAAGATGCATCTTCCTCTTTTGTGACCTCGTTACTAATTGAAAACTTAAAAAAATGAATCTAATAAGCAATTTTGATGTGAAAGAACATGTGCTCCTCTAATAGCAAATATAACATACACACACTTGGATAACGCACAGCTAAGTCACATTGATCTCCGGCAGAGAATGCAAATATTAACATTTATTTTTACTTTAGGAGAAAGACAACCTTTAGCACGGCTAACAAGCTGCAGCTTTGCCTTATGTAAGACGACTGATAGCAAAATAGGTGGTAAAAGCATCTGTTATGGTCTCACACACACACAAACCTTGACGTTAGCACGTACCTGCTCACTGAAGGTGTCGCACTTATTAAGTGTTCTGCTATTCGGTGCCTTCTTGTCACAGTGAGACAGCGTTCTCACACGGAACTTCCCTCTTTTTTATTTTCTTTTTTTTTTTTTTATCTTACTTGAACTATTCTAGATTGCTGCATGCACACTGTCAATCGTATAAATGTACAGAGCAACTGACTCAAGGTGACATGAAAGGAATAAAAATGATTGCATCCCCAATAGTTCTGTATAAATGCAAGATAAAGGGGCTGGAAAATTGTTGGTCGGAAATGTTGCATTTTAAATGACACTTTCAACGGATGAGTTAATGGAACAAACTGTTTATTTTATATTATTTTATTTTATTTGTGATATGATGCAGTGTTGTTCTAAACCAATACAAACCAAGAAAGTGAAAACATGTTTTTACTGTATGAGTTATATTTATTGAAACTATTCAACCACAAAATATCTACAAAAATGTTTATTTATGCCTCTGTATTTAGTCATGTGAATTTACTTTGCATTATATTAACGCCATCAAAGTTAAACCATACCACTTGAGCATCATTTAATTTATATACAGGTGGTTTATATAATTTTTTGTGCAACAGCTTTGGTTTAAAAAAAAAAAAAAAAGACAACATGGTAAAGTTTATTGTACAATGAAAAAGTTTTCACCTTTTACTATCAACAGTGTTCTTTTTGCACTACAGACGTTGGCTGCAGTTCATTAACAGGGGCAACTGTACTTACAAATAAGGCATTCATATTATTTATAAGTGTGCTAATTATGCTGAAATTTGCAACAACAGTGTGCTGCAACTGCAACTTGGCAGTTCACTGATTAATAGCTTTTCAGGGTGTGGCAGAAGTTCTCACAGGAAACCACATTGTTTCCAGACATGTAACATCACAACGATTGCTTTGGCAGTATGATGTCTTTAAAAGTGCTCTTTATAATACAATAAACACGTTTTAAAAACATTCTTTTTAGTGAAGGGATTAAGTGTGACTGCAGGTTCGAAGTGGTGAATTTGCCCCAATCCTTTGTCAGGATGAGGCCCGCCTCCTCTGACCGCCGATTGGCTGATTTCATCATCGCTGTTTGTATGCCTCGTTTTATTGGAGCAATGAAACATCTGTCATCGATCCTTGGGACAGCTGAAAGTGAACGGGACCCGGCAGTCTGAAAGACGTGCTAAGTTAGCGTAAGGAACATAGAAGTATGGCATAGTTAATTTCAAAATAAAATAGTCCTGAAGCTTCGCAATGACGACAGCTGGTTTACTATGAATGTTTGATTATCCAGAAACTATATCTGTATGTAGTTCGGCATGTAACATTTAAAAACAACGCAAACGATCGAATTATACGTTGTAAACGTATCATGGTTTATCTTATTTTGTTCGTTAACACCGGAAATGTTGACTTCAGCTGTTATAACTGGACGCTCGTGAGTAGCGGGCTGGCTTCCAGAACCGAAAGTAGTGTAAAGACCAGCCCGTTTGGCGACTCTGGTCCATCTCGTCGTGTCACTCGAGCGGGTAATCGTGACAGCTTTCCCGTCGGGGTCCACTCGGTTCGGTTGGTGTGTTTTTGGAGCCGAGGGAAGCGGACATGGAGATCGAGAAGGAAGTGAAGAAGGTGAGTCAACGCCCTGCTAAGGTGCGCGAGGAGGGTACAGTGCAGGTGGTCGTCACTGGCCGCCAAAGACAACAAAAGTTGTTCAAACTACGATAGTTATTTTTACACTTTTTATTAAACTGTGTCGATTGACCCTGGCATAACCCATTGTTAATTTATGACACCATTCATGATTCAGTTTACAGCAAATTACCTATAACTGAGATTTAGCAAACTTAAAGGGACCAATTATGGAAACTTGACTGACACGTTTTTTTTTGTTTCATGTTTAAATAAAGTAAAATAGTACTGTATTATATAAAAATAAATATATAATACAACAGTAAAAGCGAATGTAAAAGCATAATCTGGTTTTATAAAGTGTAAATATTGCACGTACTGTAGAATTTGTGTGTTGGGTGTGTGCCTTTAAGGGGCGTGGTCTTATTAGTGACGTCAGAAGTTGAAGTGGCGTTGTGTGGTCTCTAGAAAATCTCTGTGTTTTCGTTTTATGTACAACTGTTAGTCCCATTCAATGAATGGCTGAAAAAGCTGCTCCATTTTTCTACTTTAATTGTCACTTATTTTATTTTATTTGTTTTTTTGGGGGGTGCTAAGGGGAGGATTTTTGTTGTGAGCCAAAATCGGGGATTCAAGGCAACTACTTGGCCACTTGAATGAAGTGGAAAAACAAAATGGAGCAATCGAGGTCCAATAGTGCCCTCCTATATGGGCAAGGAGAGCCACAGCCACTGATGCACTTCCAGCCATCTATTGTCCAATGCTTAAGGGAAAAAAAGTGTCAATAGCCACTCCCATTAAGGGGCTTCTTTGTTAGTGTGTTCACAGACGCATTAACTGATTTTCTGTTGAGCTGCCAGATGACCCAGACATTCTTGCTAAGGCGTCGAATTTTAATCCCCGACACAGATAAACATTCTCAAATGCTGACTGCTCATCCCCACAGCTGTATTTGCTCTTCTTTGTGTAATCAAACAGATGTTTTATGGAAACATCTGCACCCACAAGAAAGAAAATCACCCTCGCAAACGTGGTCTGACAGATGTGAAATAGCAGATGTTCTTCGGGGATGTGCCTATTTATTTATTTATTTATTTATTTTTAGTGGAAGCTCCAAAATCCTCAACGAAATGATAATATAACAGACATGCTTAATCAGTCATTTTCATTTTTTCCCATAGCCTTTAGGTTTAATAAGTCATTTTTATTTTTCTACATACTTTCAAATTAAATTATTCATTTTTATTTCTCCACATTAAAAATGTTTACTTAATCATCTTTGTTTTCCCATTCTTAAAATGGCTTTACTAAATTTTAGTTTGTTAATTGCATTACTTAAATTGGATTCAACTAGTAACTTTTTAATTTTCATAGTAAAAAGGGAGTAATTATTTTTATTTTATTTTTTTACGTAAAAAGAAATCTAGTTTAATTCATCTGATATATTTTGATTTTTTTTTTCATTTAAAATATCCTTAATATTTTTTAATGACTGTTTTTCTTTCAAAATGTTATTTTCTATTCTCTTTAAAATTAGTTAAATTTGTCATTTTTTCTATGTATAAAATTATCATTTTTATTTTACATATTCTTTAAAAAAGCCGCCTACTGCCCAAAGCCAGCAGAGATAGGCTCCAGCACCCCCCACGACCCTTGTGAGGAATAAGCGGTCAAGAAAATGGATGGATGGATGGATGAAAAAAACATTGAGTGTTAGAACAGAGGAAGTGACAGATTCCAAGGCTTCCTGAGTCAGCCTTATTGAGGAACCACGCTGAGTCACTGAATGACTACCATGACCATATATGGTCGCAAAAGGATGTTTCATTGAGGTGTGTACCAAATGAAGTGTCTCCTTAATGTAATGTTTATGTTTCAGATGACCCTGGGACATGAGTTTGGTGCGGGCGCCGCCTGCTTAAAGTGTAAAGACAAGTGTGAAGGTTTCGAGCTTCATTTCTGGAGGTGAGATCTCCACCAAGGAGCTTGAACTTGTTGATCATTTATCATCAACTATTGCCCTACTTTCTGCATCCATGTTTTTATTTGTGGGCGCAGTGGTTCTTTCCTTAGTGGCTCAAACACTGACTGAACAGAAATCCCTGAATGTGCAACTTTTATTCACACAAGCTCTACTGGAAATTGGTTACTAACTAACACTAACTAGCATGCGAACCACCCCTAAACATAAACCTTATTTAAAAGCATATTCTTTACACTAACTAACTAACTAACTAACTAGCTAGCTAGCTAGCTAGTTAGTTACTTAGTGTAAAGAATATGCTAGCTAGCTAGCTTGTAGCTAACCTTATCATACTTCTTAACTAAATAATTACATCTACCTCCTACCTTAGCTGACGAACATTTCCCCAAACGTTTGTTAAAAACTACTCATTCCTCTTACCTTAACTAAAAACTCTAAAACAAAAACAAAAAACCTACCTTAACTCAAAACCTGATACCTTAATTAACCTTTACCATTATCCTGAAACTAACTAGCTAGCTGGTAGCTGACCTTATCATACTTCTTAACTAAATAATTATAACTAACTACCTCCTACCCTAACTGACAAACATTTACCCAAACGTTTGTTAAAAGCTACCTGTTACTCATACCTTAACTAAAAACTCTAAAACAAAAACAAAAAACCTACCTTAACTCAAAACCTGTTACCTTAATTAACCTTTACCATTATCCTGAAACTAACTAACTAACTACCTAACTAACTTAGAAACATTAGAAACCCTTACTCTTATTCTAAACCTAATCCTAAATAAATTTTTAAAAAGTCTAAGAACTAAACATAACTCTCCTACTAATAACATAAATTTCAGTTCCGCATTTGAAAAAACTCTTACCTTGAGCCTTCGCTTAACGCTAACTCATAGACTCACAAACTAACTCTAGGAAAATGTAAACACACAGTAAGAGAATAAAACGGGGGGGGGGGGACAAAACAAAGAAATACCACATGAATTAGGCTTTTGTTGTTGAGCACATATTTTCTGTTGAGGAGAAAACAGTCTCCAGCAGTGAAGTTCATGAGCAAGTGACAAGGCCGCTTTGTTGAGGACACCACATCATGGACTCACACAATGACTCATTGCGAGATTCGGACAAAATCCAAGCGTTGTGGGACACGGATCAGCGGCTCGGAGACTTAATTAGCAACACTTGAGTGATGTCACAACACAGAGGCTCAACATTTTGCTCTTGACCATGTCAGGAATCTAGTGTTGAGTCTGTTGACTTTTTAAAAAGGGTGACGTAAATGCTTTCATACACTTCTTTGCAAGGTTTCTGTTCAACCGGTCCGTAATTATGAACATTGAAAAAAAAAGATATAAATGCAGTTTGTGACCGGCGCAGAAGTTTTTCAAGTGAAGTAAATAAAATCACTTACCGGAGTTGCAGAAACGAAGGTCGGGAGTAAAATGAATAAGTTTGAGGGCGGCTGGTCTTTTAAAAGTCGAGGCGCTTATGTAACTTGAACTGTAGACGTTATTGTGCACATACTTATTTTGAAGTTTTTGACAGATTTACCTCATGTACAGTGTATGAGTAAGCGTGGGTAAATTGTGTAAAAAAAAAAAAAAGAAACATTACATAATATATCAGCGGGATAGTTCTAATTGCTAATTGCGAAGGTGTGTTCTCGCCCAAGTTAAAAACAGATTTTTTTTAATTTTTTTTTTAAATTGGACTGGCAGATGTAGAAGATGTATATTGGAGTGTGTTAAGATGTGTTGCATATGAAGGAAATGCTGTAAACTGTATTAAAATCATTATAAGTTTAAAAAAAAACAAAAAAAAAACTCTTTGATTAAAGCTACTTTGGCTGATACCGGCAAAACTTATTAAATCTGATATATGTGCCAAATGCAAGAAAATTAAAGAAACTTTTGGGCATTGTGGAGGAGGAGGAAGGAGGAAGCGCTTATGTAATTTCAACGGTGAGCGGTGAAGTATTTTCATTCACCCTAATATTCTCATCAGATAGTCTTTTGAAACCCGAACCGGTAACATTAAACCATCACCTTTGCAATATTTATTACAATAACCTTTAAGCCTCCTTTAACCCTCTTAACGAAAAAACAAAACAAAAAACCTTTAGAAGCCTTTGATCATTAGGACTTCAAACAATCGCATTCTCATAACGCTTTGATTATTTTTATCATAGCTGTCATATGACGTCATATGCAACCTTTTATCGTGCCATTTTGACCCCATCCATCAAAATTTGACACAAACTGCTTTTATATATTATATATATTTATTTATTTATATATTTTTACAAGTAATAGCAATCCTAAATAATTATGCTCATAATCACTGATGTTGCCAAAATGTCTGACTGGCCTGCGTCTGGATGGCGTGTTAGACGCGCATATTAATTGAGTTGTTGCTCCATTGTTGTGTGTTGCAGAAAAATCTGCAGGAACTGCAAATGCGGGCTCGCAGAGCACAATGTGCAGATGAACTTCGAGGAGAACAAAAAGGTCAGGTGCTTCCAAAGTTTCCTCCTACTTTAGGTACTTTAAAAAAAAAAAAAAAAAGTTTATTTTTTTATTATTATTATTATTTTTTTACAATTTATGAGTTTGATTATAATTAGCTAACTTTAAGTTTTTATGTCCTTTATAATTTTTTTTGTTTTGTTTTGTTTTGTTTTTTTAAATGCTTTTATGGTTTTATTGAACTTTTAGTTAACTTTGTGACTCCATTTCATTCAGTCATTCCATTTCCACATTGAAAATAATAATTAGAATTAATAATTTTTATACAACAAAATCAAATTTCAAATGTCAAGTCATTTTTATTAATATAATTACATTTTTTTATGGTTTTATTGAACTTTTAGTTAACTTTGTGACTCCATTTCATTCAGTCATTCCATTTCCATATTGAAAATAATAATTAGGATTAATAATTTTTATACAACAAAATCAAATTTCAAATGTCAAGTCATTTTTATTAATATAATTAATTGAATTTAATTAATTTGTAATATTATGACTATTTTAAAGAATGTTATTATTGGTAGTAGTTTTTTTGCCCCCCACATATATTTGTATATTTACTAATTTTTATGATTTAATTTTTTGTTTGTTTGTTGTTTTTTTATTTTTATTTTTTTGGAAAATGTGATTCTTTTTTTTCCCCCAAAACATTTTTAAAATAGTTACAAGCATACTTTTTTTTTGTTTTTTTGTTTGTTTGTTTGTTTTTTCCCCACTGGGTGTTTCTCCCCTTTTTATAAATCATATTTTTAAATTATGATTATTTCATTATTGAATAAGTTTAACTTATTCACGTAAAAAAAAAAAGTTTCTGTGAAAAACAGCGTTATTTTTGTATTTCTAAATAAATTTAAATAAATGGTTTTCATTTTTTAAAAACATGTTATGTTATGTTATGTTATGTTTGAGTAACTACATTTCGCTATTTCTTTTCTGTCTGTCCTGCCACACATATATGATGAATTTAATACTCCACAACCCCCCCAAAAAATTGTTTCTCTTGTCTTTTCCCCAAGTGCCCTTCAGTGGCTTTTCTGATCGTCCCGAATGTCCTTGCAGGTGGGGAAGCTCTTTGAGGACACCAAGTACACCGGCCTCATTGCCAAACTGAAGACGGACGGCGCCCCCGTGTACCGCGGCAACGCCGTCACCATCACGCTGGGCGGCCCCGCCACCGCCCACACCGTGTTACCGGGCACCGCCCACACCGTGTCTCCCGCCTCCGCCGCCGCATCCGTACCTCACGCCGCCGCTGCGGCCGCGGCTTCCGTCCCGCCTGCTGCAACCAGCGGCGTCCAGGCAACCTCGGGAGGTACGGCGCCGGGCGGCGCCCAGGCCCGGCCTGCTGGCGTCGCCCCCGTCAAGGCTAACGCGGCGAACGTTCACGTCAGTCCCGCCACAGCCAACGCGGTGCCGGTCAGCAAAGAAACGCCTCTCAAGTCGGTCACGTACGAGTGGGCGCCTCCTGTGGCTAACAAATATGTGGTAAGTTTGATTATGTGTGCGCTTTTAAATTCTGTAAGTAATTAACTGATTTTAAAAAAGAGGAGGATGAGCGTGTGCAGTGGATCAAAAAATGTTGACGTCCTTATAACATTAAATATTGAAAGAATTAACACATAACAGGATCTCTTTAAATTTGGCAGGCAAAAAATGTTGATTTAAAAAAAGCCTTTTTAATTAAGCGATGAATTGTGATTATTCACAATTTTACGATCTGATTAAAAAACTATCTTTTGGTAGCTCTAATAATATTTAGTTGGTAAATTCTCCCAATTACATCAAGAAGACTCCGTTTAATGTCCACCCAATTAGAGATACAATACTCGATATTATTACAAAATGAAAGTATTTCATTTTATGTTTAGCTGTATTTTTAGTTTTATTTTTTGTTTAAGTGTATTTAATTATTTCTAGTATATTGTCGCTGCTTCGTGAAAACACTTATGTCCATTTTTTTTTTTTTTGTAGATTTTATTTTATTTTTTTCTTTTAGGTTTTTTGGGATGTCTGCATTCAGTTTCACCCCAAAACATAAAAATGAAAAACATGGACATAAATCTTTTTCACATAGCAGTGATGATATGTATGTTAAATTGTTGTATATATTTTTTTTATTCTACGTATGTGTGATTATTTTTGTTATATTAAATATATTTAAAATAGTCATAGCTTTAATTGCATACTAAATTTCAGAATTTCATTTAACTGTATTTTTTTTTTACAATTATTTAATGTGTTAAAGTGAATTTCACGTTTTTGTTTTAATCTGTTTTTATATTTAAACTGGTTTTACATTTTCTTACATATCCCACAATTCTTTTTAACCACATTTTCATGTTGGTAGTAATCGCCTGTAAACACTAGAGGACGCCAAAGTTTAGTCAGAAACAACAACAAAACCCAACTAGCTGTAGTACACGATGTAAATATATCACCAATCAACAACTTACTACAACTTTTAAATGAGATGATGTCAAACTCGTTTTCATTGCAGGTAAAATTTTAAAGATTCTATGCTGTTTTTTATTTTTTGTTTTTTTACAAAGGTCCGAATGTGCTGTGCTGGCTGTTTGGTCTACGATCATATCTTAATCCCAAATATTTTCCCTTTCCTCTTTTCTTGATTGGTCCGTTTTTTTTTTTGCTTCCCCGTTTACAGGCGGTGCGCTACATCGAGCTGCTCCCGCCCGAGAAGCGGCCCGTGGCGGGCACGGAAGGCGCCGCCTACCGCCGCCAACAGATGGCCCGCCAGCTGCCCGAGCACGACCAGGACCCGTCCAAGTGCCACGAGCTGAGCCCGGCCGAAGTGAAGAAGATGCAACAGTTTGTGCGCAAGTACAAGGACGAGGCGCTGGGTGTCGGCGACGTCAGGCTGCCCGAGGAGATGGCTCTTGTGCAGCAAGCGGCGGTGACGGCGGGTGAGGGCGGACCAGGCGCGAAAGCAGCGGGACCCGGAGCGGTGGGCCCCAAGGGAGGAGCAGGGTCCATGTCTGCTGGAGGCGCCGTGGGCACCGCGGCCACCGCTGGCGCCATGGCCGCTCCAGGAGCCCCGCAGCAAAGCTTCGTAAGGACTTTTGGCTTTGGCAGTGAATACATTCATGTTCTTATTCATTCATATTTGTCTCTTACGCAACATTGTGCGCTAACCACAGGGCCCGTGCGCCTTCGCTAGCCTAAACACGGCATTCTGATTAATATTACATTTGTGCAATATGCGTTATGAAGAAAAATCCAGCTGTTTTTATCCATCTCAGGAGACGGCCATTTTGTCACTTTTTGTCGACTGAAAATGACATCCCAGTGCCAAAGAGCTCAGATAACGACCAATCACGGCTCACCTGTTTCCAGTTTGGTCATGTGATGTTTGCGAGCTTGCAAAATTTCTTTGCGACAAACAAATTTCTCACATGAAAGGACAACTTTAAAAAAAAAAAAAAAATGTTACCATCTTCTTGTAACATACAAGCAGGCCGCCTTCAATTGTATTATTAGAATATGAAGCGGGCAGTAAAAAAATGTGCAGCCGGTCGTAAATGTCACATCAAAGCGTTCGGGTGTGACGCCGTGACGGATGTTTAGCTGTTGTGTGCGTGCGGCGCATTGTGTGTTCCACTGGCACTGAACGGAGTTTTGTTTTCCGCGCAACAATGAACGCGACACGCCAGCGCAGCTAATCTTTCAGCAACAATTAGCCGACACTTCCTGGCACTTAACAAACTAGCGTAAGGACTCTTTATGGGCGTTTTGGACTCTCGTCCGTGTGCTAACTGTGTCATAGGTCACCAATAATGCATAAAAAGTAGAAACTCACAAATTTTCAAATTTTCATTTTTGTAAATTTGTTGTTTGGTTAAGTTGAAGTAACTGCGCTAACTAACTTTATACTCATTTATTTTTTCCTTTTTTTTTTTAATTGACTTAACTCAATTTCGATATTTATTCAGCTTTTATTTTCTATTCTTCCCATTTTTTAAGGGTTAAATTAAATTCAGGTAAGTTTTCATTTATTTGTGGTTTTAATTATTTTTATTTATGTCTTATGGGTTTAGTTAACTTTTTTTTCCAGCTATTATTTTAACATTTCTTGACGGGTTTAAGGTTGGTAACTTGGGCTAACTGCATTTCATTATTCAGTTTTGATTTTATTTATTTCATACCGTTTAATTTTAGTCAATTATGCCATCTACAGTGTTATATTCTTAATGGTTAACTTCAATTTCATTACTATATTATTATTTATATTTGTTCGTATTTTGTATGGGTTTAATTTGGTTTTAGTCTTATTTTTATGTATATTTTGTTCATATTTTGTAGTTTGATTAATATTTTATTTTCATTTTTCCACACTTTCAATTGGTTTAATAAAATGTTTTAATTATTATTTTAATATGTACCATACATCTAACTTTTTTACTTTTTATCGGTAATTTTCTTTTTTATTTTATTTTTTTTTTTTTAAATATATTTTTTTATGGTTTATTTAACCTTAGTCAACTTTGAGTGAGCAATTTCTTTGTCATTATCATAACATTTCAGGCAATGACCTACTCCAGGTTTCCTTACAGTTAGCGCCACCTGTTGCTTCTACATAAAACTGAAAGAAAGAGGGAAAAAAAAAAAAAAAAAGTAATTTTCCTGATCTCCTTCCCCTCAGTCGTGCCGCCGCTGCAATCAGCCGATGCGCGTCGGCGACCCGGCCGTGTACGCCGAGCGCGCCGGCTACGACAATCTGTGGCACCCGGCCTGCTTCGTGTGCTGCACCTGCGACGAGCTGCTGGTGGACATGATCTACTTCTGGAAGCGCGGAAAGCTCTACTGCGGACGTCACTACGGCGATAGTGAGAAGCCGCGCTGCGGTGGCTGCGACGAGGTGGGCTCCATTACAGAATTAGGCAGAGGTGTCCGCTCAGATGAGATTTTGCTAGTCTATGGGTTTTGTGTGGTTTTTTTTTGTAGCTGATCTTCAGTAACGAGTACACGCAAGCCGAGGGCCAAAACTGGCACCTGAAGCATTTCTGCTGCTTCGACTGCGACCTGGTCCTGGCCGGCGAGACGTACGTGATGGAGCAGGACAAGCCCGTGTGCACCCCATGCTACATGAAAAACTACGCTGTGGTAAATGACACTTTTTCCACGTAGCCTGCAACACATTATAAACGAACAAGACATAAAAACCTGCGCCTTGCTGACGTCCACAGAAATGTTCGGGCTGCGGCGAGGCAGTGGATCCCGAGGCTCAGCGCGTGTCGTACGGCGAGCACCACTGGCACGCGGCGCCGCAGTGCTTCAAGTGCTCGGGCTGCGCCAAGGTCCTGATGGGCCAGCGCTTCATGGCGGCGCAGGGACGGCTCTTCTGCTCCGTCGAGTGCAAGAAGAACGCCCCCGCCTAGATGCGCGATTCCAGACGGCGGGCGGGAATTCAAGATGGTGAAGTGATTCGTATGAGTGCCTTAAAAGTCTGCACTTTTTTTTTACTATTCAGGTCTCTGCCATGTAACTACTGAAAACTTCATTAGCTTGTATCATTAAAATATGAGATTATGACTGAATATTTGCATGTCAGCCATTTTGTTGGGAAAGCAGACATTTTGGCTTCTTTTCCAAGTGTCCTTGAGTGGATCCACAATTTTTTTTAATTTAATTTTATTATTATTATTTTTTTAATCGACCAAATTAGAACAAGGTTTACAAGACAGATGGGTGACGCTAAATTCCATATAATTCTTGTTTTGGTTGCACTTCGGAAGATGAATTTTGGTCTGCGTGTCCATCAAGACGTCTCAAGAAGCAATGCCTGAAAAGACACAAGAATTATTGACATTTGTTTCCATTTCCAGGGGTCCTTCAAAGACAAATGTTTTTTTTTTGTTTTTTTTAAAATCAACATTAAATAGTATTAAAAAATGATTTGTTGCCTTTTGATGTGTCATGTATGGCGTGATGGAAAAGTTGCCGTGGAGCTTTCATGTTTTTACTCTCCTGGGGTTGGAAACTATTGACAATTCCAGGAAGCGTCATCTCCCGAGGAACGCCATTGTCTCCAATGGCCCAATGGCGACTACTTCCCCTTCATTCAAGCCTGATGTGACGACCACTTTGTCAACCAACTCAATGACTCTGCAATTGCTCCATTGGCCTGCAGGGGACGCCAGTGTACGCAAGAAACAAAGGGAACTGCTGGACTTGATAAGTCAGTCGTGAGATCAAGAGCAGAGAAGGGTTGGGAATGCCAAGAAAGAAAATAAAATAGATGAAAACAATTTTAATTGTAATGGATTTCTCACTATAAATCAGATCACAACTTCACCTACTTTATTTCTGAGCCTGTCGAAATATTTTCAAAAACTTACATTTCTTGATTTAGAACATTCAATTCAAATGTGACTTACTTAATCATGCTACAAATGTCACTTTTTCCATGATCACAGCTGGTGTTTTACCTTTACCAAATCAGTGACATGAAGTCAGAATGTGATGTTTTGGCGTTCAGGTTTGCATGGAGCTGCTGCTGAAGATTTGCGTCCTATACGCATGCGTTAATTTGCATGATGCAAATCGCTGAACGTTTACCTCAAAAAACAAAAATCTCCCGCCTTCACTTGTTCTTCCAGTCATAACTATAAACTCGTAAATAACCCTTTTGAAAGTTTTATAATGTTCAGATTGATGCGAGCGCACCTGTTGAACAAATGTGAACCGATTGACTTGTTCTAATCAAAACCACCTTTCCTCGCATAAACGTTTCCATGACGAAAGTGCAGTTGTGAAATGCAGTGGAGGAGGTTGGTCGTGACCGACGTTTAATCTTGTTTCGGAAAGGAGCGCTTTGATTGAAACACATCGCTGTCAGAAGACCCGACAGATGCTCGTTTTTTTGGCTTTGTTGACTTTGTCTGCTTACAGTTTACGTGTCATAAGAGAAAGCGTTGTTGAATGCCATTATCTTGCAGTTTCGACATGACAAGGAGTTAACAACTTAAATTGTACTATATAAACTATACAATTGCGGGACCAGTCGAGAGAGGTGTGGACAAATATGTAAGTGGGGAGCGATTCTTACATCGTCTCTGTGGCCCAATCGGTTAGCGCGTTCGGCTGTTAACCGAAAGGTTGGTGGTTCGAGCCCACCCAGGGACGTTCATAGTGTTAAGATGCTGCTGTATTTCATTTGTACTTTATCTACTTTTTAATTTTATCGAGGGTTAGGGTTAGGGTTAGGGTTAGATTTTTTATTTATTTTTTATTTATTTTCTGATTTTTATATTTGTTTTTTTTTGTTTAAACATTTAATTACAATTGTTTGTTTTATTTATCTTTTTAGTTTTGTAAAGTACGTTTAGAGTGAGTGGAACATAACTTGTGGCCATATCGAGTATCCATTGTCAAAATTCCTCCAAAGAAATCAGGCTTCTTATTGAATGATATTTTAATATATTTTATAATATTTTATTTTTATTTTTTTTTGTTATACTTAGTTCCCTGTCTGGAAAAGAAAAAACAAGGATGCATATGTGAAATAAAATAAAATTAATCATTAAAAAAAAAAAAAAAAATGATTTCTTCTTCTTCTAAATATTTTTACATGGACACAAATAAGATTTTTTTTAAAAGTATATTTCAAATAAAAATATAAATAAAGAAAATAACATGAACCTGAAAATTCCTCTAAATAAACAATGCCATAATACAGTATATCTTATTTCTCTGCTTATAAAAAAATATATACCTTTACACAAAAATTAAGTAGAAAATAAATACTATAAATTAATAAATTTCCCTGTATTCTCTTCCTGGTGAAACATTTTTTTAAATAAATAATTCAAATAAAATTAAAATCCATCATCATTCGTCTAAATAAATATTTTTTGCTGGTGTTTCTGTTAATGTAATGTTTTTCAAACTGATTTAAAAAAAAAAAAAGATCATAACAAACTAGACATTTCTCTAACTGTAAAACATAGGATGTTTTTTGTTTTGTTTTTTTAATAAAAATTAAAGGTAAAAATAATTATCAAAAATCACATCAAATTTTACTTCTCTACCTGTCAAAAATATATTAAAAATACAAAAAGCTAAATATCAGAATTCTTATGAATAAACAAAATATGACATTTCCCAATTCCCATATTTTTATTTTGTCCAAAATAAAAAGACAAATTAAAATGTCTTAAGGTCATAAAAATTCCTCAGAATAAGTCAGGCCACACAGTCTGAACCAAATCTGGTTTCTTTATTTAAAAAAAAAAAAATTAAATTCTGATACTTATGTACAAATATGAACATTGTTTTAAGGCCAGCTTGTGGCGCTGCACGTTTGTATTGTTAGACACACACACGCACGCATGCTTCCCATGAAGTTTCCCCTTCCTGCTATTGTGTGTGCTGCTCTGGCAAACATGGAAAGTTGGAAAAAGGGTGCAGCAGAATTCCACAAGCTCCAAACTCCCAACAATCAAACGATGCGTTTATGGACTTTTCGCCGGCGTGCGTGAAATTGCGCGCGATTGTCCCTCGCAGCAACATCGGTGAGCAGCTGGACTGTGATGAGTGCTTCCATTGTGTTGTGAAAATACAATACAGCTGTTAGTGTGACTCATTACCTCCGCCAAGCATGAAAGGCCATTAACCCCTTTCTTACCGGTTGCAATTTTCCACAAACTACACAATTAAATATCAGTCATAATTTTACATGAATATAGCGTGTTTGTGTATGGGTGTGTCACTGATATGTTAAGGATGGTCTGTGGAAGTGTGGATGGGAGGATGGGAAATGTTGGTAAAAAGATTTTGGAGGACATAACTTGACGCTCCGAACGTCTGCTTTTCACACCATGTTGCGACACATGCAACCTTTGTAGTCACTCAGGCACTTTCTTGACTTCTTTTGATGACTTGGATGCAGCCCCTGATAATTTGGTTAGTCAGTCAGTTTTTCGTTCATATTCTCGTGCTGAAATCTGCTGTTCAGACACAAATGTTCATCCTCCATTCTTTTTTTCAGAGCAATCTTACACAGCAGCTTGGAGAGGCCACGGCACTGCTCCATGTTTATGACCATACAAGGCCTCAACACATTCCTGACTCCCTCATGGACACGCTGCCACACTTCTTCATCTTCTACACGGAGGAGGAAGAGGAGGAACTTATCTCGTTTGCACTCATTAGTTTGTAGCAAGTGATAAGCCAGGGTCAGAGGTCAACCAGAGCAGGTCAAAGAGATGATTCTGGAACGAGAAATTTCCTTCTGGAAGCTCCCTCCCATAAACATTGGAAATGGAACGGACGCGTCGTAGTTTTTATCAGTGCATCCTGCAGAGGGCGCTAGTAGGATTGAGTCAACTGGGAAGTGCAAATTGGCGCATCAAAGCCATAACAGAAAGGCTTGATCAGTCTTTCAAAGAGTGTTTGGTGTTAAAATGAACAGCCCAAGATGAACACCTCATTTCTTTGGTCATTGGCATTATTTATTTATTTATTTTTACAAGAACCTAGATCTGTCAACTGTTGGAAGTGGCAAAATGCTTTCAACACAAACGCAGACGAACTAACTGTATGAACGAAACGGCTCTCTTGACAGTGTCACTCATCGTTATGTAGCGTGTAGTGTACTTTGTGGACTTCATTCCCAGCATGCCTTTCAGGTTTACGTCTTTTGAGTTTTGGCCAAACCGGCTGTTGCTTCTCCTCCTCCGCCTAGGCAGCATCGCTATCATACCTGTTAGCAGACGGGATGGTGCCGCTTCGTTTTTGTAACATTTAGGAGCACGGCTGCAAAAACAACATGCGCTTAGTTTGTATGGTTTAGTGAGAAGCCAGGCAA
Source organism: Festucalex cinctus (assembly GCF_051991245.1). Lineage (NCBI taxonomy): Eukaryota > Metazoa > Chordata > Actinopteri > Syngnathiformes > Syngnathidae > Festucalex > Festucalex cinctus. The sequence continues at coordinate 27,286,599 of NC_135413.1, forward strand.
TAATCTTCAAATGTTAACTTTGCCTAAACTGAGGGTTGAGTTTAGGGTCAGGGTGGGGTTTAGGTTCGGGGTTGGATTTACAGTAGGTTAGGTGAAGGTAATGTTAAGGTTTCAGTTAGAGTAAGGTTTCAAGTTTAGTGATTAGTATCGGTTGGCCGATGTGGATTTTTTTTTTTGTTTTTTTTTTTTTGTTAGGCTTATGCCAAATTTGATATTTGGCAGAATAAATTTCCTAGAACCAATAAACTCATTCACTCCCAACCATTTTCACTTGTGTTTTCCTGGATTTTGACTGATTTTTCAAGGCCCGCAAAATATTGTGTTCTATCGCTATAAAAATATGGAACATACCAAAAGAGAGATTAAAGTCTCTTCTTTTATCAGGGAAAAAAAAAAGTATATTCCTATCTGTTTCCGCTGTGCAGCAATTAGCCATAGAACATAGCTAAGTTTCATCGTTTTTCACAATTCTGCTTAGAACTGTGGGGAAATCAGCTTGTTTTAACATGGCCTGGTTGATCTCTTATACTCTGCTGCCACTCAACCATTTTCTGCAGTAGAGAGGCTGCATCAAAGCCTTCTCTATGCTCTGGCATAAAAAAAAAACCACAACAACAAAAGTACGTATTTGGGACACTTAAAACATTTAAAATATGACGTATTTATACGTTTTTGGGAGCTAATGAGTTAATCAGCTGATTATTAAAAGAAATATATATAATGAATAAAATAACTTATTTCCTGTTCTTTTAACACTTAAAAGAAATATATTACAGGCAGAACATTTTGCCTGTTTTACAATACTTTGTCCTATAGTATTTGTTTAATTTTATAGCAGAGAGAAAATTTGCAAAAATCAGCTGTTTTTTTGGGGGGCGTATAAGTATTTTGTATTACACATGTGGTCATGGAAGGAATTATGAATTGAACTAGTACCACAAGACACCACTGTAGCCTAGTGTATATTGTTTTAATGCAATATGCCTCCATAGATTGTCAGTCATCCAGCTCACCCAAATATGGCATATTGTGTGCCAACTTGGTCATGTGATTCCCAACCAGCAGTTCCAAAGGGCCAACTTCCAAATTAGAGGAAAAAAAAAAAAGTCCCTTGGAAAACAAGACTTTCATTGACACTTTCAACAATGTGACCAGCACGAAAGTACAAAATGATTGGCCCCCCCCACTTGAGAATTGTTGACGCATGAAAGCTGTGCCTCGGGAAAACAACTTTTACCAATGAAGTCATCCGATTTATTTATTTTTTTCCACTCATTGGTGCAAGGGGAGGAGGGAATTGTTTGGAAAATGTGCTACTCGCTCACTCCCGCTAATACGGAGATGTCACGGCGTAACCAGTTCAACACTGGAAAATGCCTCCGTCTTCCCACTGAAGACATCCCCGAGCCCACCAGGAAGCCTCTAGTCAAGTACCATGTCAGGGATGATGTGTTGAAGCACAAGCGGCGATGACAGGAAGTAGATGAGGCTAATGTCATGTTGGAGTTTGACTCTTTCGAGGGAATTTGCCAATTTGCAAAAAGTGACTATAGTATTATGCAGAGTAAGTGCCACTAGAGGGAGCCCATGCATTCCACACACTTTCGGAATCACTGTATGGGATGCGAGAAGATAAATAGCCCAACTGGTGAGCTCTCAAAGGCGGCTTGGAACGGATTAATTCAGTTTTCATTCTTTTTAATGGAAAGATTGCTTTGGTTCATGAACGTTTCATTAAGCACAACATACTGTGCTCTCGTTTTTAGACTTTTTTTTTTAAGCGATCGTTTTTGGGTTTGTTTGTTTTTTTAATGGCTTTTTACAGTGTACTGACTATCTCAAAGGTACACTCTAAAAACAATTGAGTCAAAAAGGGACCAACTCAACTTTTTGGGTTATTTATTTAACCTAAAAAGTTGGGTCAAATACACAGCCACCAAATAATCCAAAAAAAAACAAGTTTTATGGGTTGTTAATTAATTTTACCCAACTTTTTGGGTTAAAAAAAAATAAATTGAAAACATTGGGTCGGTTCATTTCTCACCCAATTCTATTGGGTTATTCAATTTAGCCAAAAAACTGGCTCAAATGAATAACCCACAAAAAACAACGACAACAAAGTGGGTTCCTTTGTGGAATATTATTTAAATTTGACCCAATTTAAATTAAATAATAAAAGTTGGGTTGGTTTATTTTTGACCAAATTCAGTTGGGTTATAAATTGGGTCAAACAAATGACCCACAAAAGAAGACAAAAAAAATTGGTTGGTTTGTTTATGCTTAAAAAAATATATTTTCATTTAAGAATTTTGTTAATTTAATTTGTTCAATAATTCAAAAAGTTGGGTCAAAAGTTGACCCAACTGTTTTTGGATTGTACATTCATGGACACAGACCAATCACCACATACAGTAGATTCTATACATTGTACACTTACAATATGTTTTTGTTTGTTCAAACTCTTTCACAATGTGTTCAAAAGATGTGTTTTAATATGCTTAAAGAAGTTGATACGGTCTCAGCAATTCTGTTCTGGAAGGCATCCCCGACATGTCATTCCAAGTGAAGAGAATAAATCTGAAGCGCATGAACGGGAGTCTCAGTGCTCCTGTCAGGATCCACTCTGACCTCCCGAATGGCTCCAATAAATCGCGCCAACTCACAAAGAGCGGCTCTCCACGGAGCTTCACCAGGAATGTGTGCGTGTTTATGTGCACTGTGTGGGTCATTGTGTAAGTGTGCGAGCCCCGCCCAGTCTCTCATCTCCACACATTGTTTCAAGCTATTTTCCTTGGGGCCTGTCAGGACATTCCATCATCGCTCAGGTACTCTCAAAATATTTTCCCCCCTTGAAGACAGCAACGAGAACAGAAAGTACAGTATTGTTTTATACAGAAATACTTTATTTTGATGTCTCAAAGATTTGCTCTATCAGGATATTGTCAGGAGCAATGGGGTTAGTGTAAAATAAAATAAATTCACATCTCCCGTTATATAGCTGCATGGATCCGATCTCTGTTTACATATATCTGTTAAGTTATCGGTCATCGCTGTATTGTGATATCGGTATAATTATCAAAATGTAAAAATATTTTGCTGTATGTTTATTAGTGTAGTGTCGTTTCTTCGCTGTTTGGCTTCCTAGCACAAAAGGAGTTTGCAAACTTTCACGCTAAACAGATAACTTTCCTAGGTTAGCTTAGCGCTAGCTAGCTGGTACGACGGAACACGGATGGATTTATTGTAAGCTTTACTAAAAATAAAAAATAAAAAACTGGGTCTTTCCATTGGCCAGTGTATGGTGAAGGATCCTGGAAGCTAAAGTAACTTTTCCGTAGGTTGACGCCGCCCGAGCACGAAAGGAGTTTGCAAACTTTCACGCTAAACCGGAGACAACCTACCTAGGTTAGCTTAGCACTAGCTAGCTGTTACGACGGAACACGGATATTTATTTTAAGCTTTACTAAAAATGGAAAAACCAAACAAACAAACAAAAAACAAACACACTGGGTCTTCCCGTTGGCCAGTGTATGGCGAAGGATCCTGGAAGTTGAAGTAAGTTATTTTAAACTAAAATAAAACCTTTTCGTAGGTTGACGCAGCTGCGTTAGCGCGTCACCCACCTTATTGTACACTCCGATATGTTTTCAAAAAGGTAAATATGAAGCTTGGTAAAGCGTTTTGTACAACATAGTGTAGATAAAGTGCTATATAAGTGCCTTATTTACCATTATGATCAAATTGGATTTTTTTTTTTTTAAATTTTGAACTATGACATCTTTAAGAGCAAGAGTATAATTGGCAAAACATCTTTATTTTGATACATGATTAAATTTGCTCAAGCTATTTTATATTTTATATTCAGTATCACTGGCAAAAGGATGTTCTTGTGACTTTTTTTTTTTTTTCCAAGCATGACAACATTCCGGCCTTTTGCTTTCGACATCTGGGATGTTTGTCGGGATATTCTTTTCCTTGCTCCAACAATAGACGGAAGCAGCCAGCTGATTCCCGCCTCTTTAGGCGGGGGCCAGTAGGACCCTCTCTGGGGTGTCGTTTTGGCCCGGGGTGGGGGCGGGGGTCTCCGGAACACACGCTAGTCGGCGAGGACGAGGGCGTGTGAGGAAATCCCTGAATTGGATGTTCCACGTGGCCTCTCCCAAGGTTTTCCCTCTTGGTGGAGCAGATGTGAGATTGTGTCAGCCAGCGTGTGTGTCAATGCGCGTTTTGATGTGTTTGTGCGCGGCGGTGAGTGGCTTTGGAAGGAATTCCTTGCGATGAGAGGGTTTCCCTGTCGGCCCTTTTGACAAACTCTCCCCCCGGTTTCCAAGGCGGGCGGAATTCCCGTACGCATGTGGCGGACGGCATCATGCTTCATTTCGCTCCCTGTGCCACATGTCCAAATATTTTTACTGAAGAGTTTTGACGGATTAGCAACATTTTGACGGATGATTCGGGAAATGTTGAACTTGTCTCCTTGATGAAAAATAATAAACACTAACTGTACAGTGAAAACCAGCTATGTTGAGCCTGTATAAAGAAATATTTTAGAAGTTTTAAAGCTGCCACAAACTTAAAACACAGTGGAAACTTGTAAAACCACTTTTCAAAGTTCCTTTGAAACCATGACTTCATTAAAACTTGGTCACACATTCTGACAGCTGAAATTTCCAACTCAATTTTGTAACTGCTGTCAAAAATCATGACCTTGCTGGAAGCCAAAGTCTCCTTTGAAGCCCTACTTTGAAACTCGATTGTTTTGAAATCCAAAGTCACACATTCTAACAGCTGAAATTTCCAACTCAATTTTGTAACTGCTGTCAAAAATCATGACCTTGCTTGGAAGCAAAGTCTCCTTTGAAGCCCTACTTTGAAACTCTTGACTGTTTTAAAATCCAAAGTCACACATTCTGACAGCTGAATCTTCAAATCCACTTTGTAACTACCGTAAACTTACAAATCCTGACTTTGCTTGGAAACTAAAGTCTCCTTTGAAACCCTCCTTTGAAACCATGAATCCATTAAAACCTGAGGTCACATATTCTGACAGCTAAATATTTCAGCTCGATTTTGTAACTGTCGTTTAAAAATCATGACGCTGCTTGGAAGTCAGTCTCCTTGAAACCATGGCTCCATTCAAACGTCAAACCCAAGGTCACACATTCTGACAGCTGAATTTTTCAACTCAATTTTGTAACTGCTGTTAAAAATCCTGACCCTGCTTGGAAGCCAAAGTCTCATTTGAAACCCTACTTTGAAACTCTTGACTGTTTTAAAATCCAAAGTCACACATTCTGACAGCTGAATCTTCAAATCCACTTTGTAACTACCGTAAACTTACAAATCCTGACTTTGCTTGGAAACTAAAGTCTCCTTTGAAACCCTCCTTTGAAACCATGAATCCATTAAAACCTGAGGTCACACATTCTGACAGCTAAATATTTCAGCTCGATTTTGTAACTGTCGTTTAAAAATCATGACGCTGCTTGGAAGTCAGTCTCCTTGAAACCATGGCTCCATTCAAACGTCAAACCCAAGGTCACACATTCTGACAGCTGAATTTTTCAACTCAATTTTGTAACTGCTGTTAAAAATCCTGACCCTGCTTGGAAGCCAAACTCTCCTTTGAAACCCTCTTTTGAAACCATGACTCCATTACCCGAGGTCGCACATTCTGACAGCTGAATACTTTTAAACTCAATTTTGTAACAATTGTTACAAATCGTGATACTGCTCTATAGTATATATAGAGCAACTTCATACTTTGCCTCACAAAAATCATCTAGCTTAATGCTAACACCATAGATGAGCTAACAAAACTAGCATTGATATTGTGGACGTTCTAAATATTGCAGACAGATAATATACCAATACCGACATTTTTTTTCTCTGTTATTAAACAAAACACAAACAAAAACGACTAATATTACAGCACTTGCGACTATTTTTTTCTGTTTCGTCATCAATTCTACATGTGGATGTCCACATTTTTCTGCCCCCTGGTGGCCAAGACATGCGCACCAGACACACGATGGCGAATTGATAACATATGAAATAATGATGCACTAATTATTTACGTTAATTTTAATTGTTATTAAGGTATGTTTTATAAAGTACAATTCTGTTAAGTGTTCTTACTAATAACATTTTGAAGAATTTGTTGGTGGTTTTTGAAGGCTTTTATGTAAACTGTGAGTTCCTTCCGTCACCATGGCAACCACATCACGACAATCTTCCAGTCGGGGAGTTGAAAAAAAAACAAACAAAAAAACATGGGCAGCACACCAGCCCGGCAGCGTTCCCACTGACATCAGCTGAGGGGAATGTGTGTGCGTGTGACATCACTTTGGTGTTACTGTTCAAGTTTGTTAGATCCAATAAATAGTAGGTAAACATGTGCACAGCTACATATGGGACACACAGGGCAAGAGTGAGTCACTGAGAGGAAAGTCGTATGACGTCTATTTTTTTAGTTTAGTTTTATTTATTTTTTGAGAGAGAAAGTGAAATATTGAGTGTATGGGCCGCTTTCCAACTCTGAAGAGCTTTGTTTTAGTGTTTGAACACAAATGGAGCATCCGAGTGGCAGTTGAAAAAGAACAGGAAGCAATGAAAGTTTACACTACTTTATGCAAGAGAGCTGCTGTGTCCAAACACAGGAAGAGACGGATCATCAAGAGCACTTTTTTGTTTTGTTTTGTTGGATCTCTCACTATAAAGTGGAGAACTTCTCAGTGAGTTCTCACTTTGATTTTGTTGAGGTTTTCGTTGTAAAGTGGCGATATTCATGCTTTTATTTTGCTGACTCATCACTTTAGCACGGTGCTCACAATTTAGCAGCTAGAAACTTGTATAGTGTTGATGCTTTTATTTTGTAGGCATGGTGCTGATGTTTTCAGGAGCCCTTTGGCGGAGCTGCTGACTTTTGAACAGAGTCAAGTGCAGGTTCAGAGGTCATCCGCCGCCTCTTTCCTCCTCCGCATGCTTGTGCGCAACATTCCTGGGAAAAGAGGCGACCCGTCAGGAGGCGACCTCTCCCTTGTTGTTCTTAACGCTACGTGGGAGACCTGCTGGGTGTGTCCTCAGAACATCTGCTAGAGTACCTGATAAATTCTGGGCAGCACATAAATGCATGCAATGCTATCCAGTAGTATCCTTCTGCCAAATAGTGAGCAGCATGGAACGACGTGGCTTGAAATGCAGCTGCCACTGATTTAACAAAATAAAAGCATGTACGGAATTAGTTTAGGGAATTCTACAAAATTAAAGCACAATTTTCAGCATATAGTGACTGATTCAACAAAATAAAAAGCACGAACGCTTAATTAACTTACCAAATTCTACAAAATAAAAGCATGAACGATTCATTACCTTACCAAATTCTACAAAATAAAACGAACATTCACACGTATACGGTGACTGATTCAACAAAAATAAAAGCATAACCAGCATTAGCTTACCAAATTATACAAAAAATAGAAGCATGAGTGATTCTTTAAATTACCAAATTCTACAAAATAAAAGCACCCACATTCACACGTATATGGTGACTGATTCAACAAAATAAAAGCATGAACGTCATTAAGTTGTTTAATTCTACAAAATAAAAGTACGGACATTCACATGAAAATGGTGACTGATTCAATAAAATAAAAGCATGAACGTCATTAGCTTACCAAATTCTACGAAAATAAAACCACTAAAATTCACACGTATATGGTGACTGATTCAACAAAATAAAAGCATGAACGTCATTAGGTTGTTAAATTCTACAAAATAAAAGCACTAACATTCACATGTATATGGTGACTGATTCAACAAAACAAAAGCATGAACGTAATTAAGTTTTTAAATTCTACAAAATAAAACTATGAATATTCACATGAATATGGCGACTGATTCAACAAAATAAAAGCATGCGCATTTCAAGTGATGAGCTCACAATGCAGGGAATTTACACAAAAGCGCGCGCACATTCGCCCAACTTCCAGGAAGTGTGTAGTAGCACCGATAACGAGTTTGTGCGTGTTTGCTTTTATTCATGCTCTAATGGCCCGGCTAATTGATGCTAGCAAACAGGAAGTGTGCACTTTGCTGTCATTGTTGCAAGTGGAGACTTTATCGGGGACCCTCAGGCCCCCCCGGTCGGATACTACATCAACTATTGGAATGCTAACAGTGATAACATCACTGTTGACAGCTAATGGCTAACAACTTGACACGTTATTTCCTATGGGGGGAAAAAAAGTGGTTGAATTCTTTCATACTGCTGAATGTGATTTAAAACATTGCTAGCACACTGATTTAAGGTTCTCTGGGATTCCCTGATTTCGTATGAGAATCGCTGTAATGGTTACCACCGTCTAACTTACGACGCTAACACGTTGCAGTGCATGGCGTTCTATAAAAAGCGCTCTCTTCTTCTTCTTCTCGCTGCCTCTCTCGCTTTCCTTCCCAGCATCCCGGTCAAGTCGGTGGACGTAGACTTTCCTGGCGCGCGTTCAGCAAGCGCTCGCTCCAAATAAGGCGGAGGAGCAGCGAGCGGGCCGGACGGAAACCTTGGAGATGCTTCCTTGGAGACCCGACTGCCATAATAAAACACTCTCTCCATCACTCCCCGCTTCACCGACCAATTAGCGCAATACACAAGTGTGGGAATTCGCTTGAGATTCTCAGAAATGCGCAATGGGGGCAAATGTATTGTGACACATGTGGCGGAATTCTTTAACTCTGACACAGAAATGTTGCAAAATTGATAAAAGTGTAAAGGGACAAAAGTACTGGGACACCCCGCAGAAAATGCGAGAGGTTGATACTTTGGGAAAAGCGCCAAGCTAAACTCCATGGAGGAAGCGCCATAAATATCCTGGAATGAAACTGATAGAGAAGTGCACCAAAAACAATTCAGCAGGATGGACAAAAGTATTGGGACACCTGCACCTGTGTTTTATGTGCCAGTACAGTACATGACACATTTGGGTGTGTGTGCATGTGTGCACGTGAAGGTATGTGAGAATGTGTGAGATACACTGAGTGCGTGAACAAGAGTGTGATTGTGTGAGCAAATTTGTGAGACAGAGCATGTGTGTGAGAGCAAGAATTTTTGAGAGTTTTTATGTGTTTGTGATTCAGGAGAGAAACAGTGAGTGAGTGAGTGAGTGAGTGAGTGTCGTATATGAGAGAGTTGTGTGAGTTCGTTATATATGTAAGAGTTTGTGTGCATGTATGAGCAATTGCATGCGATTTGCGTGCAAATGCGTGTTTCAATGTTAGCGTGAGTGATTGAATGTGAGTGACAGCAATCCTGTGTGACTGAGTCTACGAATGTATTATTAGAGAGTAAGAGCAAGTGAGTGTGTTTGTGAATGAAAGAGCAAAAGTATAAGTGAATGTCCCTGAGAGAGTATTTATGTGAGAGAGAGAAGTGTGAGCTCATGAGCTAGTGTGTGCCTGTGAAAGTATGCAAGCAACAGCAAGAGAATGCGAGAGAGTGAATGTAAGTGTGAGAGCGCAAGTGTGAGTGGATGAATGTGAGAGTATAACTGAGAGTATGTGAGTGCCTGAACAAGTTTGTTCCTGCGCAAGTATGCATGAGAGAGCGAGAGATTGCGAGAGAATGAATGTGTGTGTAAGAGAGAGATTCTATGCGTGTATGTGAATGACTGTGCGAGAATATGAGTAAATGAATGTGATCACGTGTTTATGTGAGAAAGTGTGTGAGCGCATGAGTGTGTGCCTGTGCAATTATGCAAGCGAGAGCAAGAGTTCGAGAGAGTGAATGTGTGTGAGAGGGCGAGTACGTGTATGTGAACTAGTGTGAGAGTATGAGTGAATGATCGTTTTTGTGAGAGAGTATGTGAGTGCGTGAGTTTGTGCCTGTGCTAGTATGCAAGAAAATGCGAGAGTGAATGTAATGAGAGAGTGGTGCAAGTCAATGTCTGTTCAAGTGTGTGAATGTTTGCGTCTCCGTATGTGTGAGTGAGCAAGTGTATGTAAGCATGCGTGTGCAAGCGAGTATGTGAGTGCGGAATGATGACTCATAATTAGAGAGCAAGTCGGGACATTTTTAGCCGTGACAGCTCGCGGCCTGCTCAGAGGAGGAGGAGAAGATGGCCGCCACTCCCTCAGCAGGACTCCGCCCACATCTGGCTAACGGGAATCGCATACTTGTCACAACGTTGCCACGGTTACCACAAAAGAAACGTCCAAAACACAAACAATATCCCGTTCAAAATCAATTTTGTGGGGGGGGGAAGACTCACGTGTTGCCATATTTGGGCACGCTTGCCCTTCGTCTTCCTCACAAGTGGACGCTTCAAAAGCGCACTCACATTTTTGGTCTTAAAAGAAGCTTTGTGCTGCTTGGAGACCATCACACAACGTGGAAGTCAAAGCAGCATTCACACGCCGACATGGGAGGCTGCTGGAAAAATACTCTGCCCGTGTATGTGTGTGGGGGGGGAAGGTATTATTTATTTATTTATTTATTTATTCATTCATTCATTCATTTATCTTCCTTACTGTACAGCATGTGCCCTCCAATCACAATCACACGTTTATCATCATCTATTGATTTCTGATTTTCTCTCCGCGTTTATTATTTTGTATGAAGCGGAACATTCCAGCGATAGGCTCGTTCTGCGCGCGCGCGCACGCGCACTCGCTGTTGTTGCCAAGAGAGAGCCAGCCAGGCCCTGCACTGCATTCTTGTGTCTGCCCCAGGCTGACTGACTGAAGCAGGACCAACCGAGAACATCTTTGAAACAGACTTCTGCAACAAGTGTGCATAAGTGCGTGCGTGCGTGCGTGCGTGTGAGGATCCGGAATGCAGTGAGTATGAAGGATGCATGAAAGTTTTTCATGGAAATTGTGGTTGAGTGACAGGCTATAATGACGCATCCGACGCATGTTGCATTCTCCAAATCATGATGATGTTATGATTCATTTACCTCACATTCTCCATATCATCATTCATTTTCTTAATGAGATTATTACACTAAATTATTTAAATGATTTATTTTGTGATGCTTTGAAGCATGGTAATTATTCCATTTTGACAGGCATTAAATTATTATTTATTTACTTGAACTTTACATTGCCAGCTACATTGTATCTAAAATCATTTCAAAATGGTACAAAATTACAGTATTGCATGTCCAGACAGTGTGACCCCCCACCCTCCAAAAAAACAAACAAACAAAAAAAACATTGAACTTTTGCAAGAATTTGCTCCCATGATTTGGTTTCATAATCTTGTTGCTGCAACACAAACAGCCTCCGAACATTCCAAAAGAAACAAGAACAGCAGGCGCAAGCTAACAAGCGTGGCCCAATCATGGAAGCTTCAAAGGTGATGACGAAAATGAAGGCATGTGTTGTGTCCCGGGGCCATGGAAGGCCGGCGCGAGGACTGACTGACTGACTGACTGTCTGACTGATTAAACGGGTTGCGGCACGCCGTCTCAAGAAGGTCTTCGGCGTGCAAACAAGCCTCCGCAGCTTAAAAAATAAAATCCTAAAATTCTTCTGTACGAGAAATTAGAAGCAGCATTACACAAGTTACAAAGGTGAATAAATCACAATGCTAAGCTAATGTAGCATCGCAGACGAAAACGTTAAAAGAAGGCACGACACTTCGCTTTTGGATTGATATTACATAGCACCTAGCTAACGTCGTTTTCTTAGCTAAGTGTGAAAGTGGCTCTTGAAGGTCTTTCCAATTGTTTTGAACATTTTTCTGAAAACATGTCGAGACACTCCTGGTCCCCTTGGGGCTGATCAGGAGTGTTAGTGTAGCGGATCACGTCGGCTAACTGTTGTGCTGGATGGTTTGTTTGTGTGGGCGGAACATCTTTACCTTCACTTTAGTCACACTGCACCGGCCCTTTAAGAAAATAAGTGTTGGTCTTGAGTGATACATAATATTGAGTTGATATGAAGTCATATTTAAGGCGATTTTTGAACAGATAGCAAAAGGGTCCACGCTTGCAGGCTGTGTTAATCCAGCAGGATCGCGTTCTTCTATTGTTCCCAATGACTGTTTGTTTGGTTGATGTATTTCTGCTTAGCTGTCACTCACAACATTGGTGGCTCAATTTTACCCCCTCAACCCCACCCCACCCAAACACAAAGTTTGTTCTAGATTGTGGACAAAACCATGCCACAGAAACAAATGACATGCAAAGTGACACACTTTATGGAGGGCTGTGTGGTCACGTGACAACAAACGAGCTGTTGGTATGACAACAATCCTCGTAGTGCTTTGATTCTATCTATCTATCTATCTATCTATCTTGCTAGCTAGCTAGCTAGCTAGCTAGCTATCTAAAATGGTGTATTAGCATAATACAAGTAAGTTGAACTAAAATGTAACGAAAGCATTGAGAGTAGAGGTGTGCAAAATTTCCGATTCTTAGATTATTCACGATTCGGCCGTGGAACAATCGAGAATGATTCACAAAAGTCCAAATTCCGATTATATAAATATGCCAAGGGAACCGAAACTAAAAGTGGACCGGAGCGGAAAGTACGCGGAACTGAAACGCAGTAGCGCGCGCGGTCTTCGGGACGCTTAATGGGACGGACCGAGAGTACACATCCACAACTCACGCCTCGACATTCAAAACAACAACAAGCATGGCTGAGCTGACCAACCCACCTCTTCGTGACATCAGACCTGCTCCGAAAAGGCAAACAACTTGAGGCGGAAGTATCAGCTAGCTGGCTGCAGTGCGTCGGTTAGCGTTCTACAGGGCGCCGCGCAGTGATGCGAACGAACGAACAGAAAAGTAGTGGCTGGCGGTAATGGCGTCTGACTTTATTCAGAAAAGAGTATTGTGATGGAAATGTATCACGCTTTTGAAAACAAATAGTTTTTAGAAGAAAAAGGCTTTATTTCCGAGACCCCAGCCATCTTGCTGGACTATTTTCTTTTTTATTTTCTTCCCGTCCAACGTCGAACCAGAACGCGTGTCACCGAACGCTGTCAGAAAGAAGTCAGTGCTGATCGCACACACGGGAGGTGAGGATCAAATTGAGATTCATGTTAAAAAAGCCGAACGATCCCTTTAATGTTTACACGTTCATGTTTACACAAGTTAAAAAGCAGAAAAGCACTTGAGGGTTTTTTTTTTGTACCTCTGAGAAACTTTAATGTTTACATGTTCATCTTTACACAACTTAAAAAGCAGGAAAGCACTTCTTTTTTTTTTTTTTTAGGCATTTGTATTGAAGTAGTAGTTCACATTGTCTTTCATTTATATCTCAGTGCACTTTTGAGTGGATAAAAATAATATATTTTTGCTCAGTGCTATGTTTTATTCTGTTGAAGACTGAATATACTTGAAAGCTGTTGTTACAGAATGAGGACTTGAGTATTTTATTTACTGTTTTGAACTGTTAACTTGATACTGAAATAGTAGTTTATTTAGGCCTGAGAGGACTTTTGTACTATTTTTGTAACTAATGTACGAAACATTAAAAGCACCAAAATACATTGTTTTTTTTCTGCTGCCTGGGGGGAAATCAATAATCGTTTTATAATCGAATCGTAGCCTCTGAATCGTAATCGCAATCGAATCGTGAGGTGCCCCAAGATTCCCACCTCTAATTGAGAGTGTATAAAAAACAAAAGTACTTCTTCTTAAGTACAAAGTATGAATAGCTACTGTACTTTAGAAATGGTCATTGAGTGACTGCACACGCACAGTAGCTTGTTGTGGCGCCGTCGACCCCGTACGCTGCTTCCAGTCCGCGGGGCGGGGTGCTGCCTGCATGCCTGCCCGACTGACTGTCTGCTGCTACTGCTGCTGCTGCTGCTGCATACGAGCGGAGCAGCTCGCTCACTGCGCACTCGAACCACCACAAGAAGCAGAAGTCCAACTTCAACTGGTACCGAGCGAGCGAGAGCCGACATGGGTGTGGAGAAGGAGAAGTCGGAGACGAGCATCATCATGGACGAGGACGAATTCAACAGGTCTATCGAACCCATCCTGTCACGGAAGGGGCACGTGTTCGCGTCCCCGCACGAAGACCGAGACCCCGACGACGTCAACGCGCACCTCAAGGTAGAAAACAAAACAAAACAAAACAAAACCTTCCATTGTTTTCAAGTAACTATGCGGAAGTCAAAGGAGAGTGACGTCATCGATCACTTCGATTTTTTGGGGGGTTGTTTCGTTTTTGTGGTCGGGTCAGGTGGGCTTCCATGACGTCATTGCCGAGCCGTGATGAGAAATACAGATAGACATTTTCGTTATATTTGAGAAAGTTGTGTTGTCTGTTGTTTTGCAATTAAAAAATAGACATTTTCATTTTTTCTACAATATTTTATAATACATTTACTTTATATACTGTATATAAATACGTAAATAGCCTAAATACATATGTATATACTGTGTATATGTACATGTATATGTACATAAATAGCCCACACACACCTATATATATGTACACAATATTAATTCTTTTTTAATATTAATTCAATATTTATTTTTATTTTTGTTTTTGTTTACAAAAGGGAATATGTAAAATAAAATAAATATGATGATCATATCATAACATTACATACAATATCTTGACTATTTGTATATATACCCAAGAAATATACAAATGTCTTTTGGTCATATATAAAATGTTATTTTTATTTTTATTACATTATTTATTATTTTATTCATATTCATATTATTAATAATATTCATATTCATATTATTATTATTAGCCTCTATCTCTAGCAACTTTATATTATGTTTTGTATTTTATGTTCCAATATTTTTTCAAATTAAAATATAGGTGTAAAAAAAAAGTAAATAATCATTTTCTGTAGTATTTTAGTACTTTAATATATTTTGCCAAATAGGCCGACAAATGTGCACAAAAACTTGGATGCCTTTTTTTTTTTTTTGCATAGAATTCTACAATATAATTTACATTTTATATTTTGCAAATTAAAATTAACACTGTACTAATGTAAATAATTATTTATCAATCCTTTTGACGATGATTGTCATAATTTTGTACAGTCAATTAATTTCTTTAGTGGTATTTTATGTTACACTTTATATTTAGGATATTATTATAGTATAGCATTATAGTGTTTATGGGTTTCTTACTGTTATGCCCGCACATGTGAGAAAGGAGAGTTACAGATGCCCGTGCAATTTATTCATTGCCAGGAGAAGTGCGTTAAACAAGGAGAGTTAAACACCTGAACACAATGAGCACGCTCTTGCTGCTGTCGGCCACAGCTCACACCCAAATGCTCACACAACATCCAGGTCCCGCCTCTTAAAGGCACATGCGTGTATCTAAATAGTCGGATTTAAATCTTCCAGTGACGTCACACCCACATTTGTTGCTAAAGTCAAAGTAGGAATCACTGATTTGTTTTTCTTGTTTTGTTTTGTTTTTTCCGGTCAGGTGGGCTTCGATGACATCATCGCTGAGCCGGAGTCGGTTCGAACCGTGGACCGGGTGTGGATTTGCAGCCACGCCACGTTCGAGGTGGTCAAGTTGGGCCTCTACCGGCTTCTCGGGGCGCTGCTGGCCGTGCCCCTCGCCTTCCTCCTCGGACTCGTCTTTGCTGTCCTCAGTCTCGTACACATCTGGTAGGGGAACCTCACGCTTGGGCCGATGCTTTTTCTTTGGCTTTCGAGGATGAGAATATACACAACAAATAAGCTTGCTCATCAAATCTAAAAAAAAAAAAAAAAAAAAAAAAGAAGAGCGAGACAATAGAGTTAGATAATAAAGTAGAACAACAAAAAAAGGTGTGCTTTCATAGAATTGAATTTGTAATATTAAACACAAAAATTGTAATATAACAATAAAGTTATAATGTTATTTAAAAAAGGATGCACTGCAATATTTTTTTTGTTTTGAGTTGAAAGTTGTAAATTTCTGAAAATTAATGCACATTATGTGAAAAAGTTATGTTTTAAATTTAAAGTTGTCAAATATATATATATTTTCTAAAGTGATATTACAAGAATAAAATCACAAAATTTGTTGTGACACTACAAAAAAAATTTGTACTTTACAAGAACAATAGTGTAATATTATGAAATAAAATGTAATTTTGTAAATTACAGGAATAAAGTTGCTATAAAAAAAAAAAGGATACAGTGATAGATTTTACGATACCGGATGCTAAGCTAATACGCTAAACGCTGTCATCTGTGTTAAAAATAGATGTTTGAACATGGGAACGCACGCAAAAATGAAAGTGAGCTTTAAAGAGCCCAGCAGACTATTATGGGATGTTTGCTCAATCTCCCAAGGCAAACATTGACACAAGCTATTTATACAGATGATGTCACTTTGCAAAATAGTGAGCCCTTCCCTCTACACTTCTGCGATCATGAATCTTTTTTTTTTTTCCGACTGATGACATCATCACACAGGCCACCTGGATGCTGTTAGGCGTCGAGCTAATGAGCTAGCGAGCTAACCCAAAGAGAGCGCTCCTTGATGGGAAACACTCGTGGTCACCTGCCAAAAAGTGAGCCCTAGGAAAGTTGGCACAAACGTGCCGAAAAAAAAAAAAAAAAAAAAGTTCCACTGAGCAGGGAGGAGGGAAAAACAGACAGGATGCTCGACATGCTATTCGCCACCGGGGTGGGACATTCTTCGGCTCTTTGGCGGCCATCTTGGAGGCAGGAAGTTGTCGAGGGGGAGACGGGAAACGCATTGGAGCGGCCGTGCTTTTCGACGAGCAAACAGGAAGTCCAAGTTTCGAGCATAAATTTCAGCCATCTTATGTCAGATTCTATTCCAAATCACCGCCTTGTCTTGCCCGTCGCAACCGTTTTGAACTTCTGGGCCCCTCGCAGGCTGGTGATGCCGAGCATCCGGAGCTTCCTGGTGGTGCTGCCGTCCCTGCAGGTGGTGTGAAGGAGCCTGACGGACACGTTTGTGGCGCCGTTCTGCCGCAGCCTGGGCAGGAGCTTGTCCTCTGTCCACGTCCAACGCGTGGACCAATAAAAACCGAGCGGTACGCAGACAGGATGGAGTCTTCGGGTCTCCGTGGAGATGTTGCCAAAATGGACGTGTTTGGACCTCTTCCGCCAGAGTCAGCTTTGGGGGTCTTCAAAATAATGTGTAATAAATTATTATGTGGTGTCATCTTAACAAATGTGTTAGCCTAATAGCATATTGCAGTTGCCTAGGCAAGTGTGCTACCAGTCGGGATGTAACAATATCCAAACGTCACAATACGATATTGTCACGATATTGTGGGGAGGTTGGCGATATTTAAAAAAGGTCACAATATTGTAAAAAAAACAACAAAAAAACAACACAATATTGTGCTTTTGTACATAACAGCAATGTTATATTATTATTATTATTATTATTATTATTATTATGTGATGTTGTTAATGCACGCACACATTGAGTTCCTCCACATATTGACTTGCTTCACAAGCATATTACGTTCCACTTCATCTGACCATTAGTGTAGTTTTTAAACAGAAGGGCCAAAAGATGCCTGATGGAAATTAAGCTGCACTAAAAATCTGGCCACCAGAGGGTGCTAGAAATGCACAAATGGAAATCAACCTGACTTTTTGAACAGATGTTTTGCATTTAAATATCGTGAATATGACAACGACGATATTGTGGCAGTGTTAATATCACGATATTACAATATTGCGCTTATCGTTACATCTTACCGGGCAAATAATATTTTATTAGAATAGTAATATAGAATATTATTTTTAAAAAATACATTCGCTTGTTGAAATATGGTTTTCTTCCCTTATTAATCTTTTAGGTTAATATTAACCTAATTAATATTAATTACGACTTTTTATGCTGAGAAAATTTGTTTCTGTTCTTGTAAAGATTCTGACATTTTTTCTGTATTCAAATAACATTTTTTCTTCTTAAAAAATCAGAATTTGTCATCATAACTTTTTTTTTCTTCTCAAAAACAGGTAATTTTTTGCAATTATTAGGACTTATACGCAGTATTTACTGTATGTTTATTGTGATTGTTAATAAAAACAATGGTCAGCATTATTCGTCAATAGCTTAAATTAGAAAGCATTTATACTTATACTTTATCTTGGAAAATTGCATCCTCAAAAATCTGATGAAAAAATCTCAAAAAGTCTATTTTCGGAAAGATCAACTTTTTTTTTTCTTGAAACAATATTATGTTGGTTGTATTTGTATATTGTAATATGAAGGGGGGGGGGGGGGGGGGGGGGACAAGCTTGTTGCACATTCACCGGCTGCTTATTGTGTTTGTCTGATTCTGAACATTAAACTAATATAAATAAAGATGATTATTCTATCATTTCTTCTCGGTGACTTTTTTTTTTTTCAAAGAAAAATACTTTACTGGTAAGCATAAACATTTTTTTCAACATATTTTTCTTGTTTCATTTTGTTCCCTTTCAAATATTATATTTCTTTTTCATAATATTATGATTTTATTCTCGTAATATCAGGGCTACTTTTTTCGAACTTTTTTTTTCTAAGCTTGGGTATTTGTATATAGTGCAGATTCCTACAGAATAACGTGGCTACATAAGAGTAGCCTTTTTTTTCTTGTTTATCACAACAAGCAAAATCAAAATAAGATGTGACACTATGTGTGTGCTTTGTAAGTGTTGTGTTCTAGTTTTGGATCCCAAAAACGCAGACACAAATAAGATTTTAACTCTTTATTTGCATAACATCGAAAGGTGCGGAACAACCTTGACTGGACGAGAAACAACGAGAATGTATCAAGAATCACGGGACGCAAAGCTAACTTGGGCCGTGGAGGTGCACAGGGAAATAGAGGAATAATCGGACAAAAAACACTCATTTCTCAGTCAGGCTTATATAGACAGTGAATCGATCTGATTGGCTGTGGGAAAAAGGACTGACATGGAATCATCTGATTGGCTGTTGACCAGATAAAGAGATGAAAGATTCTTGACATCACATAGCTTCTGACATCACATAGCGCCTGACCAGTTGAAACTAGATGCTGGTTACATCAGTTCAAAACAGACACTTGACCACACGGTCAGGACCCAAACATGACCCTGTCATGCCCTTGCATGACCCCAAACTTAACCCTGGCATGACCCAGTCATGACAGTAAGCTTCTATAGGACCAAGTAAATATTTAGAACTGAATGAATCAGGGAAAGCTATACGTGATGACGTAAGAATTTGCAAATATGGTATCAAAATGTATTTATTTATTAATTATTATTTTACACAATACTGTAAAGTATTTTATTGGTGGCGTGAATGAACGTCCAGAGTGTATTAAACATCATCAACAAACCAGCTATTGTGGATTTTTCTTTTTTCTTTTTTTTTATGTTTATTTGACACTGAAGTTCTGCCCAAGCTAGAAGAAAGAGATAATTTATTTCGTATTCATTTATTTATTTTTTAAAATGGTTCCAGAAAAGCGCACTTTTTCTTCAGAAAGAAATGGGCAGCTGTCTTTGCATTCTCTTTTATTAAGTTTCAGTTCTGTTTGAACAAATTAATGCCATTTGAATTCATTTAAAAAGCACATTTTGACTTGACATACGAGTGGGGTGAACTCGTAACTCAAAGCACCAGTGTAATTGTACTATTTTGTTGTTGAATGCAGCCCTTATGCAGCTTGGTAAAAGTCCATCCGGTGCCAGTTTTTCTTTTTCCATTTGCCCCATCATGCTGCAAAGTGTCGGGTGCCACTTGATCTGACTTGTGCTGAACGGCGCGTATATAAACACCTTGTCGCTCCCAATTAACCGCCCACCTCTCGGCCGACAAGAAGCCGCTTGTATTCTGCCTCCTTGCGCGTTCCACGCCACACCAACGCCTCCCGAAACCCTCCGCGCGCACGCGCACTCACGTTTTCAAATCAGAGATCATCACATCGCTCCCTCCTGCAGCCTGAAAGCTTCGCCAAAGCTTCCTGCAAAGACATTCTAATCACGTTCGCTGGGGGGGGGGAGAAAGGTCGGGAATAAATCACCGTGGGAACCCCCCACGCACACACCTCCTTCCTCTTCCCCCAATCTACCTCCACGCCTCCCGGCCGCCGGATTCTTATTTTGGCGCTAGAAGGACCACACCATGGCTGGAGGACTGAAGAGCACCGAGCCAGAGGAGGTACTTTTGCGTTTGCGTTTCTGTGTTTTGCGCGTTATATGGTTGCGTCTGTTTTTTTTTTTTTTGGTGTGACCACCTGATCTCTCGCACCAGCTGACTGAATGTGAAGGACCCACGACGCGTGTGCATTAGCACGAAAGTGCAACATTTCAACGCCTGTGTGGAACTTTTGCGCGTGGATTTTACGTGCGTAAAAGACGGAAAATTGCGCACGCTGTATTCACAACTTAAGTTAATGTCGCTCGCGCGCACACGCGACTACACAAACATACGCGCGCGCAACAGATGACGTCACTTTCCAACTGGCACAGGCGCCACTGAGCTATCACGCGCTGATTTTTAGCCACGTGCTCTTGGGTCAGCCTACTTTTTGAAACATTTGCAAGAAAAATTATGTTGTTTTTTTTTAAACACCGTCGAGATTAAGTGATTCTCAAAGTGTGGTAAGCACCCTATACTTAAGATGCCTATTAGGAACTTCCTAATTTTTGATGATACATAATGTTATCATTGAAAGGTTCCAGGTTTTATTCAAAACATGACACAACTACAACTTTTATTAAAAATATGAATTTGTTATCATATATGCAATTAATTCCTGTGAGGTTTCGGAAAAGTCCAATTATTTTAATATGGTTTGACCTTTCAACATCTGACTTCACATCATCCAAAAAGTAGGCTACGTCCTTCCTTGTAAAGATAAGAAATAAGTCTTAGTCTTATTTTGTAAAATAAAATTGTTATTTTTGCTCACAGAATCACCAAATTTTCAGAACTTTATTTTACGATACCTGTTTTTGTACAGGTATCAGGCATCTCGGGTATATCAGGTATCATAAAACAGGTATAGTAAATTTTGATTCTATTAATATTTAAAAAATAATAATTTATCACCACTTTTTTTTTACTTTTACAACGATCTTGTTAATTCTGATTTTATGTGTTTTATTATTTAACTGATTTTGTCGGATCTTGATATCTTCATTTCATAATATTTTTTCATTCCTTTACAACTCTTGTAAATGACAGTTTTATGTATTTTTACAATCTTCTCTTATCGTGACGTCTTGTTTTGGAAATAAGTCTTTTTTTTTTTGTAACATTTGGACTTCACTCTGAGTAGGGATGTAACGATGACGGCAATATCGTGATATCGTGACGTTAAAACTGCCACAATATATCGTCATCGTCATGTCACGATATTAAAAGCAGCAATTTATTGAAAAAATCAGGTTTATTTCCATTTCTGCAGTTCTAGCACCCTCTGATGGCTAGTTTTTTAGTGCAATTACATTTTCACAAGGCATGTTTTGGCCCTTCTATGTTTCAATTCCACGCAAATGGTCCGATGAAGGGGAACGTAATATGCTCAATATGTGGAGAAACTCAATATGTTGCGTGCATTAGCAAGTTCCTCAATATGAGTGTTGTTCCGATACCATTTTTTTTGGCTCCCAATACCGATTCCGAAACCCAGCTTTGCGGTATTGGCCAATGCCGATACCATACCGATACCTAAGGTTTTTATTTCTCAACATGAAAAATCTGTCCTGCCATTGGTTCAGAGCATTCAAGGGCCAATAGGAGATCTTAGATCGGCATGCAGTGAGCATATCACATATCAGTGAACGTCGTGCATGAGCAAGACACATGATTCTGCATCCAAAGTCCTATATTAGCATTGGAAATATTGGTATCGGCATGTTACTTGTTAGTACTCACCGATACAGATACCACTGTTTTAATGCAGTATCGGCACCTCTGCCGATACCAATATCGGTATCGGAACAACACTACTCAATATATGTATATGTTCTATTTATATATATTTTTATAAATATTTATAATATTTTTCTAATATTTTTCATTGCTGTATTATACAAAAATATTGTTTTTTTTTTATTAGCTCTTTTTTTTTTTTTTTTTTTTTTAGAATATTGTGACCTTTTTTTGTATTGCCAACCTCCCCACAATATTGTTATAATATCGTATCGTAATGTTTGGATATCGTTACATCCCTAGTTAACAGCCCGATTTTTTCCCCCTCATATTTTAATATAATCTACAACATTTTATGTCCGTGCTTTAACTTTAATATATTTATATTCTCCCAAACTCTTTTATTTTTATTTATTTATTTATTTTTACATTTCAACTTAAATCTTGTGAGGTACAATTCTATCACCATAACATTACTACTTCTTTTTTTTTTTCTTTTTTTTTTGCCCTATAAAAGAAGATCTGAATATGTTATTGGAACATTACAAGTTTCCTCCCTCAAGAGGCAATTTGGTAATCTTTATATGATTTTGGGGTTTTGTGGTACCGTTAGGATAATAGGGGGGGGTTGAATATTTCTGTCCTGAAAAAAAAGTTTGAGCACCCCTGTTCTGGATGCTGCATACTCACTTGGTGGTGTTTCCCTGTGCGCAATTACGCGCGTCCAAGCGTCCAAGCGTGCGAGAGTGTGGTGAGGACCCCTCGCGGCTGTTTTGAGGGGTGTGGCTGTGCTCCACCCCGTGCAGCCACTGCACTCCACTCTCTCACTCCTTCCTCCTCCTCGCCGCCGTCGTCCTTTTTCACTCCCGTCTCCGTCTCGCGCAGGAGTTTGTGCACTCGCCCTTCATCCGCAAGCAAGGCAACATTTACAAGCCCAACAACAAGAAGCAGGACGGCGACATGGACAACGACAGCCTCAACGAGAAGTCCATGACGGACGACGTGCACACCAAGGAGATCGACCTGGTCAACCGAGACCCCAAGCACATCAACGACGACGTGGTCAAGGTGAGGAACATGTGTTTTTTTTTCTTCATATGACGTCACCGGTCACCTCAATTTGAGAGATATTTTTCTGGGTAGTTTGGTAAAACGCAGCCAAGAGGAAAGCATGAGCAATTTCCTGTTTTTTAGAGAAGTGAGTTCTTTCCACTGTGGAACTTGTTTGTTGATTTATTTATTTCATTGAGTTTTGCGCCCGATAATAAATGAAGCGAGTGGTGGAGTGGCGCCACCTGTTGTCAGCCGGCAGGAGTGAGGTGCGTGTGTGTATGAGCGTGTGTGCGTGAAAAGTCTGGAAAAGTTGGGAAACACCCATCCATGTTGTGTGAACATGGCGTGTATCCTCATATAGCCACACCCCGCTATATTTCCATTCTGCTCCCAGACCACGTGACCACATTAATGACAGCAGCTTTGTCATTGAACGCGGAGGATACATTCCCAGGCAGGATGGACATTTTGTGACACAAAAGAGTTCATGCATGCGCACGTTTTAAAATTGTAAAATTGTTTGAACTCCACCAAAACATATTGCAAAAATCAAACATGGAAAATAAATGTCATTTTAATACCCGTGCATGGATTGATCTTTTTAAAACTCATTCACTCCCAGCCATTTTCACAGCAGCATTCATTCGGCTGTTTTACTGGATTTTGACTGATTTTGCAAGGCCCACAGAATATTGTGTTCTATTGTTCTATAAAAACATGGAACCTACCAAAAGATTAAAGTCTCTTCTTTCATCAGGGAAAAAAAAAGAAGTATATTTCTATCTGTTTCCGTTTTGCAGCAATTAGCATTAGAATATAGCTAAGTTTTATCATTATTCACAAATCTATTTAGAATTGTGAGTAAATGAGCTTTTTTTTTCCCCAACATGGCCTGGTGGATCTCCTTTGCTCTGCTGCCACCTGCTGTCAGTTTGTGTAATAACTACCATTTCTGCAACTGTTCTTTGCAGTTGAGGGGCTGCGTCAAAGCCTTCTGTATGCTCCAGAAAAACAACAACAAACAAACAAACAAAAATAAATAAATAAATATGTCTTTGGGAAACATAATACATTTAAACTAGAACGTATTTATACGTTTTTGGGATCAAATGAGTTAAGTACCTTTTAAGTACCTTAATATTTTTGACCATTTCAAATCTTTCCATCTTTGAACCGTTCACGTAATCCTTGACGTATTTTTTTCCCCAGAATTTCAAAATAAAAGTCCCACCAAATTATGATTTTTTTTTCCTCCTCTAATATTTAATTTTTTTTCACCAATTCCAACTTTTAATTAATTGTTCAACTTTTCCCTACCACAATTATTCTTTCAAAATTTCAAAATAAAAAACTATTTTACCATTTCAGAGTACTCTTCGGGTCTTTGCTCTCACGTTTGAGGGCATTACAGTGTAATTAAAAAAATAAAATAAAAATAAAAAATTGCTTAAATGAACATAGAGGGGGGAGTTGATGAATGATTAACCGCATCATGAATAAAAAAAAATAAATTACGGCCCCTTAAAAATACATATTGCCTATAAATACCACAAGATGGCAGCACAGCACTACTATTCTATTACAGCAGTCTATAAAAACTCACATCAACATAGTTCCTCGACATCAAGATGCCACAAGTTGGTGGCAAAGCAATACATAGATATTAGACTGGGCTCTGGTGTGAGTTCTTAAACAGCAAATAGGTGAGTTTTTAACCAGTAGGTGAATTTTCAATATAGCCAACATGGAGGCGAAAACTGCAGCGTGGTGACATTGTATCACGAGATTAAGTCAACTTTCACGTGGTGGTCACACTGTCATTTGTCACAAGACATACTGATTGGATTTTGGAATGGAAACAATAACATGCATAAAACAATAACAAGTGGAAAATTAAATTAGCTCATGTTGGATTTGAAACGTTCATCCAGCTCAAATTTGCGACAAGATGGAATGACGAGAGAGAGAGAGAAAAAAATCACGTGTTGATGCACGTCATCGCCATTGAAATATATGGCCCCCTAGTGGCTATGATTGGTAAGGCGCAATTCGATTGGACGATTGCAGGACACTGTTGTAATTCATAAAAATTGGTTAGCAATTATATATTTTGTTGTAAATTTTGAAGTATTATTATAGGCATTATAATTTTAGGAACATTGTGACTTTAGTTCCATAATATACACAATATTGTTTTTTTGTCAAATGTTTTTATTTTTGTAATACTGTATGCGACCATCGTGAAGATAAGCATGCAGTTCAGATATGGGTGGATGTTCTTTTCTTGTATATCGATCTTTTTTTTTTTTTTTACATTTTCTGAACTTTTTTTTAGAATCTGTTTTTCTCATACAATTTTTTTCATGATTTCAAGTCTTTTTATCTTTTAACTGCCATTTTGCGTATTCAATGTACGACTTTATTTTCATACTAATTTTTCTTGTAGAATATTTTTATTTTTGTAACATTGTATATATGTTTTTTATTGCAATATTTTCATTAATTTTCAGAACCTTATGATTATTTTCATACACCAGTACACCTCTTTCTGTAATGCAATCTCCGTAATACTGTATTACGGTTACGCACGCAAAGTGTAATTGCACATCCACTACAGTAGGTGGCAGTGGCGCTCTCATTGTCAAAGAATGAGCAAAAGTATTACAACACTTTTATAGACAAATGGTACTATTTATCGTCACGACGGAGAATTGGGGGGCGTAACAAAAAACTAATTGGGCACTTCATGATATTCCTGCTAAATATTTCAAACTAGAAGGTAGCGAGTGGTCTTGCAAGACACATGCACACACATCTATCATATCTTGCTTGCGTGTCAAAACGATAAGAAGTCTTCTTTTGCTGTTCTGCTTCTCATGACAAATGAGTCAGACTCTCCAACCTCCTCCACAACAGACCACAATCTTAACATCCCCAGTGGAAACATTTCATTACACTCCTTACTCTGTCTCTAATTACATGTCATACAAATCTTTATGTAACCCAAGAGGCGGGGTACACCCCGGGACTGGTCGCCAGCCAATCGACCACATCGACAGACAACCATTCACAATCACACCTGAGGACAATTTGAAGTCTAAAATGAAGCCAACATGCTTCTTTTTAGCAATGTGAGAAGCATGGAGGCGTGTCTACAAACTCATACCCGGAATCTTTCAAGTGCGAGGCAGACATGCTAACCACTAGGCTACCATTTTGTGCGTAAAACCACGCAAAAAAAATGAATTCCTTCACTCAAGAATTCCGAGGCGAGGAACACCTTTTGGGCTCGCCGCCCAACCTCCGGACGGGAACGTCAAGTTTTCCACGTCGGTTGCCTGGCGATTTGAGGTCACTGACTCAACTCTGCCAAAGCACGCGCACGCGCACACAGAGGGAAACCCTTCCAGCAAGCTATACACGTACACACAACAAAGTATACAGGCTGGTTGAAGGGAGCCACAGCTTCCGCAGCTGGTCTCAATCAGCGGGCCGCCACGGAACCACGCGGGCCGCTTCACTTCACTCGCTTGTGACTTTCCATTCAGACGCGGTCTTTCCATAGCCCAGAGCAGCCGCTAGCGTTCAATAGAAGATCTTTGAGGCGGGCCGCTTGTTCATTGTGGAAGCTGCTGGTGAAACGCGCTCAAAGCGACTAAAAAGTGACAATGGTTGGGCAGCACGGTGGACGAGCGGTTTGCACGGTGCACGCAGTTGATAGGTTTAGGGTTTGAATCTGGGACGAGGACTTCCTGCGTCGGTTATGAGTTAATGAAAATTCAGGAAATAACTACAATTGAGAAAATGAGAATGCTTGAAAAATAGATGGAAAAAAATAGATGAAAAGTACACGATACTTAAGTATCGTGTACTAAAAGTGTACTTAAAGTAATTACTTTAAAAAAAAAATGCTATAGAAAATCGAAGACTACTAAAACGAATAAAAACTAAAACTAAACATTTTCCAAAAAATAATAACAAACCCACTCGAAATCTAATTCGAACTAGCTGAATTAAAACACAAAAAAAAATTACATTTAGCAACTTTCAAAAACATGCTAGCAACATGTTAGCTTGAATGAAAATTGTATCTATGACATTGGCTGATGACCAATCCATTAGTTGTCTAATTTGACATGCCATTAGATGGCGACTTGTCGTTTGTTTATCTATAAGTGACGTGCCTTCTGCTAGCAACTCCTCGTTAGTATAGTGGACAGTATCTCCGCCTGTCACGCGGAAGACCCGGGTTCGATTCCCCGACGGGGAGGTCGGATTTTACTAAATAAAGTTTTGTAAAAATCGCAACCAATAAATTGTTTGTGCATATGTGCTGAACCATTGTATGCGACCAATCAATTGTTTGCTATGTACATGTGAATTGCCATTGACTGGTGACCAGTTCATCGTTGATTGTTTAATGCTATTAGCTAAAAACAAATGCTTGTTTGGGTAGATGGTCCCTGACATTGGCTGGCGACCAGTCAGTTATTTGTCTACATGTACCCTTTATTCACTGGAGACCAGTCAATTGTTTGTCCATGTCTTGACATGAGCTGGCGACCAGTCCAGGCAGGTGTACTCCACCTCTCATGTAGTTATCTGGGATTGACACGAGTATATTCATGACCCCTGTGGGGAAAAGCACAACAGAAAATAGACATTTCGAAAGTCAGCATGGTGGGTAGAAGTTAGCATGTCTGCCTCATAGTTCAGAGGGTTGTGGTTTGAATCTGGACTCTGACACTTCCTGGTGTAGTTTTCATGTTGTTGTTGTTTTTTTTTGTTTTTGTTTTACTACCCCATCAATGTGAGGAAAAAAATTGACTGAGTTTTATTTTCAAGGCCATATCACACAGCACTAGTGGACGATTTATTGCTTATTGCGTATTGTTCATTGTCACTATTTTATTGTGAAACAGGATGTGCCCTGAGCCGGCACTTCCTGTGACGTGTGAAGCCTCTCAAAGCAACACAAGGATCCATTAACATGCTTCTGTGCCACTTTGTTTGAAGATAGCGCTCTGAGAATAGCAAGTCGCTTTTGTTTTCGGCGCAATAACAAAGTTGCCGGGGTGACAGGGGGTGGTCACACGCTTCCACGAGACTCTAATTGGCCTTCAGAAGAAACTGTTTAGATGTTGCTGATATTCACGGGGAATTTTTCATTTGTTACACTGCTCGAGTCTGCCCTCTTAAAAACTCCGGAACAACAACACACATCAGAAAGAAGTCACTGAATTTTCCAAATAAACACTCCTGTTTTAACAAGAGCTTTAAAGTGAATAAATTAAAAAAAAAAAAAAAAAAAAGTTTTCTTATGAATAGCGCTGCTGATACTTTTTAAGAGAGAGTGGCTCCATGAACCTCTAAATTAACTGAGACTATTTTAAAAGATGAGATTTTAATCTCTTACACAGTGGGAAGTGATAAAGTGCCTCATACCGAATCGTACTTTACTACAGTCGAGTACACAAATGAGAGGGTGCGGAAAATGGGGCAGTATACACCTTTTTTTTTTTTTTTTATATTGGAAATGTGGGATAATTATACTATAGTGAATAGAACCACGGTGGAAACAAGACTTTAATCACAAGTTTTATTGTTGTTTAAGTTTTTTTACACTAGATATTTTACATATACAGTCTTGATTGTTAGTTGTTTTCGCATATCCAGTTCCATGGCTAAGCTAGGCTAACTCATTTGGATTTACCTATTGGAGTAGAAGCATTAGGAGTGCCACCTAAAACCTGGAATATTAGCATTGTGTACATGCTGAGTGACATTTAGACTAATAGTTCTAATTTGAATTAGCATTAGCTACTCATAGCATACAGTTTGTTTACTGTTTATGCTAAGCTAGGCTAAGCCAGTCCTCATGCTAACGTAGGCTACTTGACAGAGGCATTAGGATTTAATCTAAAATGTTATTGTAGTGTACATTTGTGTTAGGTCCACAATTCTACCAAATTTATGTTAAATTAGGTAAACTAAGATGGATTTACTTGATAGTGGTATTAGAGTGTTCTTATCTAAAAATATGTTAGATGTTTTTGTCATCCAGTTTGTGCTAAGCTAACTAAGTCTAATCCGCTTGACAGAGGCATTTGGAAATTGGAGTTCATCTGCAATGTTGCCTCTACGAGAACACTGCGAGATCTCCAAGGTTGAGAAGGATAAATATTGACAGTGAGCTCACAAAGTAGAGGGAGCGTCTGTCTTGTGTTGACGCTTCAACGTGACCTTCAGCGTTCCCAAATGGGCATGATGATCATTTTGGAAATGCCAGACCGCTCAAGAGAAACTGAAAACAATATTAAGACCACATTTGGCTCAAAGAATATTTACATAATAACTATTAAGAGTGCGTTTTTCTCTCGCAGGATGGAATTAAAGTCCCTTCTCACTGGTCTTCTTCAATTCCTCAGGTGGACTTTGTGGACGTGATCGCCGAGCCGGCGGGCACGTACAGCTTCGACGGCGTGTGGAAGGCCAGCTTCACCACCTTCACCGTCACCAAGTACTGGTGCTACCGCCTGCTGACGGCGCTGGTGGGCATCCCGCTGGCGCTGGTGTGGGGCATCTTCTTCGCCATCCTCTCCTTCGTGCACATCTGGGCGGTGGTGCCCTGCATCAAGAGCTACCTGATCGAGATCCATTGCGTCAGTCGCGTCTACTCCATCTTCGTGCACACCTTCTTCGACCCGCTCTTCGAGGCCATGGGCAAGTGTTTCAGCAACGTGCGGATCACCACCATCAAGGAGGTGTAGGCGCCATCCGGAGGAGGATTCATGGGAATTCATTGGGGGGGGGGGGGGGGGGGTAGATTGGGTGAGGGTGGGGCCAGATTCTGATAGGACATTCTTACAGGTTGGACATTTCAAGCTAAGGGACAGGGAGGGGTGTGGTATTTCTTTGTGTTTTACATTTCCTTCATGCTTTGATCTATTCAAATCCTGGTGTACACAAAAGCCCAAAGATTAGTCACAGTGAGAAAGGGGCTTAAGACAACATGCACAATTTTTAGCCTGATTCCGCCCCCTTGCGAACAAAACCGGCTATCGACGTACATAATATCAGATGTGCAACAGAAGTGTACTAGCAAGTCACTGTATCTGAATGTGGGGCGCCATAACGTTTGCGTGAATGTGAAATTCGGCTCATCAAAAGCTCAATGGATGTACAATCACAGCCAAGAATTTACGATCTAAAATACTGCCACAGAAACGAGCCAAAGCTGCCATCAATCGCAATGTAAGCTAACGAGTTAGCAGGTCAGCTAGCAGCTAACCGAGCGTTTTCTTCTTTTACTCTGACAATTGATTGTGGTTTTGTGTTTTTTTTTTTTTTTTTTTTTTTGTTTTTTTTTATTGTCACGTTTGGGGTCTCGTTATGTGTGTACCGGGTTTAGACCAACCAACATTCACCTTGTTCATGTTTGCTGGTGGAGAGACGGTTGTCGTAGCGCTAGCTCGGCGGCGGCCTGAATCCGGCTGACACCGCACAAAAGTAAAACAACCGCTGATCCCTTTGTCTCCCCCGTGACCTCCGAAAACCACCCCCCGTCCCTCCTCCCCCAACCTGGCTTTGCTGCAGTCCGACACACTGAACCCGTCGCCCCCCCCCCCCTCCTCTCTTTTTTTCGCCGTCCGCCGCCCTCAAGACCAACACGCCACCTGCTGCACACTCACTCTCTTCATCTTTTGAAAAATAAATGTTCACAATTCACCTTTTCTAGCCTCCTGCTTGACAATGCGAAGAACTTGGGGCGGCTAAGCTTAGCGGCTAACTAGCATACCAGCACGCACACGCACAGACTTGGGACTCAGACTCTCCATTATTGCGTATCAACGTGAAAAATACGCAATAAAACTGAATGTCGCTGCCTGCAAGCGTCTGTTTGTTTTAGCTTCGTATAGCTTGCTAGTTTGCTCGCTAGCTAGGTGCTGACTGATTTCTTGTAAAGACTTGACTTGGACTCGCTTTGCTTAAGAGTTTTGTTTATCACATACAAAAGAAAAACATTGTTGTGGTTAGCGCGTTAACGTTTTTCGTGAAGAACTAACAACTTTTTGGAAAGTTTGTAAAAAGCTCATACAAAGTGTTTTTTTTGTGTCGCCATTTAAAAACTCAATGTGACGTCCCCATCTGAATAGGGGAGCGCTCAGCTTTTCATGTTTGCACGCTTTTAACTCTCCTTCGGTCTACCTGCTGTTTTTGTTCCCCTTACAGGAGGCTCAAAAGGTGATATTTTTTTATATATATAAAGTTTTTTTCCCCTCCTTCCTTGCCTTTACTTGTACAATATCATGCTGTGCACATTAAAGTTGAGTATGACCACGTGTGTTTGTGTGAGTGTGTCGACATCAATAGACTGTCTTTTGTTTTATAAAAGTGCAATTCTATTAGTTCACCACAGGATGGCAAAAACAATTTATGCATTGTCTCTTCAACAAAATGTTTCACACTGCATCTTTAATTTTGCAACATCAATACTCAATAGGCTGTTTGTCTTTTTAGAAAAAGTCCATATCAACAGTTTGTTTTCACTGAGGTCACTGTTTCTGTTAATGAATTTAACATCCAACAGTTACGAGAGAAAATGTTACAATTTTGAAATATAGTATATTGTTTTGTTTAAAAAAAAAAGCAACCAAATTGTTGTTTTATGTTACAACATATCAAACTTTTGTTAAATAAAAAAAAATTAAGAAAACACATTGATAAAAATACTGTTTGAAAAAAAAAAATACCTGAAAAAAAAGGAAAATGGCAGCAAAAGACACTAGATATGTGCAAGTGTCTGAAGTTCATCAATTTGACAAAAGGCATTTTGTCAATTTTTGCTCGTGACATAAAGCAAAATAAAATAAAATAAAAAATCGGTCGTGGCACCTGTAAATCAAGGTACCAATTATGTTTTAAAACAAGTTTGTGAGCTTTTTTTTAAGTTGTATAAAGTTGTAAAAATAAATAAATAAAATAAATTAACTGTGGGTGAGGACTGGAGATAAATCGGATGTAGTTAGTGTACAGTGATCATTGGGGTTTGTGTGGGAAATTTGCGTCCCCTTGTGGAGTCGCCCATTGTTGATCTGATGCAGGTATGTCAGGTCAACTCCATGTTTGTGGTGAGGTGGGCGCTTCAAAGTAGGACCACCACTGCATTCAACATCAGGTTTGCGGAAAGAAATTCCCCACACATACTGTAATTATAAAATAAAATGTTTGGTTGGGTTCTCTCTGACTACTTTAGCAGAACTTTCTGCAGCGTCTAACCTGCTAGCTAAAAGCTGTAAATTTAGCAAATGTCTGTGTATTCAATCCAAACATGCTGTGTCAGGGACTTCCAAACACGTGTATTATTATTATTATTATTATTATTATTATTATTATTATTATTATTATTATCATTATTATTATTATTATTATTATTATTATTAATTTATTTTTTTAAACAATTGACGTGCTGAAATGTAAATTACATCCAGCGTACTCTCTCCATTGAGAGTAGTTTACCCCATGTAACATGATTTTTTTTGACCAACATGTCACACATTCAAGAAAAAATAATAATTAAGACATTTAGGCCATGTGAACGTCCCCACGTTGATTTTGGTAGCATGAAATGGCGTTGATTTATGGCCAGAGGGCAAACACTGACTCTCACACTCAACATAAAGACATCTTCTTATGTTTACACCGCCACTGTATTTTTGATTCATTCTCTTCTTTCCTCTTCAGAAGATTCATTCGATAACCATAATCATAAAAGCACAAATAACTCTTCACATCACATGCTGGGATAGAGAAGCAGTGGCGAGGTGGCAAAGATAAAGAAAAAAAATGCTTGTGGTAGTGTTTCTTATTTCATAATGAAGCAACTCCCTCTAGTGGATAAAATAGATAAATACAAAATAAAATTTTTGGAAAAGTACAACAGTGCATACTCATGATTCAGCACCCTTTTTATTTTAATCCTAAAAGCAAACCGAACAAGAATCTTTGTTTCTTTAATCATATTAATTGTAATTATTTTAAATGTTTTTACTGTGATTATTGCAGTGTTTGGATAATATCAAGTTTCTTTTTCTGTAATGTTTTCTATGTAAGGTACTTGTTTTGTACACGAAATGTACGATACAAATGAACTTGCCTTGCCCTTGAATTCAAATATTGGTAATCACTTTTTTTTTTTTTTTTTTTTTCTTAGCATATTTTAATATTTTAAAAAAATATATCGAAATTTTTGGGGAACAGCATCAACTTAGATTTTTTTTGTGTAAACCTGATTGGTGGTATATCCCCACTTATCCAAGAGTTGTTTGGGTAAAAATAAAATAAAATAAAATAAAAAATAAGTATAGTCCACTGTAACTTTTTAGTTGCCTCTTAATAGCAAACATTGTCTTTTAAAGGGATAATGTTGCTTTTACATAGGATGGGAATGTTTAAACACACATTTACCATATTAACATACAGTTTAATTTATTCCATGCTTGTAAGTTGTACCTCACTCATACATCAAAACCTCTCTCCCAGTTGAAATAAACAGAAATGCTATTAATCTTCCAGCCTAAACAACATAAATGTTTGTATTTATGTTTTTTTTTTTTTATTAAAGAAAACTACTACTCTCTAATATTGTAGGCTACTTCATAAAAAAACATGTAATAGTTATGAAAATGATAATAATAATAATACTAACAATAATAATAATAATAATAATAATAATAATAATAATAATAATAATAATAATAATAATAATAATAATAATAATAATAATGATGAGGATGATGATGATAATTAAATACAATTTTGTGCATTTATCATGTTTTAAGGATACAGTTCATTGTGCTGCTCCTTCTGGTGTACCCGCTTTGGCCACTGGGAGGCAGTATAATACAATTCAATTCAATTCAGTTCAAAAACATTTGATTTGTCCCCCAGGGGCAATTCAGTGGCATACGAGCAAGTTGAAAAAAAACAGGCATTAATCCAATAAACATAAAATACATACATAAGAAATACTATAGCTAAAAAAAACATTCCAGCTAACTAACAATAAGAAAAAAGAAAGTGCTCTGTGCTTCACACTAAAGCGCTACATGCGTTCCGTCAGTCAGTCTGTCGCAGTTTGGGCCAGGCATGCTTGTGAGCCTTCTTACATTATCAGTGTGTTTTTCAAATAGCTGCTAAAACCATGGTTGGTATGTCAATTGCCGTTTTGCATTGTTTGTTAGCATTAAGCTAAGCGGACTTTCCTTAGGCCAAACTATATGTATGTGGCTGTTTTACATTCACAACAGGTTATTCTCTTTGCTTTATGCATAGTTTGACTTTAAACTTTGTCTGGGAGTGGCATCAAACAGCTTCAAGGCTATTTTTTTCTTTTCTTATTAAAAAAAAAAAAAAAAAAGAACCAATATCTGCCAAACTGTCGCATACTTTGACGTGTGCCGAATTGAGTTCACTTCCACTATGCGATGCTTGTATCGTTCAACTTTTGAAGTTCCAGCTTGAACGTGTTTGTGACCACAATTTTTCCCAAAACAGTTTTTCTGGGCCTTTTATGCAAAATTGGTTACGCTTCAGGGTTGTTCCTGCTGTATGGAAATCTTTCTATTCAAAACAAAAGAGTTGTTATTCTAATCATTAGAATAGCAACGGAACTCATTTGTTAACAATGTCATGTAAGATGCCTGCGCTTAAATGGTGGAGTCGTAAAAAAGTTGGACATGTATAGTTGTTCCAAATGTCTCTTGATTGACTAAATAGGCATGCCGCAAAACCTTTGTCGATTTAGTGCCAAGCATTGAGTACTTGTGTTCCTTTCCAGGGGTTGATGTGGTCCTCTTCTGATATCCGCTGCAATCAGTCCATCACTTGGACGTTGAAGATGTTGCACGAGATGAACAGCTTTCATTTGATGTCTCCGGCGTGAGGTGAGGTGAGGTGGCAGATGCAGACGTAGGTGCGGGTGCTAAGGCCCAGTCATTTCCTGTCATGTGCGCCATTACGTTACTTTGATTTCCTGTGACTGAGATGGTGGGGGGGGGGGATAAGCAGCAGAGTCAAAATTGCCACATCGTGTGACTTTCGGATGATTATGAATGAAAAGGCATCCATTTTCTATAGTGCTTGGACTCATCAATTTTGCAGGTGAGCTGGAGGCGACATATGATAGGCGACTTTGGATGGGATTGGTCACCAACAAATGTCAGGCCAAGGTTATTATCAATTATTTTTAACTGATTGTATATGTTATATACAGAAGCTGTACAATTTTAATCATTAATTATAATGATGTCATGAAGGCTCTTAATTGTCAACATAAAAAATTTCACATCTTAATTTTTTTTTTACAATTTTAAAATTATTTTTAAAAATGTATACGTTAAATATGTTATTTAAAAAAAATACATACAATATTAATATTAAAAAAATAGGTAAATTCATTCATTCACATTATAGTACATACACTCATGCATCCCAAAGTGTAATAATTACATCTTTAAAGATTAACTTGCATAAATATAAAATTAGTGATTGGAAAATGGAAAACATGACAACCGAATGAAAAAATCAGAATCTTTTTTTAATTACAATTTTACGTTTTGAATTTTGTTTTTACATTTTAATGTCATTATTATTATTAATAATAAAAATAAAATAATAATAATAATAATAATAATAATAATAATTATTATTATTATTATTATTATTATTATTATTATTTTATTAATTGTTTTAATTTTTATACCAATGTTTACGTCCCTTATTTATTTTAATTATGGAATGTTTAATTTAATTATAAAAAACATTATACAGTGAAAATTTTAATGCTAAACATTGATATTCACAACTGATCATATTAATAATGGGATATTCTAAGTATTAACTATAACTGCCATTATGAAGTCATTAAATTTTTGTGTCTTCTAATGTTACAGTAACAAAAAACCCCCAAAAACAAACCCAAAAAAATCTGCCTGAAAAGTGAAAAGGTCTGTTTTGATGGGTGTGAACCACGTGATAAAATTGAATTTACAAAAGTACATGAACATACAGCACATGCTTTTCATTGGACAGCAATAGTTAATACAGACAACACCATGTAATTTTTTCCACACATATTGTACTTTTCATGAAAACAAACGTCCTGCCATGCAAGGTGTTGTGTACGTTGTAACGCACGTGACTCATACGTTGTTTATTATGACAGGCCAGCTGCACGCACAAAAAATAGATTGTGAGCATAGTTTGTCACATTGCAGGTGTTGCGGTCGCAGGACTCCGTGCTGCGACGTTAGAACCAGAACCGGTACCACATTACGAGCTTTTCCACATTCCGACCTCGTCGTCCTTCTTCCTTCTCAACCCCGTTCCACGCCGAAGCATAACAACGCTCATGGCCGCAAGAGCCACACTGACACACCCATTGGGCACACAAACACATACACACACTGCAAGACACACCCCTACGCGCGCGCGTAACTGTCTGTCAGTGTGTGGGCCCCGAGGCCAAGCTAAACCGTGCCCTCTAATCAGCCTGACACGAAAAATATGAACAGTTTTGGCTCGTCGTTGCAACGCCAGTGATTAGCGTCCACCGCTATGTGGGAGCGCTATGCTCGAAAACATGTTAAATAAGTCAAGTCATGTATACCTAATTTTATGTTGCTTATTGACGCTAGCTTTGGGGGCTTCGTCAGGCAAAAGGGAGGTTGTTTTTTTGTCTGTGTTAGCTTAGCGGGCTAGTTGTGTATTTTAGAGGCGGTATTGTTGTTGTAAACAAACACCGCTGAGCTAACTCACGTTAATCCAGAGCTAAATGTTAGCGTAGCTTGTCATAAAACAACCCACTCTTGTTTTGACACTGGACGTGCGCTTCAATCATTCGGCACTCCCGCTAATGATGTGCACTTTTTGTCCTCGAGGGAAGCTAGATTGTTAATTAACTAACATCTATTGACCAAAACTTAACTGTGTGACTGAGCTGGAAAAGCGTGGTGAAGTGCTCTTCGGGTTCGGGACAAAATCCTGCCCCCAAGTGGAGGAGTGGGAAGAAAGGAGCAGAAGATGGACAGGAAGATGGACTAGTCTAAATAT
Source organism: Festucalex cinctus (assembly GCF_051991245.1). Lineage (NCBI taxonomy): Eukaryota > Metazoa > Chordata > Actinopteri > Syngnathiformes > Syngnathidae > Festucalex > Festucalex cinctus. The sequence goes on from NC_135413.1 coordinate 27,323,592, forward strand.
GGTATTATGGTTGATATTGTGTTCGTTAAATATGAGTTAAGCAGCAAAATCCACCCGTGTTTATCCATTTCAGGGGACGGCCATTTTGCCACTTGCTGTCGACTGAAGATGACATCAGCGTTGCTCATGTAACAACCAATCACGGCTCAGCTTCAGAAAACAGGTGAGTTGTGATTGGTTGTTGCCTGAGCAACATCGATGTCATCTTTAGTTAATAGCAAGTGGCAAAATGGCCGCTCCCTGAGATAAATGAAAATGGCTGGATTTTGCTTCATAACTCATTTTCAACAAATGTAATACTGTGTTAATCAGAATGTCATGTTTAGACTAGTGAGGTCACATATATTATTGTTAAGAATTTTTTTTATGGTCGACTTCCACTTTAATGGTAATATATTGTTATATATATATATTGTTATTGTATGACTGCTGACACACAAGATCGGACTGTCATGTTAAAAAAAGCTACAGTTAGTACACGGTGAATGCTGAGAGATGAATGTTCACCTTAATGCTATTGCTGATAAATACAAATATTGTGTTAATGATGAAAGACAAGCATTCACATAAATGGTATTACTCTATATGTAAAATAATAACATAAGGAAAATAAAGTCTGTTTCACAATAATGCTGAGACAAACATTTGTATCACACTAATGCTGTTGGAAATCAAAATGTTGAATGAATGCTGAGAGACAGACATGAAATATATATATATATATATATATATATATATATATATATATATATATATATATATATATATATATATATATATATATATATATATATATATATATATAAACAACAATATTTGTCATTCACAATACTCACTACCTTTCAACAATTGCACTTTTTGAATGCTGAGAGACAATCATCAACATTGTGCAACAAAAAGAAATGTTGCGCCAATGCTGGCCGGGAGATCGGCGTTCACATTAATATAGTTTGAAATACACTGAAATTTACAATCACAATCGTTGCCTTTTTAATGTTGAGAGACAAACATTCACACTAACTCCTGTGTCGAAAATGTGAAGCACAAGCGTGTTAATGCTTGTGTCTCAGGCTCAGCATTGGCGCGAAAGCTGTGGTTAAAACAATAATAATAATAATAATAATAATAATAAAAATAAAATAAAATAAAAAGACACTGCTCACCAGTAGGGGGCACCCTAGATAGAAATAAACCTGTGAGTTTGCTGTGACGTGCTTGTCTTTCAGCATTCATTGATGTTTTTGTTTTTTTTCTGTATGAATGATTGTTTGTAATGTTTGAGGGAAATTCTCAGGAATGTCAGTGAACAAAAAAAGCAACAAAAAAAGAGGAAACTACTTTCTTAGTGTTGATGTGTCATTTTACACGAAACCGTCAATCATTTCGACACATGACGACAGTCATCGTCTCTCGTGGAGACTGTGATTGTGTAGGTGTATGGGCGTGCACGCATGCGCGTGTGTGTGCGTTTGGAGCTGTCCTGCTTTCTTTCAGGAAGTGGCACAAAGGAATGTTTGGCCGTGATTCACGACGCTCCGCGGCCACGCAGCTCGTTATTTACGGCCCAGCGAGTCGTCGCTACGCGTGTGACTCAGTTTGTGGACGCCGGCGTCAGGTGCAGAGGAAATGACAATCGCTGTCGCTGTGTTTCAAGTTAGCTTGAAGCGTTTAACCGTCAACCGAGCTGTGGAGCAATCGGACAAGAATATGTAGGACAAGTTTGGCTTTGAAGGAACCCTGGAAATGTTGGAGATGAACTGAAAATGGCCTCTTCAAACTGACATGGCATACATCTTGTGTCTGTTGGGCTTCTTGACCCAAAAGTGGCCACTTTAAACTGGAGCACGGGTTTGAGAGACTTTTTTTTTTTTTTTTTTTGTGGGTCTTTTTTTTGTGAGTCTAGTCATGATACGCATGCCTACCAAAGTTGACTTTGAAGGAAAGGGCAATGACCACAAAATGGCTTCTTAGAACTAAAACGGTCGGCTCCTTATGTCTTTTTGGGAATAGCTTCTTGAGACTTTTTTTTTTTTTTTTGTGGGTCAAGTCATGAATGACATGCCTGCCAAACTTCATGTTTCTAAGTGCAACTAGCTTTAGAGGCTGAATTTATCAAATAAATTGAGACAAAATCTCTAGGAAAAGTTTGTTTTTAAAAGAACTAGATATTTCCCAAAAATGGCCAGTTTAAACTGGTGCACAGCTTTGAGAGACTTTTTTTTTTTTTTTTTTTTTTTTTTTTTTTGTAGGTCGAGTCATGATACACATGTCTACCAAAGTTGACTTTGAAGGAAAAAGGGCAATGACCACAAAATGGCTTCTTAAAACTAAAATGGTAGACTCCTTGTGTCTTTTTGTGAATAGCTTCTTGAGACTTTTTTTGTGGGGCAACTCATAATGCACATGCCTACCAAATTTCATGTTGCTCAAGTTGGGTTCGAAGGGATCAGAAATTACCCCAAATTGGCCACCTCAAACTCAAATGGCAGATTTGCTGTGTCTTTTCGGACGTGGCTTCTTGAGACTTTTTTTTGTGGGTCAACTAACTCATGAATGAATGAATGACATGCCTGCCAAACTTCACGTTGTCAAGTGAAGCTAGCTACTTTTGTCGGCTGAATTTCTAAATCAAGACAAAAAAAAAAATAATCTCCAAAGTTTGGCTTTGAATGAACCAAATGACCCAAAATTGGTCTCTATAAACTGGAATGTCTGAATTCCTTTTTTTTTTTTTTTTTTTTTTTTTTTACATTTGTTTTATTGGGCATGTCTTTGAGAGACTTTTTTTTTTTTTTTTTTTGTGTGTGTCTACTCATGATCATGCCTACCAAATTTCGTTTTGTTGTTAACTGGCTTTCGGGTCTGAATTGGGGACACAATGTTAAGGTAAAGTTGGCTTTGAAAGAATTGGAAATGACCCCCAAAATGGCCGCTTAAAATTAAATGGCAGGATTTTTGTTGCAAAAAACTCAAGTCTGTTTTATACAATAAACGTATATTAATATGTAACATTACAGTGGCCTGTTATGGTTCTTTATCGATGTTGATCATGATGGTGGAGAGCTTTTTTTTTTTAAAGTGGTATGTAAAACGTTAGAGTAACACTATTTTAATTAAAGTTAAGCTGTAAAAGTAAATGTAAGGCAAAGTGACTAAAAAAAATAGTCAACAGAGAGCTGTTATAGGGGAAAAGTTTCACCTGAACAGAGAACCAAAAGAGGGGCTGGCCACCTGCCGACGTCACGGCGCCGTGGGCGTGGCTCGGGGCGACGCGTGCGGAGGGAGGCGAGCGCGCACGCAGCGGAGCGGCAAAGCGGCAGCATCGCGTCGGCTGCGCGCACGCATCCGCGCTCATTCCTCACTCGCCCAAAAAGCTCCACACTGTTTTTGTTTACTTTTTCGTCACGAAAAAAAAAAAACAGAAGACAAAGAAGAAGAAAGAAGGAAAGAAAGAAAGAGGACGCCTGGACGAAGTTGAATCTGTTTGGACTTACTTGGAGAAGTTTCTTGCGGCGGAATATGATTTGAACGCCGGCAAACAGGTGACTCTACCGCCGCTTTACGCCTTAATATGATCATTGATAATCCCACTTGATATCGTTTTAAATGTATACAATCAACATGTTGACTTGGCTTTGTGAGCGTGTGCGCGTGCGCGTGCGTGCACGCCTTTGCTGCTCATGCAAGTGCGCGTCAGTGTGTCTGCATGACTCACTTTCCTCCTCAATTCGCAGCATTTTCACATCTTTTGTGCCTTTGCTACACTACTATTGTGTGCGAGCGCGTGTGTGAGTTTTGCAGGTGCACCCCCTCCCAAGTTTTTATGCTGATACTATTACTCACTTTTTAGCAGTAAAAGTGATTCCTCTGCCTCTCTAAGAGTTAAAGTAGCCCCTGATAAACTTTAGTAATGTGGTTAATGTAAAAACAAGAATAATGTGAGTTCATTTCACTTTAAGGGTTTCATGTATAGGCAGGGTATACTTTATATTTTTCATACTTGACATGCATGTATACAATAAGTACTTTTTTTGTTGCATGCAAACAACTGTCATGCCTATAGAGTACATATTATTTTCATCATTAACACATTCATTGCCAGACCAGCAAAAAAAATGCATCATTTGACGTCTTTTTCCGTCAATGGCAGTGAATGAGTTAATTGTATATTTGTAATAAATTGTTTAACGTTTGATGGCTGCAGCGTTTTATTTTGGGTTTGGCACAAATGTGCATCATAATGTAATTATATTTTTATTTTATTTTCCTTCAAGTAACTGCCTCTTTGGGTGCATTTTGTTTGGTTGTGGGTGTTTTCCTTTAAAAAAAAAAAAAAAGTCAACAACCCATATTGATGGTCTGGGGCCCTCTAGTCTGTGCCCCCCATCCCCCCCCCCCCACCCCACCCCCTTGCCCCACCTCCCAACATCTAAACATGGACATCACCATTGTGTGATGTGCGTGTGTTCTCATGCGACTGACATTTAAATATTCAAATCAGATCAAAACCAGGCTTGTTATTTTCCTAATGGCCACGTGGGGCCCCAACTCATCTTGACATGTATTTAAAGCACACATAAAGACAGCATGGATCCATCTGTGTCGCTGCATGCTAAGCTAATGTGCTGCTGTTGTTTTGATGCCTTTCCCGCCGCCGCACGTGCCGCAACCACATCAAGCTCAGCCGGCGTGCAAATTCACATTTTGAAAATACTACAGTAGCACCGCAAAGCTCAAACCCCCACGCCCCCGCCCACCAACTTTCCCCCCACGTCCCCTTTCACCCACCCCGCGTGCCGCTATTGAGTCGCCGGGTGATTTATCACATCCCACCAGGGTCCGTCTCCCGCCTCTTTGCTTTTAATTGAGTTTGTCGTAATGCTCCCCAGAGGCAAAGCGCTTGTATGGTTTGATAGCCCCTTTCATACAGAATTCCCTGAAAAATTGATGCATCTGGAAAATGATTGTAACCTCATGCGCCTTTCACACAGAACACAGCAAAGGCAGAATGTGACATTGTGCTTTCACGCAGCGATATGGTAATACTGCAATAAGATAGTAAGATAAGCTTTTGGTGTGATGCTTGACAGCAACAATTGCTTTCAACTCGACACGATAGGAGAAGTGAGCATCCGTCCCTGTATCATGAACAACCTTACGCACAGTTTTTTTTTTGTTTGCATGTCATTTTGTATTTTAATTTTTAAACTTAAATGAATTAAATATGACATATTAGAATTAATTAAATTAATTAAATCAACAATTTCATATTTTTATCCAAAATGTTGAAAATTTTTATCCAAATTAAATTAGATTTTGGGGGGAATTCTGGAAATTTCTTAATCTAAGTTTTTTTTTTTTTTTTTTTTATATTTTCATCATTTTTTTTATTTGTAATTTTAGTAATTTCATCAGAATTTTTTTTATTATTTGGATTTTTAAAGCTTTGATTAAAAATTTATCATTTCTGGCCGAAATTATTTTTAAATGTTTTTTGTGGGAATTTTGGAAATTTCATTATCTAAGATTGTTTTTTTTTTTTTTTTTGTAATTTCATCGTTTTTCATCCGAATTTTGTTATTTGGATTTTTAAAACTGATTAAAAATTGACCATTTCTAGATGAAATTCTTTTAAAATTGCATTTAAAAAAAATATGTTTTAGGAATTTGAACTTATTTCATTTACAATTTCTTTTAGAGTTTTTGTGTTAAATATTGAAAATTGTTCTTTGCTTTTTTATTCTGCACATTTCTTTCAAAAAATTTTTTTTTTATTTTGTAATTAGTTTCATAGAAATTGTGGGAATTTGCAGATAATTTTTGAATCAAATATGGACAATTAATTTAATTTTTAATTAGATTTTATTTTGTTTGAATTTTTTTTTTCCCTAATTTGGTTTTGAAATTTTTTCCAAAATTAAAATAAAAATTGAAAATTTCCATCTGAATTTTTTCATTAGAATTTTGATTTTGTGTGGTCGCATCGGAGGCATAACAGAATCCACTCTTGACAGTAATTCGTGTGCATTTTCACACAGTGACCCGGTAACCTGCAATCACATAGATTATTAGATGTCAGCATTAGAGACCGTGTGAAATGGCCTGTCCCGGCATTATCAAATGTCCCAACACACTGCTACCGTCCCACCTTTGATACTTCCTTTTCCGTATCGGTGCACATCAGAGCCGGAACAGAAGATCTGGCATGCATCCCCTTGTGCCTTTCACACAGAACCCGCAAAGATGGGACACTGACGTGTGCGCTTTCATACAGCCATGACATCGCGCCATCACATAATGACGTTTGTTTGCCGCACAGTTTGGGTGAATACAAGCTGGAAAATTGGGATTGAAAGCCTTATGATTGAGCAGGTCGTGACCCTTGCAGGCCCGACGAGTGCAGGGACGTACTCGCAAGCGTGTCAAGAGACACACTGGGGACTCTTTCAGATCCTTCAGTGTTTAAACACGTTCCACATTTTTTTCATCTGGTCTCTTTTGTGTTCAATATTTTTTGGGTGCTCCACTTTTTGCCGGCCCACTTTTTACGGTCCTCTTTTGTGTTCTACTTTTTGTGCTCCACTTTGTGGCCTTTTGCATGTCATTTTAAGCATCCCATTTGGTGTGTTCCACATGTTTGCGTCCACTTTTTTTTTTGTCTTTCACTTATTTTGCGTTCCATTTTTTTTTTGTATTCAACTCTTTGGGTCGTGGACTTTTTGTGTTCCATTTTGTTTTTGTTCTGCTTTTTTTTGTGCTCCATTTTTGTTGTTTTCAGTTTTTGGGTTGAACTTCTTGTACTGTGATTGTTCGGGTTTTTTTTGCATCCTGTTTTTTGTCTTCCTCCTTTTGTTGGATTTACTGTTTCATATTTTGCATTGTTTTTGTGTGCCACTTTTTGTTTTCCCTCTTTTTGTGCGCCACTCTTCATGTTCCGCTTTTTGTGTTGCACTTTTTTGTATTACGCTTTTTTAATGTACACTTTTTGTTTTCCATTTTCATGTATTCCGCTATTTTTGACATACTACTTTTGTGTCCCACGTTTTGTGTTACACTTTTTTTGTGCTCCACTTTTTGTACTCTTACACTTTTTTTTTTTTTTTTTTGTAGTTCACAGGGTTAATGTTCTGCTCTCTTTTATGTATTTTGGGTTGTAGTTTTTACATTAGAATTTTTGTTCTGCTCCGCTTTCTTGTGTTTTTTTTTTTTGTGCTCCGTTATTTTTGTGTTCCAATTTTCGGGATTCACTTTTTGTGTTGCACTTTTTTTGTTTACGTTACTCTTTGTTTGCACATTTTCTGTTCGATTTAATGCATTTCACTTTTTGTTGTGCATCCTTTTTTGTTTTTTTTTAATGCTCCAGTTTGGCAGTTTTTGTGTTCTGTTTTTGTGCTCCTCTTATTTGTGTTCCACTTTTTTTGTGTTCCATTGTTTTAATAGTTGACTTAGTTTTTCACTTTTTGTAGTCAACTGCTTAGCTTCTGCTTTTCTTCATTTCCTCCATCTCCTTTATTCGTGTTCACTTTTTTGTTCCACTTGATCTCTTTTCATGGTCGACTTTGTTTTCCACTTTTTTGTGCTCTTCAATTTATTGTCCTCCACATTTTTAGTCATGTACTTGTTTGCACGGCTGGACTGGCACAAAAAAATCGGCCCTGGCATTTTGTCTTAGGCCCACCTAAGACTGTTACTGTTACATAGCATGTTGTTCTACCACTGATGTTTATTGATAATGTTTCAGTTTGCTATCTATATTCAAAATATATTAATGGACTGGTCCTTCTAAACTGTAGGCCAGTCTCTTGTGATAAAATGTAGGAAAATAATAGTTAAAAAGCACTGCATCGGCCCCAAAAGTGGCTGGCCCACCGGGCAACTGCCCAGTATGCCAGTTGGCTAGTCCAGCTCTGCTGGTTTGTGCCATACTTTTAGTGTTCCACCTGCATCTTACATGTTTGTCTTCTTTTGTCATCAGGATGAGCCTGCGCTTCCTGCAAACGCTTCATGCGATTTCGCTTTTGTGCTGGTCCGTGTGGTCATCTGGCGCCGACGGCCGGTGCAACGAACCCCCTGAGTCGTCCAAAGTCAACCTCTCGTCGGCGCACCGTCTCCCGACGTTCACCGCCGACTTCCCGGTCCAGAACATAGTGACGCTGGACGGCGTGGTCTACGTTGGCGCCATCAACCGGATCTATGCGCTGTCACCCAACCTGACCAAGCTGTCCGAGTACCGCACGGGCCCGCTGCTCGCCAACGAGTCCTGCGGGTCCGGCGGCGGCGCCGGCGGCAAGGTGGATAACCACAATTTAGCTCTGGTGGTGGAGAAGATGTACGACAAAGGTTTGTACAGCTGCGGCTCGGCGGACAACGGCGTCTGCCGACGCCACGTGCTGGACGACGACATCAGTCCTAAGACGGTAGACGAGGACGTGTACTGCTTCGCTGACAAGGTGGCGCCCGGCAGGGGGACGCCGGCTGATGCCGACGTGGTGGTGGGCCCGTCAGGCTCGCAGGTGCTAAGCGTGGAGAGCAATATCATCGTGTTCTTCGCCGGCAACTCCGAGATTCCCGATTCGGGAAAGCCCCCCGACGACGCGGCCCGGCCACGCACCCTCTCCCTGAGGAAGATGAAGACCAGCCAGGACGGGTTCACCTTCTTCTCTGGCCTGTCCCACATGGATCTGATCCCGTCACTGCGAGGGAAGTACTACCTGCGCTACGTTCACTCCTTCCACAGCGGGCCCTTCACGTACTTCCTGACGGTGCAGCAGGTGAGCCGGGACTCGCCAGAGTTCCACACGCGCATCGCTCGCATGTGCTCCTCGGATTTGGTCATCCGCCGCTACGTGGAGTTGCCGCTGGAGTGCATCAGCACAGATAAGAGGCGGCGGCGGCGCTCGGCCGAGGACGACAACGTGTTCAACCTGCTCCAGGCGGCGCACGTGGCCAAGGTGGGCGACGACGAGGAGCTGCAGCGACACCTCAAGGTAATTATTGTTACATATATATATATATATATATATATATATATATATATATATATATATATATATATAAAATTTGTTACCATATTTTTCAGCATATATTTTGTATTTTGAGTTATTTTATTTTATTTAATTTTATTAATTTTTTTTACGTTGAAATTTGTGAAATGTTTTGTTTTTATAATTTGATCTTATTTGAATTGAAATTTTGGAAATCCTCATCTTTTTTTTAAATTAGATTTACAATTTGAAATTTTGGGAATTATTGTCAATTTTCTTTTTTTTTTTTACTAATTAAATTAATGTAAACATTTGAAAATTCCACATTTGAAAAGTTTTTTGTGTGTGTGTATTAATTGTTTATTTAACAAAATATTAAAACATTTAATCCAAATGTCATTAGATTTTAGATTTTACTGAAAATTTCCAGCTGAAAGTTTGTTTGTTTTTTGTCCAGATTTTGGACACTTATGTCTCAATTTGTTTTTGCAATTTTTTTTTATCTGTAATTCATATATATACTGTATATATATATATATATATATATATATATATATATATATATATATATATATATAATAGTTAAAATATAATATAATATATATATATATATATATATATATATATATATATATATATGAATTACAGATAAAAAAAAAATTGCAAAAACAAATTGAGACATAAGTGTTTTTTTGTTTTTTTTAATGAAATGAAATACGAAATAATTCTGTCCAATTTCTTTTCGGTATTTGATGTTTCTTTTATTGTTTTAAATAATTGAAATTTTCCATCCTATTTTATTTCTGTATCTTTTTTGTTTAAAATGTTTGAGATTTTTGTCCAAATTTATTGTTGAAATTTCTATTAAAATTATTTATATACAATAATTTTTTTTTTAAATTAGTCAAGTCAAATTTTTCATTTGTATTTATTTATTTATTTATTTTTTAAGGTGGAGGAGGGAGATGACGTGCTGTTCGCCGCCTTCGCCCGCGGCAAGCCCGACTCGAGCGAGCCCACCGCCAACTCGGCCGTGTGTGTCATGAGCATCAAACACCTGAACAACATGTTCCGGATGTACATGCAGAAGTGCAACACGGTGGACCCGTATCACTTCACGGGTTCCGATGGCAGGGCCTGCTACAACGTGGTGAGTACTGCCGGATCGCTTGGCAAATGATTGTGCAACACTTCCATGGCAAAAATACATTTGCTCGAAAATAATGTGACACTGACAGGAGAAACTCTAAGGTTCAGTACAATCCATTAAGAACTTTGAACATGTTTAAGATGTCTTTGTGGCAAGAAAAAGTGGCAACCTTTTACAAACCCTGATAAAAAAAAAAAAAAAAAAAAAACTCATTATTTGCTCCATTCACAAGCATTTGCGAGCATTCGTGGCTTGGTGAGATACCAGCTTAATAGACTTGTCACATAAGTGCAAAATGCAGTTAACCACTGTTAATAAACTCTCCACCTTAACTTTGCTAACTAAACGTGACAGTTATTCCCATCACTTTTTTGTTTGTTTTAAAAGAGTAGAACACTACTTTGGTAAGAGATAACAAAAAAAGCAGTCAAGCTCAACTCTGATGCCAGGTAAGCACAATTAAGGTAAACCAAAAAAAAACAAAAGCTGTTCACAAGTTAATATTGTTTTTGATACTGTCTGACCTGCGACCTCTTGTTGCATTCTTGTGCGACCTCATGCAATGTCTGCAGTTCAAACGTTTACGTTTTTAACAGTGGATTTTTTTTCCCACAATTTTTTATTTTTTTATTTTTTTGGGAGGGGGAGAATTTAAGCATTGTTTAATATAAATGTTTTTGTGAAATTGCCAGGTTTTGAAAAATTTCCTTCCAAATTTCATTGCTTTTTTTTTTTTTTTTTTTTTTTTTTTTTCTCTCCAAATCTGGAATTTACATCCAAATTTATTGGTGTAAAATTCGATTTTAAATCTCTTTTTAAATTTAAAAAAAAATCTTCTTAATTATTATTATTATTATCATTATTATTATTATTATTATTATTATTATTATTGTTGTTGTTGTTGTTGTTGTTGTTGTTACTTTTTACCCCGCCTACTGCCAAAGCCAGCTGAGATAGGCTCCAGCACCCCCCCACGACCCTTATGAGGAATACGCAGTCAAGAAAATGGATGGATGGAAATAAATGTTGAAATTTTCTTTTCATTTTTACAGATTTTTTTTGCGTGATATAAAAAATATATATAAAAAAAATTATTTTTTGGAAATTTCCATTGGAATTTATTTTTGCAGTTTGGAATTTGTCCGATATTTTTACATTTTAAAAATAAGTGTACGGATGTTTTATTCATTATTTTTTAGATAATCTTTTGTAATTTTTTTGGTCTTTTTTTTTTTTTTCATAACTGATGAAAAAAAAAAAAAAAATTCACAAAACATATGGATCACCTTCCCATTACCTCTACTGTTTCCACAGGAAAAAAAAAACAAGATTTATTATTTATTTGTAAGAATGGATGAGTACGGATACCAGGTATTGTTATCTGGCCAAATACCAGCCTTATTTTAATGTATGAAGTTCTCATGGTGCCCTGCGATTGGCTGGCAACCAGTCCAGGGTGCACCCCACCTACTGCCCAGAGCCAGCTGAGATAGGCTCCAGCACCCCCCGCGACCCTTGTGTGGAATAAGCGGTCAAGAAAATGTATGGATGGAGGTTCTCATGGAGGCTGCCAAAATCAGCCACCTATATTTATGGCAAAAACAATCTGACTGTTACTGGTATCAGTCTGAAAAGGAATGGTATTCAAAATTCCTATTGTTGTTGTTGTTTTTTAATTATTATTATTATTGATTGATTGTTTAAGTGTTGTGTACCAATCCTTAATTCCATCTAGTGTCTACAGTTGAGGTTTCATAATTTTGCCAATTCCAAAAGGTGCGTGCTTGATGCAAAACATACTGAAATTGTATGTATATTGCTGTATTTTTTTTAAAATGCTTATTTATGTGCTGCTACATTGTAGCTTGAGAGGACTCCCAAATCCTTTTATAGCCGTTTTATCTTCCGGGATCTCGTCCTTGATCGCATGGATGGAATTTAGGAATTTTTCCACTTAAGACGCGTGTGGATGAAAGAGCGAGCGATTGTGAGTTCAAAGTGCAAACGGCGTCGGCTCCATCGACCATATTTGGTGCACTTACCTCGTGTTGTTTTTTTTTTTTTTCCCTTCCACTTCTTTGCTCACTTTAAAGCGTCCATTTTAGGACAAAATATCACGGACTGCGGCCAAAGCTCGCCGCTGCTGTCTGGATCGATCATGTGACCTGGACGACGCCCCTGTCACGAAGGTCCAGTGGGGCGTTCCAATACTATTGACAATACTGTTTATTTACAGCAGACATTTATAGCCACTTGCGACACTGAAGAAGCCCCCCCAACCATACTCCCAAAAACAATCAATTGGTGTTAACTAGTGTCTTATCAGTGCATGGATGCGTGAAAAGGTTTCAGAAAACCTCAACTCAACTTTATTTATAAGGCACTTTAAGAACAGGCATTGCTGTCTACAACGTGCTGTACATAAAACATAAATCGGTTGTGCAGTAAAAAAATAACCAGGTTTGAGGCTGTGCTTCTCATTGAAGTTCAAGAAATTTAAAGCCATCCAGGCTTTGATTTCCTCCAGACAGATAGTGAAAATGAATTCTAGGAATTACTGAAATTCAAAGTTAAGAACCAAAGAACTACTAGTCAGGTTTTCTTCGGGTACTCCTTGTGAGGATAAGGCAAGGCAAGGCAAGGCAAGTTTATTTGTATAGCACATTTCATACACAAGGCAACTCAATGTGCTTTACACGAGGAAAGACAACACATAAGCATCAAGAAACAGTAGTTAACATTCAGAGGAAGAAAAATAAATAAAAATAGGTTACAAACTAACAATCTTAAAACATTATTCAACAAACTTTAAAAAAAGTGGTTCAGATAATAGAAATTAATTTCAGGAGGTGCACCACTGATGACAGTTTGCAAGAAAAAAGATTACTGTACCATTATCCACATTTTCAGACTACAAAAAGTGAACAAAAAGCATTTTTAAATCACAAAAAAAAGGAAGAAAAAAAGTCCTAAATCAGTGAAAGTGAAAATGAAAAAAAGTCAAAATTAAAGCAAAAAATAAAAAAACACAAAAATGAAATATAAAAATCCTAAATATATTGTATGAGGTGTACCAATAGAAATAAAATTAAACAAAAAAAAATCAGGAATGATAAAAGAAAAAGTGAAAAAAAATACTGCACCATTATTAAAACTACAGATTATGAAAATTGAAAAAGTAAAAAAAAAAAAAAAAAAAAAAAAAGTCACTCACGTAAAGAGAGAAAAGGTGCTGCACCAACATCAAATTTCTAAATGAAAAACTGAAAAATCATACAATCAACAAGTCAAAATCAAATGCAATGTTGTTATCGTTCTTTTGCTGCTCTTCTGTCTTGACGGCGTCAAGACGTTACAAGGATGTGAGCGGTTGGATTTTACGTGCAAGTTCCTCTTGGCCAAGCTGCACACCTGCCGCTCTGCTGGATCATCTTAACGACGGCCCTTTGACTCTTTATTGAGCTTTTATCGCGCTTTAAGTGTGAGGCCGTTTGACTTTTTTTTTTATCATTATTAGTGCCAGCCAGTCAGTCAGACGCCTCAGATGCAAACGAATATACCGTATATACGCAGCATGTAATAGTCTACTACAGTGATGGATGGATGGATGGATGGATGGATGGATGGATGATAGTTGGATAAATGGATGGATGGATGGGTAGATGGATGGATGGATGGATGGATGATAGTTGGATGGATGGATGGATGGATGGGTAGATGGATGGATGGATGGATGGATGATAGTTGGATGGATGGATGGATGGATGGATGGATGGGTAGATGGATGGATGGATGGATGGGTAGATGGATGGATGGATGGATGGATGGATGATGTCAGCATGTAATAGTCTACTACAGTGATGGATGGATGGATGGATGGTTGGATGATAGATAGTTGTATGGATGGATGGATGGATGGTCAGCATGTAATAGTCTACTCCAGTGATGGATGGATGGATGGATGATGGAAGGATGGATGGATGGATGGATGGATGGATGTTAGTTGGATAAATGGATGGATGGGTGGATGGATAGATAGATGGATGATAGATAGATAGATGGGTAGATGGATGGATGGATGGATGATGTCAGCATGTAATAGTCTACGACAGTGATGGATGGATGGATGGATGGTTGGATGATAGATGGATGGATGGATGGATGGTCAGCATGTAATAGTCTACTACAGTGATGGATGGATGCATGGATGGATGGATGGATGGATGGATGGATGTTAGTTGGATAAATGGATGAATGGATGGATGGGTAGATGGATGGATGGATGGATGGATGGATGGATGTTAGTTGGATAAATGGATGAATGGATGGATGGGTAGATGGATGGATGGATGGATGGATAGATAGATGGATGATAGATAGTTGGATAGATGGATGGGTCGGTGGGTGTGTGGATGGATGGAGGGATTGATGGATGGATGGATGGATGGGTCGGTGGGTGGACGGATGGATGGATGGAACTTGGTGGGTGGGTTGGATGGATGGATGGATGGATGGATGGATGGATGGATAGATGGATGGATAGAGTATGTGTACTTTTACTTAAGTACAGAGTGTGAGTAGTGGTGCTTGCGCCAGCTCCTGTTTACGAGGCGTCGGGCGAGCATCTGGCAGGTAGTCGCTGGCCTCATATATGATAAGCGACCTCATAAATTCATAAAGATTGTCTGGAGCTCAAACACTCCAGCGCACACAAGCTTATTTTCGTCTTTTTTTTTTCCTCGCTGCCGCTGCTGCTGGACAGAGAGAGAGAAAAAAAAAAAGTCCCAGTAGGAATCTGGCGAGCATTGAAAGCGCAGCGGAAAGAGCGCGTTTGAACTTTTTTAAGTGGTGGTTGTCATCGCCAGCAAGCCTCCTAATTCCAGTGCATGATGGATGTTTTTAATGATGACGCACACACTGCTCCATGTTGGGACAACAGACGAGCGCAACTTGCATTTAATTGCGTGAAAAAGAAAAAGGTCAAATAAATAAAGAAAGAAAAGAGTGGGTTAAAATAAGAGAGTTTTTTTTTTTTAATTTAGAGAAAGATAATTAAGATACAAAAAAGTAGAAATAAAAATGCAATAAATTAAGAAAATGTTTTTAAAAAGCAAATGTCAATTGAAGTATAAAAGTTAAAATCATTTTAAAAAAAAGAGAAAAATTTAACTATTTTTTTTTATATAAAAACTTTTTTTTTTTTAACCAAAGCTAGATAAAGTTAAGGATAATTTAGGTAAATAAAAAAATAAAAAATAAATAAATAAAAAGGTACAATTAATTTAGCAAATGTTATTTATTTATTTAAATAAATAAATAAATAAATAAATAAGGTAAAATTAATTTAGAAAATGTTATTTATTTATTCATTTATTTATTTAAATAAACAAATACATAAATAAAAAGGTAAAATTAATTTAGAAAATGTTATTTATTTATTTATTTATTTTATTTATAAAATAAAAAGGTAAAATAAATTTAGAAAATGTTATTTATGAATTTATCTATGTATGTATGTATGTATTTATTTATTTTAATGAAATGATTATTAAAACAAAGTCTTGGTGGAAAAGTATGTAATGTCAAACACAATGAATTAACACACATTTCAAAATAAATTCCAGGAACTACAACAGCAAAAATAACAACAATGGGAAAATAAGCACATAAAAAATGTCATCAAAGAGTTGGATTAAAATGTTTATTTTTATTTATTTATTATGGATCATATTCATGTAGGTCACATGATGACTCATTGAGGATTCATGGAAAATCGGTAAAAGACGCTACAGTTACATTTTAAAATTTAAAACAGAGGACAAAATAATTAAAATAGTCAACAAATTCTAATAATTTAAATTAAAAAAATGTAAAGCAATATTACAGAATAAAAATGACTTCTTTTTGCAATATTTTGACAGTTTAACAATGTTACTTGTGGTGAGGGAAAAAAAAACTCCCCATGCAAAAACGGTATCAACCAATCACAGCTCACCTGTTTTCTGGGTTTGGTCATGTGACATTCGTAAGCTGAACCTTTGGGCACTGTGATGTCATTTTCAGTCGACAAGAAGTCACAAAATGGCCACCCCGTTAGATAAAAACAGGTGGAGTTTGCTGATTAATTGATATCGCACAAACGCAAGATTACTGGTGGGCAAATAACACATTGCTGTCACAAACATTTCTGACTTAACTACCCTTTTAACTCATTGACTGCCATTGACGGAAAAATACGTCAAATAATGCATTTTTGCTGGGCTGGCAGTGAATGTTTTAAACACAATGTGCCAATATATTTTGTGATTATATTGCAGCATCCTTTTTTCCCTTTTTCTTTTTTTAAGGCAAATTTTGCTTAAAAATCCGTCATTTTTGGTTACATCTCATCTTAACTCATTGATTGCCATTGACGGAAAAAGACGTCAAATAATGCATTTTTGCTGGGCTGGCAGTGAATGTGTTAAGGATGATGTTTGTTTTTCGAGCCAAGCTACTAGTACGCGTGCGGTGTCAAATGTGAAGCCTCCAAATGTGTATTCATATTCCTTATGTGCATTTCATCCAATTAGGATGCACGGCGGTCCGATACATCACAGCCGCGCTTGCGTTTTCGTCATAATGAGAAATGATGGTAGCCGGCGTGAAATCAATGTGCTATGTCTATTTGCTGGCGAAACGCGGGGGCGGCCTAATTAAAATGGCCGTCGCTCAAAAAGTGACCACTCCTACTACGCGGGGCGCCGTGTAATCAATCAGTTGAGAGATTGAATTTAAAACCAATCAGCATTTGCTGCTTTTTCTTGCGATCCATGCTAATCCGATCGCCGCTTTGACCTCGCATGTGGACGTGGAGATGTTTTTTTTTTTTTTTTTTTTTAGTGGACTTTTGGGAATGTGTGTACGTCAGGGTGGCGCGCTGGTGCTCGCACCCGCAACTGCGCCGTCATTGAGATTTGTTTGCGAGCCCGGAAAGCAGGTGTGCTCCTCACCGAGACGCTATCTCATTCATGAGCAAAGATGAGCATGTTATATAGTCACCTCGCGCACACCTGGAAAGCCCGTACGACGTTAAACTTTGTAGCAATCGTGAGAATATGATGTGGGGGTTTTAGTTGCTTTTGCATACTAACCGTGATGTCATTATTTGCGGGATCTTTTCTCAGGTGGTGTGCAGTGGCGCACCACTAATTTGCTCGTAGCTTTTTAGCAATCATAAAAAAACTGATGTGATGTTTTAGTTGAACTTGCAGACTAAACGTAATGCCTTTATTCGCATTAGCGTCCTTTTTTTCGGGGGTGCGCAGAGATTTCTATGACCACTTACAGTATGTGTACATTTTAACGCTAAATATGACGCCTAACTGTAATAATATTTGGTAGGCGGTGTTTGGGTGTGCGCGCGCGTTGACTTGCGTAACAATTTAGCAGTGGGGAAACATTTGCCTCATTAGTTTTGTGTTGATGTTTTTTTTTTAGATTAAATTAAGTGATGCAACAATTACTCAACAACTAATTGATTATCAAATGAATCAATAAGTATTTTGATTATGAATTATTAATTTGGAAACTATTTTTATTAGCAGAAACTGATTACCTTTTTTTTTTTTTTTTTCAAAAAAAGACATTTGTAAACATCTGCTTTTACTTTGAAAAACAATGATTAATATAGTTGCCAATTTTCTGATGTTAGAGGTTAATCCCATAAGTGAATCAGAATTAATTTACGATTGTGAATTTTGTGTGGTGTCAGTTTGAATTATTTTCCTGATTTTGGAAAAAGGAATGAACATAAAAACATTTTTTTTTATGCGATCCCAAAAACGGTGGTGCACCAGCACCTTTGTTTAATTTGCAGGTTTACATGCTATAAATATTTTGACTTTTTTCTTTTTTTTTTTTTTTTTGAGCGCGTATGTGTGGGGCAAGAGAGGGTGCTCTGTTGCTAAGGCGTTTTGGTTTTGGATCCGAGCGTGCCCCGACGTGCCGTGCCAGCGTTGACGACAGGGTAGCGGTGCGGGCGGCTCCTCGGCAGGCGCTAAAGAATGAGTCTGCTTATCCCGGTCTTGTCCCGTCCTGTCCTGCTTTTGTTCCGCTCGTCGCATCTCTGCATCCATCTCAGGTCACGCTACATTCGCACACTGAAAAATACCCGCGACTGTAAATGTGAGATTACGCAGTTACACTAAACAAAATGGTTACGTGTGTGAATGCTGTAAGTGTTGGCACACCTTAAAAACTGTTGGGTCAAAAAGGAAAACAAAAAATTGGGTCACAAATGGACGGATCTACTACTTCGGTCAATTTGACCCAACTTTATGGGTTGCTTGATACAAAATGATCCAATATTTTGGATTGTTTTGTATGAAAAAAAAATCCCTAATATTTTGGGTTGTTTTATACAAAATGATCCAATCTTTTGGATTATTTTGTATACAAAACAACCCAACTTTTTGGGTTGCTATGTACAAAATGACCCACTTTTTGAAATTATTGTTTTGTACAAAATGATCCACTTTTTGAAATTATTGTTTTGTACAAAATGACCCAATTTTGGGGATTGTTTTGTACAAAAATAACGAACTAACTAAATAAATAAATAATATTTCGGGTTATTTTATACAAAATGATCCAATCTTTTGGATTGTTTTTGTGCACACAAAAAAACCAAAAAAAAAACCCCAAAAAAAACAAAAAACAAAAAAACTCATCCTTTGGGCAATTCTATATAAAATGATCCAATTTTTGGCTTGTTTAATACAAAACGACCCATTTATTTATTTTTATTTTTATTTATTTATTTTAATACAAAATGACAACTTTTTGGGTTACTATGTACAAAATGACCCACTTTTTTTATTTTTTATTTTTTATTATTGTTTTGTACAAAATGACCCAGTATGTCAATCCAAACAATCAAAACAAAATTGGGTTGTTTTGAATCAAACAACACATTTTTTTTTTTTTTTGGAATGTTTTGTACTAAATTACTCAATTTTTGGGGTCGTTTTATACAAAACGGTCCAATTTTGTTTTTTTTTGTTTTTTTTACAACAAATCAAAGAAAGTTTGGTCAAATTGACTCGAATAGTAGATCAATCAATATTTGACCCAAATTGGGTCATTTCTGACCTGATGTTGATTGCAGTTGATTAAAGCTTTTGTCAATTGATGGTTTGGACATATTGGAATTAAAAGCTCATACACTCAAAACAATCCAATATAGGTCAACTCGGGACCAAAAAAAAACCTTTTGGGTTTAATGACTAACCCCCAACAAACCACCTGGTTTGGTTGTTTTGACAATAACCCCAACAAATGGGCTTTTTATATAAACCCAAAATGTTGGGTTAAATGAACAACCCACCAAACACTTTGGGTTGTTTTGTATGAACACCCAAAAAAAAAAAATGGGATTAGGTTGTTTTGTGGGTTATTCACTTCATCCATGATTGACCCCCCCCCCAAAAAAAAGTCACTATTGACCCATATTGGGTTATTTTTGACCCAACTGTTTTAGAGTGTAGAAAAAGAAGTGTCCAATCAGATTCCACTAAATTCCGTTGTTGGCTAATGGTTAGCGGATGATGTTATCGATCAATAGATTAATATCGACTATTCACTTTTTGTCCGATTTTTTTTTTCATTTTTTTTTTTCATGTCCGCAGGCATTTCCCGGCTGTTCTTCCACATGAGTTAACGGCATGGCACCGTTTGGTTAATGATCAAACCCGGGTGTTCGCTTTCTTTCTTGTTGTCCAAGAACAAACGGACAAATGTGTTATCTTTGTTCCACTGATAACTCGCTAAGCGGTCAAGCTGCAAGCTGTCGACCTCGCTGGGGAATTGAGCAGCAGCCAGACACGCAACCACATGAAAAAATAATGTTAGGGGCTTAGTTTTGGGGGGTTAGAGTTCAAGTTTTGGGTTAGGGGTGCAAACTGTTTGCCAATAATAACACCAGGGGGCGCAGTTTTTCCATCGCAATGAGTTGGTATTAGGGATGCACGATAATATCGGTGGCCGATAATTATCGGCAATTATCGACCTATTTGACTTCAAACTAAACCAGATTATAGAGAAATCCTCCGATAATTATCGGCAATTATCAACCAATTTGGTGTCATACAGATAAACCAGATAATAAAGAAATTTGCTGATAATTATTGACAATTATCAACCAATTTGACATCATGCAGATAAAACAGATAATAAAGAAATTTGCCAAAAAATTATCGGCAATTATCAACCTATATGGCATCATACAGATAAACCAGAAAAAGAAATTTGCCGAACATTATCGTCAATTATCAACCAATTTGACGTCAAACAGATCAACCAGATTATAGAAAAATTTGCCAATAATTATCGGAAATTGTCAATTTAGTGTCATAAAGATAAACCAGATAATAGAGAAATTGGCCGAAAATTATTGGCAATTAGCAACCAATTTGATTTCATACAGATAAACTAGATAATAAAGAAATCGGGCAATAATAATCGACATGCCACGTTGGTCCATTTGTTGTGGCTCATATCAATAAAATTCAGCTTCATGGTGCATTACATACATTGAAACATTGCCTAAAGTTTGCACAATGTTTCAATATATTTTTTACATGTTAGACTTATTGTAGGAATCGAACAATATCGGCTTACTTATCGGTTATCGACATCGGCACGTTCTAAATGATTGGTTTATCGGTATCGGTTGAAAATAGCATCATCGTGCATCCCTAGTTGGTATACGCACGTTAGAGTAGTAGAAGAAGAAACAAAACCAACACTCCAAAATCAAGTTTGCCCACGTCACGTCGCCCTCTCCCTGACACGGGATCTCTGTCGTTTCCTGCCCTTTGAAAAAGTTCCTAATCACAGAGTCCAGCTCGGCGCGCAGGCCTGCGGCCGCCGAGCTTCTACTTCAGCTACTAATTGAAAGCCTCGCATGCGCGCACGCACGCATACGTGGGAAAGAAGACATGAGAAATGATGGAAATGTTGCCTTGCAGATGAAGCCGCAATTAAGGGCAACAAACCCGAGGATATTTGACGACTAAGTTTTACTCAAGTAAAAGTTTTTTCGTTACCTCTCAACCAATCACATTGCTCGGATAGTCTCCACTGGGTGAATGTTATTCTGAACGCTATCGGATTCAATACACTCGGGGTGCGAGGTCACATGGGTGCATGTTTTGACAGTCCGGCAAACATCTGCTGCAGACATCTCATTCCTACGTAATCCCAGCACAATGCCAGCTCCCCTTCTGTGTGTGTGTGTTTGTGCTTGTGTGTGCGCGCACCCTCAAGTAATGGAGGCACACATACACACACACGTACGCATCCCAAACAATCCTTAGCTTTCATCTCCTTCTCCTCTTCCTCTTTAATCCTGCTCATCCTCTGGAGGAGTCGGGCTCACGCTCGACGGAAACGCCGTCTTCCGAAAAAGAAGGCAATCTGCTGATGTTGCGCTTTCACTAAGAAGAAAACAAACTACGCATGTTATGGTTTCCAAAAAAGAAGACATGTTCCAGTTTCCTAAAATGAAGACAAACTGCAATGTTGCAGTTTCCTAAAAAGAATACATCATTTTCACACTTTCCCAACAAGAAGACAAATTTCAAATTGTGAGGTTTCGCTTTCCTCATGCTACACTTTCATAAAAAGAAGACAAACTTTTTTTTTGCCACTTTCCATAAATGAACAGATAGACACACACAGGCAAATATAATTAGAAACTCATTTCTATCTATCTATCTATCTATCTATCTATCTATCTATCTATCTATCTATCTATCTATCTATCTATCTATCTATCTATCTATCTATCTATCTATCTATCTGCTAGCTAGCTAGCTAACCATGCGCTAATTCATCAGTTTTTAATATATTTGGTTTTGACAGTTACAGTTATAATTTATAAATTGGTAAGTTGAAAACATGGGGGGGGGGGGGGGGGACAAACATTTTTCTGATAGCACTGGTGTAGAAGGTCAGAAAACTATAGGAGATAAAAATAAATTGAAAATAAATGAACTGGCGACAGAGGACCGTCTGCCCACCAGCCTATCTATCTATCTATCTATCTATCTATCTATCTATCTATCTATCTATCTATCTATCTATCTATCTATCTATCTATCTATCTATCTATCTATCTATCTATCTATCTATCTATCTATCTATCTATCTATCTATCTGCTAGCTAGCTAACTATGTGCTAATTCATCAGTTTTTAATATATTTGGTTTTGACAGTTACAGTTATAATTTATGAATTGGTAAGTTGAAAACATGGGGGGGGGGGTGGACAAACATTTTTCTGATAGCACTGGTGTAGAAGGTCAGAAAACTATAGGAGGTAAAAATAAATTGAAAATAAATGAACTGGCGACAGAGGACCGTCTGCCCACCAGCCTATCTATCTATCTATCTATCTATCTATCTATCTATCTATCTATCTATCTATCTATCCATCTATCCATCTATCCATCTATCCATCTATCATCTATCCATCCATCCATCCATCCATCCATCCATCCATCCAACGATCTATCTTTGGAGATTTTTTTTTTAAACCTTTATTTAACCAGGTAAAAATGTTTGAGAACTAATTCTCATTTGCGTTTTATGTTTTGCATTTTGTTGAGCCCACCCTGTCATTTGTTTAAACATTAGTTCCAGGTAACCCCATGTAGATGTAAAAGTCTGTGCTAAAAAAAGAAAAAAAAAAGAAAAAAAAAAAGAAAACATTCAGTAGCTGTGGTGTTCATTTGCATAAACAGGATCATGTAAACGACATGGCGGTGGGAAGGGACGAAATAGAACACACTGCAATAATATATGTACTGTGCTGCTGTTTTGGTTAGCGTCAGAGATCAAGCAGGCTCTTAACTCTTTCATGTCCATCTGAACAATAACATCATGAGAGACTTCTTTGGAGGGAAGGGATGATTCGTAGAAGTGGATGATTTTATTCATCTCACTTTCGACGTTTCGCTTTGTGCTGCTGTTTTGGTGCGCAACAGTTGACCAATCATGTCTTAGGGCTGTTTCACGCTGCACTTGCTCTGAAATCACTTTGCCAGCCCCTCTTCTATTTGATCGGCCTTTCCAACTCCTCTTCTGATTTCGTTTGTGAAAATCAGATGAAGAACACGAACCCCGTTCACTGTCTAGGTGTCACACGGTTCTGGATCCGCTCCAAATGTGCTCAACATGTTCACTCAGGATCTAAATTTCTGGTTGATTCACTTATTTTATATTTTTTGGCTGCTGGTTCGAGATTCTGGTTCACTTTTGCCACGTTCTGCCTGCTGGCTGTTGGTTCTAACAGCTGACTTGAATTTCTGACTCTCGCTTCTGTTTCTCATTTCTGGCTCTCAATGCCGGTTTTGGTTCTTGGTTCAAGCTCGTGATTTGTAACTCTGGTTCTAGATTCTGTTTCTGTCCACTGGTTCTGGATTCTGGTTCTGGCTTCTGGTTCTAACTTTTTGTTCTGGCTGCTTGTTTGATCTGACTCGTGACTCTTGATGGTGGTTATTCTGTCTCTCACATCGGTTCCAATATCGGGTTCTGATAGTTCTTCATTTTGGTTCTGACTGTGGTTTCTTGCTTTTGGTTATGACGACTGGTTCTAGATGCATTCTGACTTGTAAATCTTGCTTCTAATTCTTGATAGTCTAAATTCCGGATCAGGTTGCTAGCTCTAGTTGTTCTCTACGTGGTTCTTGCTTCTGGTTCCAACAGTTGGTTCTTTGTTGTAGTTCTGACTTGTTTGTCCAAGTGATGATGTATGATAGCACAACTGGGTTTGGAGTGGGGTCAGTTGAGGTTCATTTTTAATGACGATCACATGCTTCTCTGATTAACGAATGAAAGAGTGAATGAATGAATGAATGAAGGAGTGCACTTGGCTGAGGAGTGTTTGATGGATCTGCCCTCAGGACGATTTCAACGCTCCCAAGCAGAACAATTTTTATTTATTTTTTTGTCAGTGACCTGCTGACATCGCTCATTTGCTTCCACATTGCCGGAAAGTATGCGTATGGAAAAGTTCCGGAATACTCAAGAGTCCCTACAGCAGCGTCAATATTCTTCACCCGTCACTTCATTCGGTACACCGTGAATAAAAAATGATGGTGCACCCTATTTGTGTTTGGCATGTTAGCAGTCTATTTCCTGGTTGTCAGAGAATAGCGTCATTTATTTCAGTGCAGGGGGTTCGCATCCGTAACAATTCCAGCAGATAAATCCCTCTTACAAAAGTCATATTTAACAAAAACAACATTTGACTTTGAGCTAGCTCAGTTAGCTAACTGAAAAATCTGCTAACGGACAAGCTAACACACTATATAGCTATTTAATGGGGCAAAAATGCTTATGTTTGCTGAATTCTGCCTAGCGACAAGCAGTTGTTGTTCTTAACAAGCTTGCCGGCACCAAATCCTTCAAATTAGCAACATTTCGCTAAAGGCATTGCTGTCTACAGGACACACAGATGGCCACTTTGTGCGTGAGCCCGGGCCACTGTTGGGTCGCCGGGCCGCGCATTGGCGCCATCAGGGCAGGGCACCGTCGCCTCGTTGTCGGCGTTCCTGCACTGACACTACCTGATGACAGTGGCGGCACACGTGCCGCAACAAATGCGCACGTACAACTCCGAGGGTCGAGTTGCAGATGGACGTGTGTCGAGGGAATGCAGGTGGACACACGCATTCATTTCACTTTCACGCACATGCCCTCAAGCTAGCAACCTCTCCAGGTCACTGATCCCCAGTTCAAAGGTCACCCATTTCAGTGGGTCCATCGGCACAGACTTTATTTTGGTTCAAGAACGTCAGCATACCTATTGTAAGCATTTTAGCATTTGATTACCGATAATTCTCATTTGAAATTTCATCCGAGTACGGAATAAGATGCATCTGTTACTGCTGTAACTTTACATTTAATCTTTATAGATCTTTATGGACCTTAGCAGGGTCCCTGCTCAGGTAGGTACGTTCCTATATGTTAGCATGACACCTGTTTGCGTGTAAGTGGTGTCAAATCATTATCGGTCTTTGTTAGCGCTTTCGCTATCCTGGTTACTATCTTTCACTGTTAGTTTACCAAGTGTTAGCATACTACCGGGCAAGATCTATTTCAGCACTTTAGCGACTCAGGTAGCTATGTAGCTTTTTCTGTATTCGTATAACAACTGTTAGCATGTTCACGTTTTAGCACTTTTCATTAGCACTAGTAGTACCCAACTTCAGGGCAAGATAAAAGCCCTTTTGGATTTACCGTATCTTTTGCCGTACTCAGGTTGCTATCTTGCTGTTAGCAGACCACCTGTTAGCCTGTTAGCAGTTTAACATTAGAAATAGTACCCGACTACAGGTCAAGATGTACGTTAAAAATGAGAGGCTGCTTCAGCGCTGAAATGGACCCTTGACCGCCGATGTTACGGCCATCTTGTGTGAGAAAATCAATAGCATTGTTGTCCAGACAATAAAAATGTGCAACGGGCCTTTTTTTTTTTTTTTTTCTTTTTTTAAACAACCATCCCTTGTGATATAATATCACACTAGAAGATATCTGCTTTCATACGTTGGGGGAGGTTGTGTGAAGCCTCCTGAGCTGCGCTAAGCCCCGCTTAGCTTGTCTTTCATCAGACTGCGCTCGTAACGGAGCGCTGGACTCTGATGCATCATGGGAAATGGCCGGCAAACGTCACTATTCCAAGAGCGTGGCTGTGGCCCGTTAGCTTCGTGTTGTGTCTGCGCCTGCTGGAGCGTCGAACGAACGCAGTGAGCAGAACCGGAGTTTGATGTAGAACCCAGTAGCGCCCCCCCCCATCTCTTTGTGTTTAGTCATGGCCTTCAGAGCAGTGGGCCTCGGCTTTCATTAATCATTAATGACCCACAAGGGGGGCTCTTAAGGTCCTTGACCTGGCTGCTTGACCGCACCACAGCTTTGCTTGTTTTGTCAGCTTCACTGCATCATGACCTCTGCACGGATGCACGAATTGGACGGGGCGGGCTTACAGGTACTGGAAGAACCCTTGATCTAGGAAGGGTGGGCAACCTACAGCACAGACAAATGACAGATTCAGCTTTGACGGACTAATGGGGCTGGCCAAATTGAGCCAAACGTGGCTGCTTCAAACCAAAGTGGCACACTTCCTGTACTTCAAACCAGAATTTCAGTTTTCCTGTGTCTTTTTGGGCAAGGCTTCTTGAGACTTTTTTGTGGGTTTACACATGATAAGA
This sequence comes from Festucalex cinctus, assembly GCF_051991245.1. NCBI lineage: Eukaryota > Metazoa > Chordata > Actinopteri > Syngnathiformes > Syngnathidae > Festucalex > Festucalex cinctus. Next base: position 27,349,978 of record NC_135413.1, read on the forward strand.
CACGCTTACCAAATTTCATACGGCTAAGTAAAACTGACTCCAGGGGCTGAATTTTTACAGTTTCATTAGGTTCTACAGAGCTGATGAGTTTGTCTTTAATGATCATGGATATTTCCGTTAAAGTGGCCATTTTAAACCAAAATGGCAGACCTCCTTCAAATTCAAGAGTTTCACGATGTAGCGTCATCTATCGCACGTGTAATATACGCTTCAAATTTTAGCAACAGCTGAAAAAAAACATCTCAGACAAGTTTGTCTTTAAGGACCCTTGCAAATAGTCAAAATGATTCTGAACAGGTCGCTGGGGGGAAAATGGCCGTCTTCCTGTTTTATTTTCAGGCATGACAGTCATTCTTGGCACAGCCACCAAATATCATGTCGCCAAGGAGACTGCCTTTAGGGCAGATTTTTTTTTTTTAGAAAATTTTATTTGAATTCCCAGGTCATGCCTTCCATCGTTAATTTTAACCTATGACCTTTGATTTGGCTAATGGTCTAAAGGTCATAGTTCAACATGGGTTGTGCTGTATCAGAGCACTTTGAACAGCACAACAATGGAGTGGGTATTTTTTTCTGTAGGTTCCTGATCTATGGTTATGTCACACGCTTCCTCTTTGCCATAACTAGGACGACGGGATCTCTGGACTTCCATTTATTTGGCTTATTGCTCATTTATGTTTAATATTCATTAGCTCGTTGTAAATCTTGACTTCTCATATCGTGTGCAACTGCACCTGAACGTCTCACATTTCTCTCAGGTTTGTCATGTGACTGATTGATGGTGCCTGTCCAAAGTGTTCCACGCTCACTCCCGCTTTTTTTCAGCATGCCGTCACCGTGTCCCGTCACCGCGGGGTGCCCGTGTGAGACACCGTACACCCCGCACTTAACCAGTCGCTATTGTCCCGACTACAACGGTAACACGATTGGGTTTCGCTTTTCACGCCCGTAGACATTCGCGTGAAAGGGGATATGCCGGGCTTTAATGTCAAAGAGCAATGGAGGCCCACAGTGACAAAAACAACACCTTAGCCTCAAAAATATTAACAGTCATTTCATTTTTGCACATGTATGATTGTAAAGAATATTCAAGAACAAGTTGTGTGGAGCCAAACTGCAACAAGGACTTCACAGGGAGGGATTTGATTTAGTATTTTATTAAGATGGCTTAAAAAACATGATATATCGGGGGTTCAAAAGAACCACAATATAGCTGGGGAACATCTAAATATATGTTATAATAATTCTTAAAAAATAAAAAATATGTTATTGTATTATAATATTTATCAATTAGTTATACCCGCTTATCCCAATTATTAGTTAGCGGGGCATATTTTGTGATATTTTTTAAGCTTTTAATGAAAAATATTTAAAAGAAAAATAGATTTAAAAAATACTAAAATTTAATTTAAAAAATCCTTAAAGTGCATGATTTATTTCAATCAATCAATCAATCAATCAATCAATCAATCAATCAATCAAACTTTATTTATATATCACCTTTCATACATTCAAATGCAGCTCAAAGTGCTGAACAATTAAAACATTCATAATACAAATACAAAGAACCCCCTCCCCCCATATCCCATGGTGGGGCACAGAAGAACCCTGTAAGGAAAGGCACCTAGGAGGAGTTCGTCCACACTGCGAGGGATGACGGTCAACCACCACAGGGAGGAATGCCAAAGAAATTAAACAATGGATTTAATAATTGACCTTAAAAATATATTTTAACAATACACTTGAATTCAACAACAACAACACTGATTGAGCGAGGTTTCAACAAGACAAAACATTCCAGGAACTTTTGCTTGCGTTAATGATTTACTTCTTTCGTTCACTTGTATGACAGCTAAGAAAATTCAAACCCCATACGTTTGTGTGTTCTGATGCCCCGTCATCTTTCCGCAGAGCTCATCGGACGAGTGCGACCCGCACGAGGGCATCCACGAGGGCAAGGAGGGCAAATACCGCCTGCAGGTGACCCAGTTTGTGCAGCGTCTGGAGTACTGGCACAAGGAGCTCACGGGAACCCTGGTGACCTCCATTAAGGTGCTGCCCGTCCACGGACACGCTGTCGCCTTCCTGGGAACTGCCGACGGACGCCTCGTTCAGGTGCCACCTGTCATTTTTGACAATATTAAGGATGTAACGATATCCAAACATCACAATACAACATTATCACGATTTGAAGCTCACGATACGATAATTATCACGATATTTTGGGGAGGTTGGCGATATTTAAAAAAGGGTCACAATATTGAGTGAATGAGTTAATATTGAGGCTCTTACTTGATAATGCACGCACACGTTGAGTTCCTTCACATATTGACTCAGTTCACAGGCATATTACGTTCCCGCTTCATCTGACGATTCGCGTAGATTTTAAACATAGAAGGGCCAAAACATCCCTAATGAAAATTCAATTGCACTAAAAAAAATAAGAAAAAATAGCCATCAGAGGGTGCTAGAACTGCACAAATGGAAATCACCCTGACTTTTTTTTAACAGATGTGTTGCTTTTAAATATCATGAACATGACGACGACGATATTGTGGTAGTTTTAATATCACAATGTCACGATATTGCCCTTATCGTTACATCCCTAATTAATATCATACATGAGCTTTCAGGGTTCGTTTTAAATATTTATTTCAGTATGACTTTGGCCGTACAGAAGGAAGGTCGAACAGTCATTTGGGAATTGTAGTTGACTTTAGTGATAGACCAATATGTTGTTTTTTGTTTTTTTGGTTGAATGAGGCCCATTGGGTTTGTATGATGGAGTATTAGGGCCACATATAAATGTATTTTTTAGAGGGTGGGGGCAATATTCTGAGAAAAAAAAATTGCTAATTTGAGAGTGGCAAATGTGCAAGAAAAAAAAAACTCGTAAATTTTCAAATTTAGAAAGTGACAAATTTGCTACTTTCTCGAAGTTTTTTTCCCCCGGAATATTGCCCCCGCCCTCGAAAAAAATATTTATATGTGGCCCTAATACGCCGTTGTATGTTTGGACGCTAGAACTGCCGTCAAAATTTTATTTCTTTGCTGATGTATCTGGACTGAAGAAAGGCACCGGTCCTAATTTAGTTATTGCATGAGTTTACAGGGAGAAAAAAAGTCATTGCTGGGGGCTTAGTACTTCCGAGAAGGTTTTGGAACAGGTCCTGCGGTGCTGGACATATTTGATTGGAACCTTTTCGTTCCAGGGACTTCAGTTTCCAACTTGAGTTGGAAATGTTTCATTGGAAAAAAAAACAAACAAACAACAAAACCCTCATCCAGTTTTTGTTGATGACAGCCCCTCAGCTTGACGTCTGCTCAGTCAGGCTCCCGTGTTGCTCCACTCACGCCATGTTTGGCGTGTAGCGTGCACAAAGAGCAGCTGTTTGTTGGCGTTCGCACCTGCTGCCTTTCTTTCAGCGTTTTAACGCATTTAAGTCAGGAAGTACAAGTCACTGTTGTTAAAGTCATTGCAAGTTCTGGTACAGTCTTGCACGGCAAATCGTAAACATTTGCTGCTGTGCTATGCCCACACACAATAGTCAAAACTTCAATGTTTGGTGCTGCCCCATCTGTCGAGTGGACGTGCTAGATTTCCGAGTAATCGGACAAAAATCTCACTGAAAAGTTTGTCTGGAAATAGTAAAAATTGCCGCTTTTCTTTCAGGAATGGCTTCTCACACAATTTGTGGGTCTACTCATTGTAGACATGCCTACAAAATTTCAGGTTGTATAAGTGAAACTGGCTTACGAGGTGGAATTTCCCAAGTAAGGGGTACAGAGAAATTACCCTAAAATGTCAGCTGCCAACTAAAATGTCTTATACTTACCAAATTTCATTTTGCTAAGTGAAATTATAGGTTTAGGGGCAAAAAGTATGAAATCACCAGTCTTGGACGAGCACTCACTCAGACGTTTTATTCCGTAGATCAAACTCAGATAAAAAGCATGAAACAGTTGTAAGGTCATTCCAAAGTGCAACATATTGGCTTTCAGAAACACTAAATAAAATGAAGAAAAAACATTGTGTTGGTCAGTAAATGTTACTTTTATAGAGCAAGTGCAGGGAAATAAATATGGAATCACTTCATTATGAGCAGAAAATAAGGACTCACCCGGTCAATTTCCTTTCCTTAATTGGGCACCTGCCTCAAATTACATCTGCTCGTTAGTCAGCAGTTAAAAACAGTGCAGTTATGGCAGATTTTCTGTGTCTTTTCAGGCTTGACTTCTTGAAACCCTTTTTTCGTGGCACTACTTATGCATGGCTTGGGAGCTGAATTTTCCAAATCTTCTGGTTTGAGCCACTGAACCAATGATGAGCTACTGTCTTTGCAGCCATGCTCCGCCCACACTCAATGACAAAAACAAAAAGCTTCCACAATTTACACCGTTCAAACTTCTGTGTCAAAAATAACCCAGTTTGACACAATTTTTTTTTGGGGGGTTGTTGTTGACCCAAGTCAATCCATTTTTTGACCAAAATTGGGTTATTTCTGAGTTCTGAAATTGTAGCAGTATTTGTCAAAGATATATGTTCTTCCAATTTGGTTGCTGTAATGCAAAACGTCTCAAACCCGTCCATCTTTGCACCACACCAAGAAATGTCCAGAATGAGCTTGTAATTGCGGCTTCAAAGCAAAATAACCTCTGATTGATTGTTTTAGCAATGAATCTTTATTTGTCCCAATACTTTTGCCCCTGCATGTGGCATGGCTGGACAGTTCATTTGAAAGGAACAGCTGCTGGAGAAAAATCACACAGCAACAGCTGCACGGGACCCTCGCTGAGTTGGGAATGTCGTGCGAGGGAACGTGTCAGCGAAGACCGCCGCTCGGCCATTAACGTGTTGATCAGCGTGAACCCCCCCCCCACTGCTCCGCGACCCACCACTCCCGCCTTCTCCCATTGGCTGTGCCATCCCGCCCTTTTCGTGCAGCTGTTGCCTCTTTCCAGCTTGCTTGTGCTTCAACTAAACACGTCAGCTCGTTCGCCTTCTCCTCGCCATATTTTCACTATATGTAATGTAATATATTCATGCATGAATATATACAGTTCAGCATTCACACAAAAAATTTATAATATTAAACTATTATAATAATGTTTTGTACAACACAATAATGTCAACAGGAATATTATTATTACTAAATAGCATTAGTTGTCACTTTCATTGTGAACCTTCAAAATGATCTTTTGCTGTCATGCTAAGCCCACATTATCTCGTACAGGCAAACAAGATGGCCGCACAAAGGGATACCAGTTCGATACACACTTTTTAATTAACTCTTTTACTGCCACACGTTATCAAAAAAAAACTTTGATATGACAAAGGCTTTGATCATTTACATCATCCTTGAAAACGTTCAATTTGATCAGATTTTCATAATATTTCATTGTAATTTCATACGCAATGAGCCCAATTAAAAGAGATACAATGCTGCCATCTGCTGGCCATAGATAGTGAGTGTTTTTGATTCCACAACTCATTGACCAGGCAGCACGTGCTGCAGACGGTGAACTGCCTATTGATTAAAAAAAACAAAAAAAAAAACGTTGACATTATTTAACATTTATGGCGGCATACATCGTGATTTTACTAATCGTTATTAAACGTTTTTGGCGGTCAAATAGTTAATTAATGAATGAATGATACATTTATGTAAAGATGTTGATCATGTTAACAATTTCTCACATACATCTCTGCCAGTGTTTACATTTGTATTCCTACGAAATCACAATATCCCATCAATGCTTAGCTTTTAGAACAGGATCGCAGAGTACTAATGTGAACTATTATACAGTATATCTTCTTCCGATGTAGGCTTATTTGTGCGTATTCACGAGTTGGGGTTTTGTCAAAGTACAAACCTTGGAATTTACCCAAAATGGCAACTTTAAAAGGAAAATGGCCGACTCACTGTTCCGCTATGGGTGCTTTGTGACAATCAGTGAAACTTATGACCGAGGCTATCGTTTAGTTTTATGTTTCACTTTTTTTTTTTCTTCACACATTTTTAACAAAAGCAAAGCGCTTAGTTAAATTTGCCGAAAATACCAGCTCCAAACCAAAATGGCTGACTCCCTCTTCAGTTTCTGTGTTTTTGTGTGCCCTGTCATGATATGTCCCATTTTAGTGTCATTTGGCGAATCCGATGACTCGGGGTTGACTTAAGAAAAAAGGTGAGCTAATGTCTTTTGTTTGTTTGTTTCTCTAGCTATTGCGTAAAATACATATATTGGTGACTTTTCTGAGGAGGGGGGGCGGCGGCGATGTTTTCTGACTGGAAGCGATTGTCTACATACTTCCTCATTCTCACACACATTGTCAAGTGTGCGACCTCCCCAGCGGTTCAACGTTAGCTTTGCGACAGTGAGAATAATGGCCGCCTGGAGGAGTTAATGGTGGTGTGAATTACAGCTTATTGTATTAGACGGGTTAGGGAGGCGGGGGGGTTGCGAGGAGGCGTAGAGGGGGGCTGGTGTTTGCCGAACAAACAGTGCGACCGCTGTGTTATTCCCACAGTGGACTCAGAGCGAAGCCGAGGGGAGAAATGTTTCCTGAGCGCGCTGGCGGAGAGTCCGTGCGAGCAGGAAACTGAAATACAGCAAAAGCTGACAGCTTCAAACAAAGAACGACACTCCCGCCGTCTTTTTGTCGTTTTGGGCCCGGCGCAGGTGGTCGGGAGGTCGCCAGTTCACAACACAAGATCTTTCTTTCAAATCTCATTCTTTTTAAACTTGTTTTCTGGCCCTTTCGGCTTCCCAATACAGTAAAATTACACATTTTAGAGTGGCCTTTTACTGTAGTGCAACATTCATGCTGTCTGATCAGTATTTTGAGGATGATCTCAGCAAAGAAGTGCTTAACTCTTTGAATGCCAAAAACGTTTAATAACGATTCTTAAAATCATGACGTATGCCGCCATAAACGTTAAATAACGTCAACTATGATGTGTGTTTTTTTGTTGTTTTTTTTTCTTTGTTTTTTTAAGTCATTGGGCAGTGCAACATCTAAATGCAGCACTGCCTGGTCAATAGGTTGTGGAATCAAAAACACTAACTATGGCCAGCAGATGGAAGCATTTCATCTCTTTACAATGGGGATGCCGGCGTATGAAATTACAATGAAACATGACGAAATTTTATGAAATGTAACTTTTTCAAGGATGATGTGAATGATCAAAATGCCTTTGTCATATTAATTTTTTTTTTGATAACGTGTGGCAGTAAAAGAGTTAATAACACAGACTTAGACGCATTAGTGAAAATGAAGCAAAGATTAAATTCTTCACTTATTTTTGTTCAGTTTAAATGGACATAGATGGATTGATAGACCGATCAATTGATTGATTAATAGATAAAGACTATTATTATTATTATCATTATTATTATTATTATTTGAGATGTGCCCGATATCAGCCTTATTTCATGGTTCTGGAGTCAATTGGCAGCACTGAGAGAAAAGGGGGTGAATAATTTTTCACTTTTTTCATTTTTTTTTTTATTGGTAAAAAAAAAAAGTTGAAAATATCATATATATTCTGTTCTACTTCACAAATATATCTCACTTTGTGCTTATTCTTCACAAGAAATACTTGCCAGCTTTATTTGAAGCCTGAAATGTGCCAAAAGGTCAATAAGTTCAACCGGGTTGATACTTTTGCAAAGCATTGTACATGGACGGAAATATGGATGATAGATATATAGTGGAGAAAGCTATTTTCCACATTGAATGTAACATCTGACACAGATCTTAGAAGAGTATTGCTCCTGTAAATGTTGGTCAAATTCTATTGCGTGTGTGCGTGTATTTGTTCGTCACACACATCGCACACATGAGAGTGCTTGTGTTCCCAGCGCGCGTGTGGGTGTTTGTATGCGTTGATTGCGTGGTGAAGAGCCTCCCACATGTTTTTCATACTTCACGCGATTCTTCCAGGTGCGCTTCTCCCGCTTGGCCTCGCCGCACGTCAACCTGCGCTTGGACTCGCAACCCGTCACGTCCTCAGTGGCGCTGCTCGACGGCCAGGGCGGCGGAGCACTGCTTGTGGCCACTGGGAACAAGGTGATGTCATCGACATTCAACTGACAGTGAGGAATATCTGTTCCACGTTGTAACTGGTCGATGACATACTGCATTTTGAATTCTACCAGATCACCAAAGTGCCCCTGATTGGCCCGGGCTGTGGTCAGCTGACGTCCTGCACTTCCTGTCTGCTGTCGTCGCGGGTGACGGAGTGCGGTTGGTGCGACGGCCGCTGCACCCGAGCTCACCAGTGCCACGCCCCATCCGTCTGGACGCAGGACTACTGCACGCCCATCATCACCAAGGTAACTGCCGCAGGAAGTAGCTTGCACCTGGATGTACCTTGACATAGAAAGTACCCTCAAAGTTACAGGGAGTAACTGGGATTAGTCTATAAATTACTTGAGGTAGTAAGTAATCCAGAAGTAATTTAAGATAGTAATTTGCTTCGAAATAATAAGGTGTAACTTTACCAAGAAATAACTCGAGGTGGGATATAACCAAGATGTAAATTGTACCAGGAAGTAACACATGTACCAAGAAGTAACTTGAGGTAGTGAGAGTAACCTGTAAGTCACTTCCTATAGGAACTAACCTAAAAGTAACTGAAGAACTTATACCAGGAATTGTGGTAAGAAGTGACTTGAGGTAGGAAGTAACCTAAAAGCAAAAGTAACTTCCACCCGGAAGTAACTCCAGATAGGAAGTAATGTCGAAATAATGTAGCAGGAAGTAACTTGAAGTACTTTTAGGTCCTAAACGTAAGTAACTCACACTTAGAAGTAACTTAAGATAAGTAACCTAGAACGTTACTTGAGTTCATAAGTAATAGGAAGTCATTTGTACCAAGAAATCTGAGCTAAGGACGTTAACAAGAAAGTAACTTGAGGTCTTAAGTAACCCAGGATCATCACGGAGTAACTTGCAGCTACAGGTAAGGTAAGCAAGTAACAACATGTACATTGATGTAACTTGCACCTACAGTGAAAGTAACAGTAAGTCACTTGCACTTAAAAGTAACTTGAAGTAGGAAGTAACTCGTTAAAAAAAGAAGTAATTGGGTATAAAAATTAAGCCGCACCTAAATGTAATCAAGTAGCAACCTGTAACAGGAAGTAACTTGTAAGTAAACCACAAGTAACGTGGAGTAACTTGTATCTGCACATAATTTAGCAATATGTTTCAGAAGGTAACTTGAGGTAGTAACTTGCAAGTAATAGGATGTAACTCACAGCTTCAGTAGAAGTAAGAGTAAGTAACCTGTACTGAGATGCAACACAAGAAGAAGGAAACCATGGCAACCACAAAATGGAGTTCTTCCGTGTGCGTGCGCAACCTCGCATGTGTGTCATGCCTGTCCGTGTTTGATGTGTGTTGGGTGCTGCGAAGCGGCGTGATGCCGTCACAAAGTCTGTTCCCAACCGTCTCAGATGACCCGCGTGTGGAATGCTGCTTGTGCAAGTGTTTGGACAGTATTCCATCAAGTCGTATTGCGTGGCCCGCTTCCAGCTCCGATGGAGCTTCCCCGCCGACGCCGGTGTTGTTCTTGCGTCGTCCGCGCCGACAGAAGATCTACACGCCCGCTGCTTTCCTTACGGCGGCGAAACAACCTGAGAAAACACTTTTCATCTTCTTTTCAGGGACGGAATGTGCATCCAACATTAAGCACGCAACATTAGCAACACCGGCACAAGCTAATCACATCCAACTAAAACATTTGAGTATTTTTCTTGACGTTTGGATTATATGCACATTCCATTTTGTGCCTTTGAAGATGCTATCCACAAATTAAGGGACCTTGCTCTGGGTTCGTGATTTCACTCAATTTGGGCTCATTTTGACCCAAGATTCTAGAAAGAGCCAAGGTGTATGACGCGAATATGTTTTCTCAGGTTTCTCCGTCATCCGGACCTCTCCGCGGTTCCACCGTGGTGACCATCTGCGGCCACAACTTCGGTTTCGACCGGACGGAGAGCTTCAAGGCGTCGCTAGTGAGCGTGGAGCTGGCCGGCGCCCCCTGCAAACTTCCCAGACAGGACAATCTCAACAGGTCTGGAGTGTGTGCTTGTGTGTGTGTTGATGCGACAAAGAGGTCCTATAGGAGCAGCTTTAATGGAGCTTATTGTGTGTGTTAAAGAAGGAATGTTAAGAAGCCCCCCAGAATCCCATCCCCCCCCCGTCCCATCCCAGATTTCCACATTCAGCACATGACTGCGCTAAGTGGAAAATTGCTGGGAAAAGAACTCAGCATCCTGACTTCCCGCTCTTGTTTAAAAAAAAAAAAATCCACCCACCAATTAAAAAACAAAAAAACACAACTAAAAACACTTGGCAGTCTTTCTCAGTTGCATTCCTCCAGAACGTGATGATGTTGATTGGATTAGGAGCATACTGAGTCTTGTGTCTTTGGGGGGTGTTGTTGTGTTTTTAGGTGGACTGAGATGCAGTGTTCGCCCGTCTTCGCTGCGAACTTCACCCCGTCGGGACACGCCGTCAAGGTCACCAGTGGACACAAGGTCGCGCACATGGACGCCGCCTTCACCTTCGTGGTAAGCGGAATTGGCGCGCTTCCATAAAAGCAGGGCTGGACTAGCCATCTGGCATACAGGACAGACGCCCGGTGGGCCGGTGTCTTTTAGGGCCGATGCAGTGCTTTTCAATGATCATTTTCCTACATGTTAGGCAAGAGTCGGACTGGGCCAGCGGGCCTAAGTCAAAATGCCACGGCCGATTTTTTTTTTTGTGCGAGCCCAGCCTTGCATAAAAGTAATCTGAATACACTTAAAAAAAAAAAAAAAGTCTCAATATAAAGAATTAGTAACTTATAGAACTCAATGCAGAAATAACTTCATCCAAAAGTAACTTCAACCAAGCTAAGTGACTTGGGCCTTGAAGTAACTTGGAGGTTGGTGCTTGATTGCTTCAAAAGTCGTGATATAGCGGGGGAACACTAAAATGTGTGTTAAGAAGTAACCTTGGAAGTAACTTCTATCCAGAACCGGTCCTTTAAGCGTGATCTCTGAATCCAGGATCCGGTGATCGACAAGATCTTCCCGACGTTCGGGCCCAAGTCCGGAGGCACCATGCTGACCATCACGGGATCTTTCCTGGACGCCGGCAACAAACAAGAAGTTACTGTGGGCAAGGCGGCCTGTATAATGCAGACGTGAGTAATTAATGACCTGATTTACTGCGATAGCGTCTACCAAGTGGGGAAAAATGGTGCACAATTCATTTGCTTGCCACTTCCATTAACACTTCCTATTCCATCACTTCAAATTCCATTTTCTCAAATTTTCCCTTCAATATGGCAGCCTTCCATCACTTTCACACCTGCTTCCAACAGCGCACGTAATCTGCCCGCTGTTTGGGATTTTAGCAAACGAAGCACTAAAAGTTGAACTTGGCGCCCACAGTTTCACGCCAAACATGCTGACGTGCAAGACGCCTGCGCACACGGTCCCGTCGGCGCAGCCCGTCAAGCTGACGGTGGACTCTGTGGAGCGCCACGCCCCCTCGCTGTTCACATACAACCAGGACCCCCTCATCAACAGCATCCAGCCGTCACGCTCCTTCATCAGGTGACACGCGTTTATTGTTTGGATTACAACGTCTGCCAAGGAATTAAATTTAGTTTATTTTAATCTAATAATTTCCATCTAACTAACAAAACAGGTGCTTGACTAAATCAAATTGAATTTAATTTAAATTGTAACCTAATTTTTATGTTCAATTTACAAAATCAGATTGAATGTAATTTAATATTTATTTTAGTATATGATTTTAGTGTTTGATGTAGGTAATTGTTAACTGTGAAATTTAGTTGGATAAAGTGAATATTTTTGGAGCCCTACTGACAAAAACCTGTTTACCATTTATTTGAATTTATTGAATTCATTTTTACATTTATTTTAAAGTAATTCTATGGTATTTGTAATTTAATGTATTTTGTATTAGTTTGAATTTAATTTATTTTGACATTTATTTTATTATATAATATTTTTTGTTTTATATCTTCACCTAATTTTATTTAATTAGATTTTATTTTTATGTTGTTTATTTAATTTGATATTTCATTAAATGTATGTTTTCTATGTTTTATTTATTTTATTTTGTATTATATTTAATTAAATGTAATTTTATATTTTCTATATTTTATTTTGTATTATATTTAAGTAAATATATTTTTTCCTCCAAGCAACTATATTTAAAGTAGATAGATTAAAAAAGTTTATCTTCACATTTAATTTCATGTTTTAATTCAATGTCATTTCATTTTTTATTGACTGTTATATATTTATTTTTTTCATATTGTCTGGTTTATGTAACTTTGTTTAATTTGATTGAACAAATGTTTTGTCGTGTCCAAGTAACAAAACTTTTTTTTTTATTTCTAGTTAGATCTTTTATCTTTTTTACTTTTCATATTTAAGTTTATTTAAATTCATGTTGTTTTGTATGCGTGGTCTGTTTTCTTCATCAAAAAAGTCGACTTTCGCTGAGCGTGAATGTAACGCGACATTCTGACAGCTCCCGAAGAGGAAGCGCGTGGGAGGTGACTAGCGGCTAAAAGCGCTAACGCTAACAGCTCGAAACTCCCTCTGGGCATCTCACGTATCTCCACTCTACAATGATGCTAACGCTAACGTCCGCTTGTCCTCCCCCAGTGGAGGCTGCACGCTGTCGGCTCACGGCTTCTTCCTGCAGTCGGGCCTCCAGCCTGAGATGGTCGTCACCACCGGGCAGGACGCTGTCGTCTTCCATGTGGTGAGTACCATAACTTGCAGGCGGAAGTAACTTCAATGTGGTACTTGCCAACTCCTGGAAGTTGCCTTTACCTCAAAGTAAAGTCAAAGTGACTTACTTCCAGATGCAAATATCATGTAGATAACTTTTACCAGGAAGCAACTGTTGCACCTACAAGTATAAGTACCAGTACATATTTATTTATTTATTTATTCATTCATTTTTTGTCCACTAAAATTTGAGATTTCAGTATGTAAGTTTTTCAATGTCAATCTAATCTTCCAAGTGCCTTCACAATAAGTAGCGCTGGTTGAAGTAATTTAAACTAAAATAGCAATGGGACTGTTTCTTCAACCAATTAGATTTCAAATTCCTCCTCACAGCCTCGATGATAGCATCATTATTCTGTCATCTGATTGGTTACCTGTTAACATAGGGTAAGGTACCAAGTAAGTAACCTGGAAGTAATTTGAGGTTAGAGTCTACTCTTAAAAGAGAGTAACATGCACCTAGAAATAACTGGATGTCGAAAATAACTAGAAGTAACTTGAGTATATAAAGTAACCTAGAACTACTCTATAACAGTAATTTACTTATAGCATTTAGTAACTTAGTAAGACTTAACTGAGGAAGTAACTAGGAAGTAACTTGAGTATATAAAGTAACCTAGAACTACTTTATAACAGTAATTTACTTATACCATTTGGTAACTTAGTAAGTAACTAGGAAGAGACTAGAAAGCAATTCAAAAGTAATTTGCAACTACAGTAGGCCTATATGTAACTAACTAGAAGTATTAAGTAAACTGTGCCTGGAAATACAGTAACTCGGAAGTAACTTCAACCGCGTAAAGGAGGTAACCAAGGAAGTAACGTCGTAGTAACTTGAGGTCAGAAAGTAACCAATAAGTAACGTCTTTTAGGAAGGAAGAGGTAGAAAGTAACAGGAAGTAACTTGAGTTTATCGTTGAAGTAACTTTTACCAGAAAAAAAATTACACAAACATATAATTTAGGGTAAAACATGAAGTAATCGATAAGTAATTTGAAGCTAGTATGTCACCCTAAGTAACTGTAAGCAGGAAATAATTTGCTGCTGGAAGTAACTGACGCTAGAAAGTAACCAAGAACATGTAACAGGAAGTAACTTCTACCACAATGTAACTTGGAGTAATAAAGTAACTGAGGAAGTAACTTGGAAGTTACTTGAGGTTATTGTCATGACTGGGTCATGCCAGGGTTAAGTTTGGGTCATGCAAGGGTTATGTTTGGGTCATTACCTCTCTTTATCTGGTCAACAGGCAATCAAATAATTCCATGTCAGTCCTGTTACCCACATGTCTAGCCATAGCCAATCTATTCGAGTCACTGTCCATTTAAGCCAAACCGAGAAGTGTGTGTTTGTCGGATTATTACCTCGGTTCCTCTGTGCATCTCCGCAGCCCAAGGGGGCTTGCTGTCTAGTGATTCTCGATGCATTCTCATTGTTTCTCGTCTAGTCAAGTTTGTTCTACGCCTCTAGATGTTATGCGAATAAAAAGTTAAATCCAACCTCAGAACGGTTACACAGTAACCAAGAAGAAATATGTACCAGGAAGTAATCTCGACCAAGTGGTAACATGGGATATGAAGATGCATAGGAAGTCACAAATAACTTGAAGTTAGTGAGTAACTAAGAAGTCATTTGGAGCAGGAAGTAACTTTCACCTAGAAGTAGTTGGGGTTAGAAAGTAATATAGGAAATAAACTGGTTTATTGGAGTAACATATAGCAGGAAGTAAGATGTCTTTCTTCATATTCATTTTGATCCAAGGTCTAAGGTGACTCCTTGTGGTTTCCCCACCCATTCCAACTGTCAAATGACTTTCAGACTTTACAGTAATTACTCGCACCAAGAAGCTCCCGCAGAAGCCTGTGAAGATGAATAGTAATAGGAAAGGAAATGAAGTGTAGCCTAACGCGTGCGGCGCATGGAATTGTCATCAGACGTCCTCACGCCCACTTGGAGGAGAAAAGACTCCGGTGTGTTGATGTGGACGGAAAAGAGCTGAAGTTCAATGGAAGGCGGGACAAGCGCAAAAGACAGGAAACGTCTGCTGCGCTTGTCATTCAAGTCCAGTAGCTCGGCGAGGTCTTCAGGATGTCCTGGATCTCCTCAGCTCCACCGGCCACACTTTATACTACTTATACATCGCACGCACGCACGCACATGAGCGGGCTGCGTGAGAGCGCGTCAAGCCGGGTTTCCACTGACGGCTAAAAAAGCTGATTTGAATTAAATCTGCAGGGGTTTTTTGTGCTTAAATCAATTGTCATTAAATACAGAAAAATGTCAACAAGCTAATTGAAATGTGAAATTATTGTCTTAATTACATTTTATGAAACAATTATAGTGCCACAATTATTGTTGCCTTTCAAGCAGTGAAATCCATGAAGGACTGAATTGTTATTAGTATTTAAAAAATTGTTTTGCATCTCTGAATGAATTAATTACAAAATACAATGTGACATAATTGAAAAATAACTTGCCAAATTCATTAATTCTGCATAATTGCACAATATTCGCATTAGACGTCCTTGTTTCCGTGTACCTATTGAAATGTCCAGTGAGTGAGGTTCCCCTGCATGTGAATTTGTGATGATCCAAGTATTGAGTTACGCTCCAGTTGGCGCTCCAATCAAGCCGTTGAAGATCTTTGAAAGGAAAAAGACACTTTTTATTGGCTCAATAACATTCCACGTTAACAAGACCTTTTACCTTCTTCTTCTTTGTTGCGGAGGCCTCCTGGAAACGCCGCCATTGTCCAATTCAGCATTACCGCACGAGAACATGCGAGCACAAGCATGCTTCAATTACAACTTAACATGACTACACTGTGTATGTGAGTGCATTAAGTTACATGCAGTAAAGTAACTAAGGCACTTACACAAAGATAACCAGGAAGTCTTTTTTTTTTTTTTTATCTGGAATTAAGTTGCACAGAGAAATAACTTGATATGATGTACCCCATGTAGTAACTAAGATGTAACTTGTACCAAAAAGTAAGTTTCTCCAAGAACCATGTTTAAGTTAAGATCTTACTTGGGAAGTAACATAGAGGTAACTTGTATGAGCAAATAACTAGTGAAGTAACTAGTGAGTAACTGAAACCAAGCTTGTCCAGGAAGTAACTTGTAACGGGAAGTAACACAGCTTAGAAGTAACTTGAGGTTGAAAGTAACTTCAGAGTAGCTAAGCTTCGCTGGTACCAGAAAGAAATTTGAGGCCGGTAGACCAGGAAGTAACTTGCACCTGGAAGTAAGTCTCGTAAGACGTTGACTTGACTTGACTTGACGTAACCTAGAAGTAACTTGTTCCACAAAGTAACTTTGGTTCGAAGTAATTTGAGGTTGTAAATGACAACAGAGTAACTAAAACATAGCTTGTATTAACGAGTAACTTCAGAGAGGAAGTAACTAAGAAATACCTTTCCACAGGAAGTTATTTTACTTAACATAAGTAGCAGAAGTAGCAGTACTTAGATGTAACTTGAGGTTGGAAGTAACTATGGAGTAACAAGAGGATTGGTTGAACTGGGAAATATCTTGGAGTAGGAGGTAATAAGAAGTAACTTGTTCCGAGCGGTAACTTGATAAATTAACTAAGTAACCAAGAAG
This sequence comes from Festucalex cinctus, assembly GCF_051991245.1. NCBI lineage: Eukaryota > Metazoa > Chordata > Actinopteri > Syngnathiformes > Syngnathidae > Festucalex > Festucalex cinctus. The sequence continues at coordinate 27,366,411 of NC_135413.1, forward strand.
TAAGTTATACCCCTAAGTTATGAACACCTAGATGTAACTTGAAGGTAAGATGTAACCCTCAAAATAACTTGTACCAAAAAGTAACTATGCCTCGCAGTAATTTGTACCAGGAAGCAAGCATGTTTAGAAGTAACTTGAGTTTTGAACTACCGTACTTAGGAAGTAACTTGCACCTCATAGTTCTAACTTGGTCATAACCAATAAGTACCTTGAGGTTAACTAAAAAGTAACCAAAAAAGTAGTCTGTACCAGGAATTAACATTGGCTAGGAAGTAATCAAAAAGTAACTTGTAGTCTGTACCAGGAATTAACATTGGCTAGGAAGTAATCAAAAAGTAACTTGTAGTCTGTACCAGGAATTAACATTGGCTAGGAAGTAATCAAAAAGTAACTTGTAAGGAGAAGTGGTGGCTCACAAAGAGTTGGCAAAACACGTGCATGCGTGTGCAAGTGTGTGTTTGCCTGCAGGAGTCTGTGTGGAGGACGTGCTGCTATGCTCTGCGGGGATCTTATCTGTCACCGGGCTCCTGTTGAGAGATAATTTGGGAATTTGGCAAACAAACACACGTACTACAACATGTCATCACACTCACAAAACGCACGCACGCACGCGCGCGCTCGCACGATCCGATGGCCACCGTTTGACCCGGGACGGATGACTTTTCCCACTTCCTATGGGAAAAGTGTTGGACTGTTTTGTCTATTTGCGCTGTTACCGCATTCATTTGTTAAGCTAAAAGCCTTGTTTTGGAAGTTCCCGCTCTCCCCGGAGGAGTGCTGAGTGCTGCGCCTTGCCTTGGTGGAGGTCATTTGAATACCCCACAGAGAGTGACGTGTCAACACTTAAAGTTGTATTATCTTTTTTTTTTTTTTTTTTACTGCACCTGCTGGGTGACGATGCCTCGAACCATGCTGAGCAGGGCGAGGATGTTGATAGTATAATATTACATGCTTCACTAGAGTGTGCATATAGGAGTGTATACTGTACTGAACAAGTGTTTTAATTGAGACTCAGTTTCAGTGATTTTAGTGATGAGCACTTCCACTTTGCCAGGATAATCCATCCACCTTACAGTCGGCTGCCCGTAGTAAAAGGTCGCTCTAACATATGTACTTTTACTGTATTACCAGTGATTTCCAATGCATTATGGAAAGTTAGTCTTCCTAACACCTGCGCGTGAAGATACAAAAAAAACGCAGAGTTAGGGCCAAAGGGGTGAAAGGGGATCTGCCGGAATGTTCCGTCCGTCTTTACTTTCCCACATACATAAAAGAGATTTCACATTTCCTCTCCGACACCAGTGGAGGTTCCTGCACCGTCCGTTTGGGCCGGTTGCGAGAAAAGCCAGTGTTTTCTTTCACAATGCGAACGTTTAGCCTCAAAACTGAGCGCGATTGTGCATTGAAAATATCAACAATGGGGCAAGTGGATCACCTGACAGGACAAAGACGCCAACGACAAAACTGACCTCTTTATCCATCTACTTGGCGCAGGGGCAAAATGTCCTTCTGTTTTCCCGCTGGACAAGGGTCACAAAAAGCTTGTTTTAGCTGCAAAAACAGGCGAGACATTTTCAGACAGGTGTTTTTTGCTCTTTGCGGTTTGGCAAAGTACATTAAAGTAGAGGTAGTTTCTAATCTACTTGATTGTACTTGTCTTAAACATATATTCATTGTTTCTTCTGCACCTTTCCAACATTCAGAGTTGTGTATACGGCGAGAACCACACTTCTATTCAGTGCACCACGCCCTCCCTGGCCAAGCTAGCCCTGCCGCCGCCGGTGGTCACCAAGGTGGCGTTCATCCTGGATGGATACCCCACCGACCAGTGGGACCTGATCTACGTGGAGGATCCGCTTTTCCAGGACCCCAAGTTAACGTCCAAGGACAACAAGAGTGTCGTGGAGCTCAAGGTGAGACCTTGGTGGAGATGTTTGAAAAATTCAGCCCCTGAAGCTGGTTTCGCTTAGCAACATCAAATTTGGTAGACTTGTCTATCACGAGTAGACCCACAAAAAAGTCTCAAGAAGCCATACTTGAAAAGAAACAAGAGGTCTGCCATTTTGGTTTGAAGCGGACATTTTGGGCTAATTTCAAGAGATACTTAACCCCTGGAGGAACATTTTTGAAATTCAGCCCCCAGACCCATTTTCACTAAGCAACATCAAATTTGCTGGACATTGCTAGCATGAGTAGACCCACAAAAAAGTCTCAAGAAGCCATACCTGAAAACATACAGGAGGTCTGCCGTTTTGGTTTTTAGTGGAGATTTTACGGTAATATCAAGAGATACTTAACCACTGGAGGAACATTTTTAAAATTCAGCCCATGGAGCTAGTTTCATTTAGCTACATCAAATTTGGTAGACATTACGATCATGATGAGACCCACAAAAAAGTCTCAAGAACCCATGCCTTAAAAGACACAGGAGGTCTGCCATTTTGGTTTTTAGTGAACATTTTAGGCTAATTTCAAGACATACTTAACCCCTGGAGGAACGTTTTTAAAATTCAGCCCCGAGACCCAGTTTCACTGAGCAACATCAAATTTGGTAGACATTGGTAGCATGAGTAGACCCACGAAAAAGTCTCTAGAAGCCATACCTGAAAAGATGTAGGTCTGCCATTTTGGTTTTTAGTGGACATTTTAGGCTAATTTCAAGAGATACTTAACCACTGGAGGAATGTTTTCAAAATTCAGCCCTTGGAGCTAGTTTCACTTAACGACATCAAATTTGGCAGACATTACCATCATGATTAGACCCACAAAAAAGTCTCAAAAAACCATGCCTGAAAAGACACAGGTCTACCATTTTGGTTTGCAGTGGATATTTTAGGCTAATTTCAAAAGATACTTCACCCCTGGAGGAACCTTTTCAAAATTTAGCCCCCCGACCCAGTTTCACTGAGCAACATCCAATTTGAAGATGTCTATCATGTCTACATGTCTATCATGAGTAGACTCACAAAAAAGTCTCAAGAAGCCATGTCCGAAAACACACAAGAACTTGTCCATTTTGGTTTGAAGCAGACCCATTTTTGCAGATGTTCTTCAAAGACAGATTCTTCCATTTGTTACCAAATTTGAAGCACTTATACACAACAGACCCCACTAAATTGTGAAAGAATAATTTAATCGCCTTTGCCTGTGACTGGAGCGTGGAAACAAAGTTTTGGTGAGTTGTCAGGAGAACTACAAGTTGGCCAAATATGTCAGAATGCTAAGATAGTTTGTTGTTTACTCTGCGGCTGACTGCATGCACGCTTGCGAACATTCCCACGTGCGCGCCTGTTTGGGTCACACCGGGAAGGAAACAATACAGAAATAAAAACAGGAAGTGGAGTTTGTTTCCCATCAGTTTTTTTGTTGTTTTTTTTTTGGTCCTGTCTCAGTGACCCAACCTTTATGAGCGTATTGTTGTTGCTGCCAAGGTCAAAACGCTTGACATTGTCAAATGAATTAACACAATAAAACCAGGGTTTTTTTCTTTATTCTTTTATTTTGTTTTGTATTATTTTACTCAGCTGACTGCAGCAGACGCTTCGAGGCAGCTGCGCTCAGAGCTTGGATTTTTTTTTTTTTTTTTTTTTTTTTTTTAATTCCCAGGCGTGACTCTTTCCTTCAGCCCTTCGGTGGAGACTACTTTTTATTTCAGCCGAACTTCAGACAAACCAAGCAGCATCTGATAAGGTTGAATTGAGCTACTGAGTGGGATTTGTATCTTGGTTACCGTATTTTCACGACTATAAGGCGCACCTAAAAGCCTTCAATTTTTTCAAAAGCTGACCCTGCGCCTTAGAATCCAGTGCGCCTTCTATATGGATCAATATTGAGCCGCAACAGGTCTCGCTGTCAAGACGCTATCGGTGACCCTGCACGATCGGTGACGCGCATGCGCAGAAGATCCCGCCATCTTGGATCGCTAGCTAATACTAATACTTTACCTCAGAGGAAATAATAAAACAGCTCTTTATTCATTTTGGAGTTGTCAGAAAGCTGGTTTGTAATCTATTAATAAAGTTTGACTGACCTATCTGACTGTTTTGTTGACATTCCCATTAGCGCAGCACCATCTAATGGATGCATAACGTAACCCCAGCTTCTACTGTAGCGCCTTATATATGGAAAAAGTTTTAAAATATGTCATTCATTGAAGGTGCGCCTTAAAACGCGGTGCGCCTTATAGTGCGGAAAATACGGTAATTATACGGCAATTTCTTCATACATTTTACAGAAATTGAAGTTTTCCTCAAGTTTTGGTATTTTATGACGTACCGCCCGGGCCTTTCGTCATCTTCAGTTTCATAGTTCGGATCCTGGTGCAGGAGTTGAATCAGTGTTTCTGCTTTTACCAGCATCATTTTTCCTCCAAGAAGCTGTACGGGTTTGAAAACTTTTGCCACTTGAGCACTTGACACACATAAACACAGTGGTCAACACACGCCGACCGTGAGTGGCGTGAAGGAACTCTGGCATGGCGCTTGATGGGAGACTCCCCGGCATTTGTCACCGTGACACTTTATTTAGAGGTGGAGACAGTCCCCCGCCAGTTTCCCTAACAAACTTGTTATCGGCGACGGCAGGAAAATTCCATGCAAATTTCATGCATTTGCATAGAAAATATCATTTGTTTATTAAATTTTTGGTATAATTATTTTTTAGGACTGTACTCATTCAGTATTTATATTTTTTTTCCCTACAGTAGCTATCATGCATTTTGTTCAGGGATTTATTTATTATTTTAGATATATTTATTTAATATTTTCATTATTTGTTTTTTTTTATTTATTCAATACTTGTGATTTTGTCGAATATTTATTTACAAATATTTCTTAATTTATTTTTGTTCAATATTTTACATCCTTTCATCCATCTTCTTCTAGAATTCAATATTAATTAAGTTATATATAAAATATGTTTACTTTCATTACATGTATTAATTTTTCATTTATGTAATTTATTTATTAATTATTCTTTATTATTTATTATATTGAATGCATTTATGTTTTATTTTATGAGGACTACAGATAGAAACTTTTTAATGTTACTGCACACTGTCCTTTTAATAAACTAAACTTCAACTTATGTTAATTATTATTTGTGGACAATATTTGCAAAATATTATTTTAATAATCGAAGTGTTATCTTATTTTTACATTATTTATATTATTTTAAATATTTATTTATGTATTAAATCAAAAATTCAATAGTTTCAAATAACCTTTTGACATATCATTTATTTTTTTATGTTGAAGGTAAATCTAATCAATTTTTTTTTAATGCAGGAATATTAAAATAACGTTAACAAATGAAATGCAACTGTTTGAAAGCTAACTTAATTTGTTTTTAGCACACACACACACGCACACACACACACAAAAACACTTTTATTGAGAGTACATGTGCATATGAGAACAGGTGCGAGCCTCCACTCTGTGTCAAATCTGGAAATCCGGAGCTGTCACGCTCGGAATGTGATCATTCTTTTTATTGCCTTCTGCTGCACTCAAACAAGCATGCCACTTGGCTATTACATGTGTGTGCGTACGTGCACGTGCACGAGTGTGCGGAAAGTTTCAGAAAAACAAAAGTGAGTAAGAAAGTGAGAAGGAGCAAAGAGTGACTGGTGTGTTGTCGCCAGACTATAATAAGCCTAACAACAACTTGTCTCCATGGTGATAATTCAATGGGAGTTTTGCTTTGCCCTCATTTGAATATTTAGTGGTATGTTTATTTACTCAACTGCAGACGGGGCAGATGCCAAAAGTCTAGCATTTAAGAGTCTTGTAATATTTAGTTTGAAATAGTTTTTTTGTTGTTGTTGCTAAAATTGGTGCAATAAAATGTATTTTAAATGATTTTTTATGCATATATCTCCTGATTTTATACTGAAATATAAAGTTTGTGTAGCCTACTGGTTTTTTTTAATTTATTTTTTTAGTTTTTTTTTTGTTCATTCTTTAATTAATTATAATTCCCAGTGACGAAAACCACACCTGGGAGTTGTGTGAGTGCTGCTGTTTTGGTCGGCAAACCGAATCGCGTAACCCTGTCGCTCCCGCCAGGGCGACCGCATGGACCGCGAGGCCATGAAGTGCCAGGTGCTGACCGTGTCCAACCGCAGCTGCGAGAGCCTCACGCTGGTGGGCAACACGCTGGAGTGCACCGTCCCCAACGAGCTGCAGGCGGCCACCGCCAAGGGGCTGCAGGTGGAGGTCAGCCACCGCCCTGCTTCATTTCAAACTGAACACCTTACTTTGCTGACACCTTGATTATGAAAGTAGCTTAGTTACTTTGCTGATTACTTGATTTTTTTTTTTTTTTTATGTAGCTGCTACTTTACCAATTACATTGCTTGATTTTAAAAGTAACTAATTAATTCATCATGAAAGTAACTGTTACTTTACTGATTACTTGATTTTAAAAGTATCTTAGTTACTTTGCTATTTACTTAATTTTGAAAGTAACTTTGTTACATCATTGATTAGTCTTTGATTTTAAAAGTAACAAACTCACTTTATAATTACTTGATTACGAAATTATTTTACTGATTACGTGACTATGAAATTAACTTTGTTACTTTACTGATTACTTGATTTTAAAAGTAACTTAGTTATTCTAGTAATACTTGATTTTGAAAGTAACTGTTACTTTATCAATTAGTCTTTTAATTTTAAAAGTAACTAACTCACTTTACTAATTACTTGATTATGAAAGTAACTTAGTTACATTGCTGATTACTTTAAAAGTAACTTGGTTAATTTACTAATTACCTGATTTTGAATGTAACCGCTACTTTACCGATTAAATTGCATGATTTTAAAACTAAATTACTTTACTAATTACTTCATCATGAAAATAACTTAATTTACTGATTACTTGATTTTTAAAATTATTTTATTCATTGATTAGTCCTTGATTTTAGAAGTAACTAACACTACTAATTACTTGATTATGAAAGTTAACTGTTAACTTTAGTGATTACTTGAATATGAAATTAAGTGTTACTTTCCTGCTTACTTGATTTTTCAAGTAACTTTAAAGTTACTATTTGCTTGTTTTTAAAAGTAACTTGAGTCCTCTACAGATTACTTGATTTTAAAAGTAACTGTTAGATTACAAGTTAGTTTATTAGTTATTTTTAGCAGATGCTGACAACTCTACTTAACATAAAAACAGCGACTGGTTCTACATTACTTTATTGGAAGTGCATTATTCACAGTAATGTTGTAAGGATACATTTATTTAAAATAAAATAAAATATTTACATCATTTTTGACCTTCCATAATCATTTCACATAAACATTATTTTAAAAAAATATATTTTTACAAAGTGATAATAGTCCTTAATGTTTGACACTAAAAAGCACAATATAATAAACTGAATAGGATTTTATGATTTAGTTGAAACATTCCTATTGAAAATATCATTATGGTGCAATATTGTGACCCAAGGTTGTACTTTTAGTTCTGTGTTATGTTTTCTTAGGTTAACACCCCCCCCCCCCTCCCCCAAGTCACTTGTTGCCATGGCGACGCTGGACTTTCTTTCTTTTTTCTTTTTTTTTATTGCGAGATCAGACACCGGATGCTGAAGCCTTTCACTCGTCACGTCTCCTCACGGAGGCTTTTACCATGTCAAGCCATCTGTAAAAAAGCAGGCAGAACGCTGAAGGAATGACGGAGAAAAAAAGTCAATAAAGACGATCACAGAGACGTGTAAATCTCGTCTTACGTCGCAGATCATGAAAGTGAGGCAGACAACTTAAAAACTGTATTAGAACTGCAACAGGATGGAATTAAGATACATTTCAATGAGGTATCATCTACAAGCATAAAAAAATCACTATGCAAAAGGAAGTATCATATACACCATTAATGATATTTTTTTAAGATATGCTAACATTTGGAAATCGCTAATGGTTAGCATCCACACTCATGGCTTTCGAAGCTTTTGAGCAACGGATATTTGAACAGAAACTTTGTAGCAATACATACGGACGGATATAACAACAATAATGGGCATCTATTCTTTATCTTGCACAGAAAATCACGAATTACAGCTTCTTCTTTTGTCTGAATCACTTGCAGTAGTAATAGAAGTGTTCTTCTTCTTTATTTGTGCCTGCATGTGTTTCTTATATTGCCTCCTGGTGGCCAAGGCAGCAATAGCAGCATTCAATCGCGATGCGCCAACAATGTGGTCCTAATTCGCTACTAAAACTTGTTGCCTCTTCTTGCCTTTTACATCAATGACGTTGAAGTGGCGGTTGTCCATCCTTCATCCTGAAAATGCTGTAATGTTTGAAAGAGTAATTAAATTGATTACTCATTAGTGGAAAACAAAAAACGGTGTTGGGAACATTCAACGTAACAAACAATTGGATGGTTTTCCCCTCTTGTCCTGTAGGGGGTAGTAATTTGCGTTATAAAATGGTGGCCAGCCACATCTTTTCAGCATAGTATAAATATATATTTCTATTATAAAATATATAATTATTCGAGCAGAAGTTAGGAACACTCAGAGATTAATTTAAGAAAAATATGTATTTTTAAAAAAGTTGCTCAAGAAAAAAGCAGTTCAAAATTGAACACATTTTTTTTTAAATTGTATTTTTTTTTTAGTTGTTGTGTAATATCCATGCATGATCTGACCTCCTGCTCCCATACCCACGTTGTTATTGAGCATAATATGACGTTTCATAAAGTGCGCAGTTAGCACAAAGCTAACAAAAGCAGACTTCAAACCGGAAATGCTCCCAGCCGACGCTATCAGAAGACCTTTATTTGTCTCCAGGCTAATATCCTTTAGCTGCGTTGGCGCGCACACACAAACACACACATTTCTGAAGTCAAAGTGGTAACCTCATATCCACTAAACTTAATAAAAGCAGAGGCAATATCACTGATGTAATCTGACCTCGGATAACTCCGTGTTTGTGTGCGTGTGCGTCCGTGTGTGTATAAATAATCTGTCTATATTGCTGGCTCTGTAAGGCTCAAGGGGATCAAACCTTGCAAGATTAAACTGCTCCATATGAAGCATTCAATCACACTAAGGTGGACTACTGTTTGTTTGCTTGCTTGTTTGTTTTTGTTTGCAGTTTTTTTAATGATTTGTATAGTTTTAAAACTGCATGTGTGCAAACCATTCAGTCATACTGATATGGATGATATTCTGTTATTTAATTTCATAGTTTACTTTGTCTTCGAGTTCGAATCATATTAAGAAATAATTGATGAAATTCATCCAATCACATCAAGGAGCATAACACTGCTTGTTTATTTATTCAAAAATAAAACCAAATAAAACCATTCAATCAGATTTAGCAATTTTAAGTAATAACGTGCCATGGAAATTATTATCCTTGTAGTTTTTACATTTTTTAATACAACATATGAACAATTTTAATTAATTAAACAATATTTAATATAATATAATTTAATATAAAATAATAATATAATTTAATATAACCACTAAATCACAATAAGTTGGAATTTGTTTTGTTTTTAAAATATAAAATCATATTTATGTTTTCATATTTTCTAAATTATATATGAAATTTTCATCTCTTGCCTTGTTTGTGTATGTATTACAAATAAAGTAAATTAATTAATTAAAGTATTACAAAAAATTTGTGAATCATCACAAAAGTGAAATTTGTTTTTAAATGTATTTTATATTTTTATTTATATTATATAATTGATTTCATAGTTTTTCCATCATGCTATTTTTGTATTTTTTATATTTATATATATAAATATGTATGAACCAGTCAATATTTATAAAAGAGGAATTGGTTCATTCATTTAATGTTTTTGTATTATTAAAAAGAAAACATTTTCATATATTGGTAATTAAATCAAAATAAATTAGCTTAATCACACTATTTTTTAAAGAATTTTATATTAAAAAATATTTTAAACATTCACTCACAAACTGGAATTTCTTGTTGTTGTTTTTTTTAATATATAATTTCATTGTATTTCTTTGATTTATTTTTACATCACACACACGCACACAAAAGTGAGAAATACGAATCTCTCTGTTCCAGTGGCGGCAGGCCGACTCCATCCGTCACCTGGGCAAGGTGACGCTAGCGCAGGAACAGGACTACACGGGTCTGGTGGTGGGCTGCGTGTTGGTCAGCCTGCTCCTGCTCATGCTCGCCACGCTGCTCATGTGGCGCAGGAACAAGCGCATTGACGGTGAGGCGGATTTCACTCTGCGCTAGCTTAGCAGCAAAAAATAAATAAATAAATAAAGAAAGGTAATAGTGGCTCGTGGTCCCCTCCGCTCCTGTAGGTGGCGGAAATGAGCATTGCAAAACAGGAAAACCGTCATCTTGTGTCGATGGGAATTTTCACAAATAATTTTAAATAAAGTGCTATCGTCATCAAATTCTGGTGAAAATTTTGTTCTAGATTAAAAAAAAACCCAAAACATTTCACTGAATAATTATGTTCCTCCTATTTTCTTCCCTCCAAAACCTCCTTTCTTGTAGATCTTTCCGAGGTGTGGTATGACGGCCGCGGTGACATCCAGCATCTGGACAGGCTTGCGAGCGCCAGAAGCATCAGTCCCTCCAACGAAATGGTGTCTCACGAGTCTGTGGACTACAGAAGTACGCTGCTGGAGGGTACGTGGAAGCTTCCCGCTATCGGCTGCACCGCTCGTAAACATTCACCAAACAAAAACAATTGCTTTTGACGCAAAGTAGACGACAGAGACAATAGCAGTTAGCGGTTAACGAACTCCAGCTTCTGCCAGTGAACACGTCTTCCTCGGCGTGAAATGGCCCTCTCCTCACCTGACCCCCGAGAACTGCAATGATCTCATCCGTCTACAATGGTGCGCAGGAACATGACTTTAGCTTATTAGCTAATAGCACAAGCACGCGTACCCCCTCAGGACTGATGAACCCAACAGAGGCTCCACACACACAAATATGACATCATCCATACCTGTTTCAACATGTTTGTGCTAGCTCGCCTCCTCGTCTAGCTAAATGGGCTCCAAATGTTCAAAGCAGTTGTCATTATTGACACAATGGATTAGTATACTAAAATTACTACTACTACTACTACTACTAGTTCAGTTGGGTTGTATTGTCCAAGGCCAAAAGTTCAATTTTAGTTTTTCACTCTATGGATTATTTTTAGTAGGCACTAATTGTCCGATTTTAGGTTTTAAAATTGGGAGGAAAAAACATTCTTTTTTTTCTTTTTCAGGTTTTTTTTTTTTTTTTAAACTCTATGAATTATTTCTAGCAGGGCCTGACTGATGATTTGACCATCTGATTTAATTGTCCATTATTAGCCTTTATAAAATTGTCAAGAAATTGGCTGATTTTTTATTTATTTTTTTAAGATTTTTTTTTCCTTAAATTTGTGGATTATTTCTAGTAGGGCCTGACCAATTAATCCACTGGCCGATTAAATCGGCCGATATTATCCCTTTAAAATTGCCTAAAATCAGTTGATTTTTTGTAGATTGTTTGTTTGTTTTTTTACTCTATGGATTGTTTGCTATGAATGTATTATTGTTAATGTTTTATGGTGTGTGTTCTGTAAAACACCATATAAATAAATATTAGTAGAGTTGATAATTTCTCATGTGGCCCGACCGACCGTTGTAAACTCTTTTTAAAAAAAATCGGCAAAAATATGCTTTTTTTTTTCTTGCAGTTTTTTTTGTGCACATTAACAGATCACAACATAAGCTATAAAAACAATAAAATAATTGTCAATTAATCAGCCGATTTTTCCTGACTTTTCACTTTGTTGTAAAGTTAACCAAATACGGACAAAGTAATGTTAAACAGTGAAATGTTTGCTTGTACGTTAAAAGCGTTTATGTACCAAAAAGTACTTATTTTATACATTATACAGTATTTGGTTTTTTTTTTTATATGAATTGGCCGATTAATCTGATATTAGAACTTTATTCTGCCAAATATCAGAATTGGCCTCAAAAAGTAATTCACACCTTAATTTCTAGTCCATTTATTTCTATTGTGCTATTGTGGCGTTGATCATAAATAAGTGATCCAGTTCCATGTTGGTTGCCCCCCCCCATAGACCAGGGCATGGAGCGTCCCGAGACTTGCCGGGCCGCACCCATCCTATTCGGGTCCAGCCGGGAGCTGCTGTCGCCTCGGCTGGGGGCGCTGGCCCGCGGGCTGGGGATGGACGGCGAGCTGGTGTCGCCTCTGCTGATGGCGCCGGTCCACATCGACTTGTCCGGCTTGCATCCCGACCTGCTGAGCGAAGTCCAGCACGTGGTGATCGCCCAGGACCGACTCCTGCTGCACCTCAACCAAATCATCGGCAGAGGTGAGGACAAGTTCGGGTTTTAAGAGAAGCAGAACTAGGGCACTCTGACAACTCAAAGATGGCCGTCCATGGGTCAAATTTGCACGCAACACAACAAGCCTCCCCACCCCGCCTCCTCCAGCCCTTCCTTAGCTTTTGAGATTAGCCCATGAAGGAAAAAGGAGCCTCCAATTTTCGCCGTGGTTTCACCGCGACTAATTCCTGCGGCGCTCGCAACCCGACACCCTCGGCCATCTGCGACGGCGTGATAGGGGAACGTCGCGCTCATTTCTTTCCCACCGCCGCCCCCCTGAGAACTTCCATGCCCGCAAACTGCGGCGGCTATAATTCATCGAGGGGGTGTTAATGAATAAAGCCTGGTGTTGAGTTACCCTTGCACAGTCATAATCGAGTCGCATGCTGTGTGTATGAACATGAAATGTGATGTCAATATGCATTGCAGTTGCGTGGATGTTAATTATGATGTGAATATGATTTCCTAAATGTATGTAATATGATGTGTTCCCACAGGTCACTTTGGATGCGTCTTTCATGGAACTCTACTGGAGCCAGACGGTCAGAATCAACATTGTGCCATTAAGTCTCTGAACCGTAAGATCCTCCTTCTTCTTCTTTCTTTTTTTTTTTTTTTTAACTCTTCACAACTTTTACAATTTGGATTTCTTTTTTTTCTTTTTTTTTTATGAACTTCCATGCAAAATTGTTGTTGTTTTTTTTACTTCTCCAAGCATATTCTGTTCCAAATAATTTTTACTTGATTTTAATTTTGTTTTGTTTTTTGTATATTTTTTTTGGTTAGAATAATGACATAATTGTTGTTTAGTTATTGTATAGTTTTTTTTTTAATTATTATTTTTAGTACATATTAAAAAGTTTTAAACTTTCTTCATTAACTTTCAAATAAAAAAATGTAAACAAATATAGATGGTGTACTATATTAAATATTTATTTTCACATTACATACAAAATTACCCTAAAAATTAATAGTAACGATTTATTTGTCATTATATAATTCACATTTATTATGTTCACGCATTTATTTATTTATTTATTTTTCACTTTTTAAAAATGCATTTTGAAATTAGTATTTTTTTTTTCAATTTTTAATAAATTTTTAAAACATTTTTTTGGCTACATTGTAATGTTTGGTTTTTCGGCAAAACTTTTGATATCAATTAGTCAATTAATGATTTATTTTAAACACTGATTTACTCGTATTTTTTTTTATTTGTTGGATTACCTTTTGACGCAGATGCTTGCACAATAATCTCCCAAAATGTAACATATTTATATATCATACAAAGCAGACAGTAACAGACATTCTGTTCCCAACCCAGCGAGATTTCCAATCAAACAAAGTACGACGTCGCAATCACGTTACCGGAGAATGACTTTATTTATTTTTAATAGTGGGGGGGTGGGTCTAAAAGTGATGAATTAGCGTGGCCTGGTGAGGAATTTAATCTCGTAAAGATGACAGTAAGAGAACGGGATGGGATGAGGTCTCCTCCCTTGGGATCACAACCTTTTTTGATCCCTCATCCCTTTGTTGCCTTTTGTTCCACGTGGAGGCTTCTTCCAGTCGCTATGGCAACCAGTCAAAGGCCACACAGGACCTCAAGTTCAGCAATTACATTCTTCGTGTCCCATTTTCATATAAATTCTGCTCAATTGGCAAAATGTGCAATTGGTGTCGCTACTTTAGAGCACTTCGTTGTTGGCCATGAGTGCACGGAGAGGTGGAGGAGGGTTCTATTTGCTGGGCCATCATTTCACGCAGACGGGCTGACCTGCTTACAGAGGTGCTTACTTTGCCCCCTCCCCCTCCCTAAAGGCATCACGGACTTGGAGGAGGTGACCCAGTTCTTGAAGGAGGGCATCATTATGAAGGACTTCAGCCACGCCAACGTGCTGTCGCTGCTGGGCATCTGCCTGCCGCCCGAGGGCTCGCCGCTCATGGTCCTGCCCTACATGAAGCACGGAGACCTGCGCAACTTCATCCGCGACGAAAGCCACGTAAGAACAGCAAAAAGGGGGTTTTTCCGGCCTCCAGTTGAGTCAGAGGCGGTGTGTGCGTGTGACGTCGCTGATTGGTCCCGCAGAACCCGACGGTGAAGGACCTGATGGGCTTCGGGCTCCAGGTGGCCCGAGGGATGGAGTACCTGGCCAGCAAGAAGTTCGTCCACAGGGACCTGGCGGCCAGGAACTGCATGTGAGTCCAAACGTATGACCCAAAACTGGTCCAACAGAGTATATGGAGGACCGAAACTGACAAAATTAAATAAAAAATCATTTAAAAAAAAATGTCAAAATGATATCCAAAAAATAAATATAAATGGAAATGAGTAGAACAAAAAATATATACATAAATAAATACATTTATATTTAATTTTTGAATTCGATTTTTCACATCTGTTTTTATTTTCACTTTTAGTCATTTATTTATTTATTTGGTCATTTATTTATTTATGTATTTATGTATTTATTTATTTATTTAGTCATTTATTTATTTTTAATTGTGGTAGTTTTGGTCCATACTGCCAATATTAAAAATAAATAAATGACTAAATAAATGGCTGAAAGTGAAAATAAAAACGGATGCAAAATTTTTTTTACAATTAAATACAAATGTATTTATTTATTTATGCATATACATTTAACGGAAATATCAGCAAACTTGATGGCCATTTAGGAAATATATATATATATATATATATATATATATATATATATATATATATATATATATATATATATATATATATATATATATATATATATATATATATATATATATATATATATATATATATAAGTGTAGATATTTCCGTTCTCTTTTGTGCCAACAGGCTGGATGAGCATTTCCGTGAGATTATTATTATTTTTGGATAATAATAAAGAAAGAATAAAGAATAAAATTCCGATCTAGAGGCCAATTCATTCAAGATATATATACTGTATAATGAATAAAATGACTTCTTTATGGTCCAGAAACAAATTTTAACAAACTGAATGAATTATAAGTAAACATTTGACTGTTTTACATTCCTTTGTCCTTAGTATTTGGTTAACTTTACAGAGAGAACAATCAGAGGAAAATGGTCTGATTTATTGCCAATTTTATTTTGGTGGTCAGGGGGATGCTTCAAGTGTAATGTGAAGTTTAATGTGTTAAAAAAATCGTCTGGTTGGATGATTATTATTATTATTATTATTATTATTATTATTATTATTATTATATCATGAGTTATCCATGAGTCATCCATTTGCCATGTGTGAAAATTACATACAATTTCTGAACTGCAATTTTCAAATCCTTTTTCTAAGCATCAGTACAACTTTTTCGATACAATTGTAGAAAATAATTATCACCTCTGTAATAATAATCTAAATGAATGCAACAAGTAAGTTGCCAAGTTTAAAGAGATAGTTTACTTATTTAGCCATTTTTGGCAGTCAAACATTAATATTTTGCCTATAATAAATTTGATATTTTCTTCATTTTTTATGTACAATTAGTACCTTTAAAAACACATTTTGCAACTTGCTGTCGACTGAAAATGACATCACAAGGGCTCAGGTAACCAATCACAGCTCAGCTTGTGAATGTCACATGACCCAACCTAGAAAACAAATTCATTATAGACAAAATATTAACTTTTTATTGCTATAATGGGGCTAAATAAGTGATGTATCCCTTTAAGTCCCTATTAACTTTGAAAACAATTGTTATGACAGCGCGCTCTGAATGAATTGCGTTCTCTTCTGTTGCCGACAGGCTGGACGAGAGTTACACGGTGAAGGTGGCCGACTTCGGTCTGGCGCGCGACGTCTACGACAAAGAGTACTACAGCGTCCACAACAAGAGCGGCGTCAAGCTGCCCGTCAAGTGGATGGCGCTAGAGAGCCTGCAGACGCACAAGTTCACCGCCAAGTCTGACGTGGTACAAAAACACACTCATACCTTAACGCGATTGAAACGAAATGTAGGAATTTCACGTGTTTTGACATTTGTTTGCGTTTGCTCCTCAGTGGTCGTTTGGCGTGTTGCTATGGGAGCTGATGACCCGCGGGGCGCCGCCCTACTCAGATGTCAACTCATTCGACATTACCATTTTCCTCCTGCAGGGGCGCCGATTGCTGCAGCCAGAGTTTTGCCCCGACTCCCTGTAAGTGTCATCCTGCTTATCCCTTCCTATTGACAAAAAAATAAAAAAAATAAAAATAAATAAAAAAAGGTAAAGCAGTGGACCCCCGCATCTATTTTATTTTTTAATGCAATTATGCTGGCTATCAATTATACGTAGATTTTTGCTATTTGTGGGCTGGACCAGTCCATATCAAAAGAAACATGAAAATACAGTACGTGAAAGTTTAAAGGAATACTTGACTCACTGAGTCATTGTCAGCAGTAAAAAGTTAATATTTTGTCTGTAATTAATGTGGTAACTTCATTAGTTTTTATGTGCAAATAATACTTTAAAAAGTCATTTTTGTACTTGCTGTCGACTGATGATGACATCACCTGTGCTGAGGAAGTAGGTAAACGACCAATCATGGCTCAGTTTACTGACTAAACCCAATAAACAGGTGAGCCATGATTGGCCGTTACCGACTTCCTCAGCACAGGTGATGTCATCATCAGTTGACAGCAAGTCGAAAATTTAAAGGTATTATTTGCACGTGAAAAATAATGAAGTTATCAAATTCATTCTGGACAAAATATTAACTTTTCACTGGTGAAAATGGTTCAATGAGTTGAGTATCCCTTAAAAAAAACAAAAATCAAAACAAAAAAAACCCCAATAAATTAAAAATAATTCTTTACTTATTTAAAAATGTTTGTGCAAAAAAAGAAAAGTTAAAAATAATTGTTGATTTTTTTTTTTTTAGGTTTTACAGCAAAACAAAAAAATCTGAAAGAAAATGCATAAAAATGTAATGCTTTTTTGTATTTAGCTAAAATAAGAATGCATGAAATAAAAATACGATTAAGATTAAAAAAAAAGTTATGTAAAAGAAAAAAATAATTCAATTTAAAATAAATAGAATGTCTTTTTAATGTAAGTTTCAAATGTTTTTTAAAAAATAAACAAAATAAATTGTGCACAAAAGGTTAAAAACAAGATGGAAATACATTTTTTAAATAAATAAAAAAATAGGTAATTACATTTTAAAGAGAAATAAAATGTATTAAAGTTTATTTTAAAAGTTTACAACTGTAAAAAAAATACATGCAAAAACAAGAATAAAAATAGCTTGTTTTAAAATGGCTGAACTTTAAAATATATATATATGTAATTTTTAAGTTAAAAAGATGCAAATTTCAGACCTGTCTAATTTGCTGAATATTCCGTTGTCATACAAAGTGTAAAAAAAAAAAGAAAAGAAAAAAAAGATAATTATAGATCTGGAAGGCTCTAATCAAGACTCTTAATTTGAGGTACAACTTAGTGTGATTTATTAAAATGACATTTTGACCTTACTTTTAGTGAAGCTTTGAAACCCTCTCAAAGCAAAGACAGTATTTCAAGTGTTGATTTGTAGAAGCAGACAAGCAAAAATACGCGACGTGAACCTAACATGACATGACAGCTGCTGGCCAAGACCGACCTTTTTCTTCTTAACCGCCTCTGTTCCTGGAAATCGGACGCCGGCTTTCTTTTCCCTCGTCGTGTTTCCTTATCTCGACTCGTCGCTTAGCGCCCATCGCGTCGGCATTCCAGCCACTCTCGTCAGGAAGGCCCATCAATCAGGCGGGAGCGTCAAAGTCAGCAGAGATTTGCAACGTGTCTTCCCTTCTCTGTCAAAAGGCTATTTTTTTTGGATCCGCTCCCGACGGGCGAGCGTTTCCCGACGCATGAGCCAAAAACTGATGAAGACAATCATGTTTTTGTTTGGTCTCACATTGAACTTTGCTTGCAGCTACACGGTGATGGTGGAGTGTTGGCACCCGAAGCCGGAGCGCCGTCCGTCCTTCTCCGACTTGGTCTCCAGCATCTCGGCTATCTTCTCCAGCTTCAGCGGCGAACACTACGTCCTGCTCAACACCACCTACGTCAACATCGACAAGATGAGCCCCTACCCGTCCCTGCTCGCCACCACCGACCCGGCTTCCTCTTCCTCCTCGTCATCCGAACCCTCCACCTCCGCCTCGCTGGCGACGCCCCACCCGCTCCTGTTTTGCCACCGTGAGCGGGATTGTTGCGCCTGACGATTTGCGAGGGAAAGAACTACTGTTGTGTCCCAACACTGGACAGAGGACGAGCTCTTAATGTACATAGATAGTTGATCGTCTCAACTTGTTGACTTCCTGGATGTTTTTGGGAGGAAGTCGGAAGACTTTGAGGAAGAACGTCGCTCTTGTTAATGTGAATAATGTTGCGTGAAAAAAAACAACAATGTTGCAGCTCTGTGACAAAAACAAGACAATGGTCAATGGTTCATCTTCTCAAGACTTTTTTTTTTCTTTGCTTTTTCAAAAGTGAAGCCTGTGTCACTTAGCAACATGAAATTTGGTACGCACGTTTGTCATCAGCAGCCCCCCCAAAAAAAAAAGAAAAAAGAAAAGTGGTCTAAAGCAGTCAGTTTAGGCTCGTTTACAGGAACTCTTCCAAGACGAAACTGTTGTCCCTTGGAATGTTTTGAAAATTCAGCCCCTAAATCCAGATTCGCCTAGCAACATGAGATTTGGTAGCCATGTCAACCATGAGTAGACCCACAAAAAAGTTTCAAGAAGCCATGTCCCAAAATGCACAGGAATTCTGCCAGTTTGGTTTGAAGCAGCCATTTTAGGCTCATTTTGTAGTGGTCATTCAAAGACAAAATCGAACTGAAGATTTCGTCAGATTGCTAAAAAAATTTAAGGCAAGTACGCTAGAAAAGATGCGGGATGCAAAATTGTTGGGATTTTTTTTTTTTTTTATGTTTGATTGACATGTCCACTCACAAAAAAAAAAAAAAAAAAAAAGCGGACATTTTAGGCTCATTCTGGCCATGTCCTGTAGTCTCAATTAAAGATTCTTTATTTGAAAATTCAGCCATTGGAGCTTGCCAACAAGGAATTTGATAGGCTGTCATTAGTAGACGCACAAAGAAAAAAAGTCTCAAGAAACCATGTACAAAAAGACAAAGGAAGTCGGCCATTTTGTTTTGAGGCAAACCATTTTGGCTAATTTTGGCCATTTCCAGGGATCCGTCAAAGACAAATTCTACGGAAGCGTAGAGCTGCCAATGTGGAGTAAACATTTTTGGCTGGCGAGATGTTTGAACATACTCACAAATATGTTCGAACATACTCGCAAATATGTTCGAACAGTCGTAAATACGTTTGAACATACTCGCAAATACGTTCGAACATACTCGCAAATATGTTCAAACGTATTGAAATATGTTCGAACAGAGTCGTAAATACGTTCGAACATACTCGCAAATATGTTTGACAATACTCGCAAATATGTTCGAACATACTTGTAGGCTACATGCTACAACGTTAGCATACCTTCCCATAATGCCACGGGGTATTATTTGCGCATGAGCGAATGAAAACAAAACCCCATTTTTTAGGCATTTGGGTCACATTACCAATTCATTAGAAAATTAAGTAGACAAAAAAACAGTATTCATTCGTAACTTTTAACTTTATTTTTTTCGCCCCATAATGCAATGGGGTATTACGCTTGCGCACTTACCACTTACCACAGCAGTCGAGTATGTTCGAACATATTTGCGAGTATATTCGAACATACTCGGCAGCCAAAAATGTTTACTCCACATTGGCAGCTCTACGCTTCCGTAAAATTCCTCCTTGTGATTTTGTTCTCATTTCTAAAAATATTCATTAGATGATTTGTAATAACAAAACATTTTTCTTCGGTCATCATCAAAATAATCGCGGCCATACTTAAAAAATCACATAACCTTCAAAAATAGCAGCATGGCCAAAAAATGACAAATAAACAGAATAATCCAAGATTAGTTGTACATTGTAAAAAATAAATACAAATGTTTTGTTTTTGTTTTGTTTTTATTAAGTTGCCACATCGACAGACTGAATGTTTGCTCTGAGAAGAAAACGTCTGTATTATACTTGTAGCGGCGACATTTTGACGACGAACTCACTGCCATATTGTAAATAAAAACACGTCGAGTCATGTTTAGCCTGACGTTAGCCACTTTCATTGTGGAAAAAAAAGTGCAGACTGTGTGTGCTTTGTGTTGTACGTTGTGCGTGCGTGTGTGAGTGAGTGGGTGAGAGTCAAAACAAGCCTGGAGGTACATGTTCATCTTCTTACGCGATGTCACAAATAAATCCACACGAGTTTCCTACGTGCATGCGTTTCTTGCTCTAATTGAATGTCTTGCGTGAACACACCTGTCCTCCAGGTGAATGCAGAAACACTTTCGTGTAGTTACACGCGTGTGAATTATGGCGGCTGTCATTCCTTTCGCAGTTTGTGGGCCTGATAGACACATACGCAATCATGCGCTGACAATCATGCAGGTGTGTGTGTGTGTGTGTGTGTGTGTGTGTGTGTGGGAGGGTGGGGGGGGGCATAACAAAAACATCAAAGTGGTTGTTGGGACTCAAATGCCTGCTGTTGTGTTCATTCGCATAAGCGTCCGTCTTTTCCCATTGGTTGTGGATAACCTCCAACCTATGACCTCATTTTGACCTCTCTTGACTTATGAACCCCCCGCAGGTAGCGTCTAGACAGGCTCCTCCCCCACACATCCCTGTTTGATGTAAGCGAGTCGTGACAGTGGCTTTGAGGCCTTTTGGCTCTTGTCTGATGCATGTTTTCATGTCCAGGTATGTACTAACATTTTTTTCATAATTCAACCCCCCCCCTCTCCTCCCGGAGCCAGTTGGCAACGTGAAATGAAATTGGTAGGCATGTCTATTACAAGTAAACCCATGCTTGAAATGACTCGGAAGTCTGCCATTTTGTTTGAAGCGGACATTTTAGGCTCATTTCCAAGGAGCGTTGTAGCACCTACGGGAATGTTTTGAAAAATTCAACCCCCGGAGCCAGTTTCATTGAGCAACATGAATTTTGGTAGGCATGTTTATCAGGAGTAGACAGGCAACAATTCAGTCTGGAAAAAGTCATATCAGACAACAGGAATCATTTTTGGTTGGAGAAATTTGAATTTTTTTATTTCGCATGTTTTGACAAATCATCCCCAGAAGATAATTTGACTTTGCAATACGAAATTTGGTCTGAATCACGAGATGCTAAGCTAACTTGGGCTGTGGAGATGCACAGGGAAATAGAGGAATAATCCGACAAAACAAACACTTCTCAGTCAGGCTTACATAGACAGCGAATCGATCAGATTGGCTGTAGCTAGACATGTGGGTAACAGGACTGACGTGGAATTATCTGATTGGCTGTTGACCAGATAAAGAGATTAAAGATTCCTGACATCACATAGCTTCTGACCAGTTGAAACTAGATGCTGGTTGCATCAGTTCAAAACAGACACTTGACCACACGGTCATGACCCAAACATAACCCTTGCATGACCCAAACATAACTCTTCCATGAACTAAACATAACTCTTGCATGACCCAGTCATGACATTAAATTATGCAATTAATTAACTGATTAGAAGGATGAGCATGTGCAGTGGATCAAAAAATGTTGACGTCCTCATAACATTAAATGTCGAAAGAAGTAACATATAGGTCAAATTTGGCGGCCAAAAAAATGTTGATAAAGAAGCCTTTTTAATTAAGCGATTAATTATTTAACATGACGATACATGTTTCTTCTGTACTAATATTCTATCTTTTGTTTAAAACTAAAATAAATTGTGTTCAATGTTTTTATTTCGTTTTTGCTGTCATTTTCATCCCATGAAACCGCAATATATTTTTTTTCACGGTTATCATAGTCAGACTCTAATGCCTAATTCAGAGTAAGATCACAAAAAAAAAAAAATACAATTTCAAGAAGCGATGCCCAAAAAGACACAGGAATTCTGCCATTTTAGATTGAAGCGACCATTTTAGATCTCAATTCAAAATGCTCCCTCAAAGACAAACTTGGGAGCGTCACTTGTCATGTTTTGAACATGTAGCCTCTTGATGCCTGAATTTTCACAACAATTAGGGACAAAATCAGTTTTAATCTCATTTCGGCCATTCTCAGGTGCTCTTTTAAGACAAACTGACATTATGACATGAAGGTATCCAATATTAACATTTAACTGGCTCCATTTTATTGATGAGTAGTTGTAACCAAAGAACTTGCGCCACACCACCGCGCTCTTTGAGCCCAGCTACGGCAAACATCCTGTTGGACCTCATTCAAAATCAATATGTTCACCTTACAACAGTTTGCAGGTGACGTTAAGAAGATAAAGCGCTTTTACGGAGGCCTTCACAAACAATGAGCGACGACAACAGAGCGGTGGTCGTCATCCGAGTGTTGTTTACATGGCCACACACACAAAGCCGTTAGCTAAACGCTCGACTCCTTCTTTACACCTGTGTCACATGATCCTCGCGGACACGCCCACATCAGATGAAGAAGATCAACAACGGAGGTATGTGACACACTCGCCCACATCGTGTGTACCTATCTGCAAAGAAAACAGTGGCGTGTGTGTGTGTGCTTAAAATGGAGTGAGGAGGTAGTGTGCCAACCGTGGTGCGTTCGTGACTTCTGGGAAATCTGGGAAACAAAGTTAAAGTTAACAGGTCCATACTTGAAGCGTAGAATCAAATGTAAATGGAAAAAAAAACATGGCTGACGATTTTAACCTGGAAAAGGCACTATAAAAAAGAAAAAAAAAAGATTTATTTTTTTTAAATAAAAAAAAAGAAATTTGTACGTAAAAAAAATGTATGTTAAAAAAATATGTATATAAAAAAATGTATGCAAAAAAATTGTACCTGTAAAATTGTAGAAAAAAATAATATCTGTAGAAAGAAGTGTAAAGTTGTATTAGTAAAAGTCGTGATTTGTACCTGTAAAAAAAATGTGTACCTGTAAAAAAATGTGTATGAAAAAAAATTGGGCCTGTAAAAAAAATTGGGCCTGTAAAAAAGAAAATGTGTACTATAAAAAAAAATTGTACCGATAGAAAGAAAATTGTACCTGTAGAAAGAAGTGTACATTTGTATTTGTAAAAGTCGTGATTTGTACCTGTAAAAAAAAATTGTACCTGTAAAGAAATGTGTACGTAAAAAAAAACAAAAAAAAAACAACTGGACCTGTAAAAACAATTTGGACCTGTAAAAAAGAAAATGTGTACTATAAAAAAATACATTTGTAAGCAAAAAAATATTGTACGTAAAAAAAAAATCTGTACATTAAAAAAAGTTACGCAAAAAAATTGTACCTGTATTAAAAAAAAAAAAAAAAAAAAATACCTGTAGAAAGAAGTGTAAATTTGTATCTGTAAAAGTCATGATTCATACATGTAGAAATGACAACTTGTAGTCAAAGAAGTCTGCTGTGCAGTCACGTGATTTTTGCACCATTTTACCATACAGGTACATTTTTATTTATTTATTTTTTTTTACGTACACTTTTTTTTCTTTTTTTTTTCTTTTTTTTACAGGTACAAATCACGACTTTTACAGATACAAATTTATACTTTTTTTTTTTTACACAGGTACAATTTTTTTTTTTTTTTTATGAGTTACTTTTGCACCATATTTACTAGGGGTGTGAATTGCCTAGTACCTGACGATTCGATTCGTATCACGATTCACAGGTCACGATTCGATTCAATACCGATTAATCCCGATACGAATTTATAAGTCGATTGTTGCGATTTTTTTTCATTCAAATTTAGAAAATACTAATCAGTAAGCTTGTAGAGTGTAAGATTTATATGAAAATGTATTATTTATTTATCTGAAATTTCAGTCTTATAGAGGTTGTAATCTGTTTCATGTTTGAACAGCATTAAAATAAAATATTAAGGCTTAATGTTCCGTTCATATAACATTCTTCCATGCTCAAGGTGTGAATCCTAAAAAAAAAATCGATTCTGCCCTTATTGAATCGATTCGAGAATCGCGCGATGTAGTATCGCGATATATCGCCGAATCGATTTTTTTTAACACCCCTAATATTTACCTACATAGAATTACGCTTGGCCTACAAGGTCGAAACTCGAACTCAATTCAGACGTAACTACGACATTACAAAATTAAATGTTAACATCTAATATTTACCAAAAGATACGGTTTGATACTCTATGATACCATAAAATAGTTACATTATAAGATACAGTTGGATATACAGTAATATGGCATAATAAGATATAGTAGTATGGTATGATATGGGTGGATATGGTTGTGGTACGATACTGTACAAAAAGACACAGTTTGATGGTGCGTATCAATTTCCCAAAACCTTTTGTTTCCTGGCCAGAGATTGGATGTTTCCAACTTTTCATGTTCATGGAATGCAGCATGAGATACTGGACTGGCTGATTAAGTCGACCGTATACAAGCTTTCCTAAGCCAATGGAAACCTGTGGAGCAAAGCACACTTGCTGGACTTGATGAGCAATGAATAAATCAATTAGGATACAGTTTCACGCACACATGCACACACGTCGACACGCCGCGTTTGTGTGTTATCATCAGATACAGCCACCAAAAGAATGTCAAGTAACATTCTGACCTACTGAGTCAACGTGCACCCATTTAAAGCTGTTAATGGGCTTTGGCATGAGAGAACGCAGGGAGGCGGATGGCACCGGGTGGTAACACACACGCGCGCACGCACGCACAAAAACACCTATGCTGACACACCGCCCCCTGTTGGCACGCGGTGCAAGTGCAGGGTATCACATTGTGCATTGTCTTACCGTGTCATATATTGTACTGCACTGTACCATACTAGGAACTATTGTATCTTATGTTATCATACCATACCGTTTTTTAATCACATCACATCATATTCAACCTGAGGTTTGGTTTTGAGTTGTTTTGGTGCCATTTGAGCAGCTCCTCTCATGAGGTCAGCTCACATTCCTCAAGTGGGCCCGTCTGATTTTCCACACCTGAATCACTCCACCATCACTCATCCGAAAGTGTAAAACGGACAGGGAGTGTGGGCACACGCAGCCAGGAATTCCGCGGGAGTGCAGTCAGACTCGGACCCCTGATGAGAGCTCATATCTTCTCACAACTTCTCATATCCACTCATGACTTCTCATATCTTGTCAAAAGTGAGACGCACAGAAAGACACAGTGAAGCTGGACCTACTATTGAATTATTATTTGTGTCATATCTTCGTAAACCACTAGTTCATTTTATCATATGATTTTTTTGTATGGCATCATGCAGTACTGCTACTCCACTTTATCTTATACAATAATACCATATTAAGTTTTATCACATCAAGTAATTTTCCATAAGCTATAAAGCGTTATAACAAGTTAATTTGTATGTTTTTGGGAATGCAAATGTTGCTTAAAAAAAAAAAGTATTAAAAACGAGTCATTTACGACGTTAACAATCGTTAGCATCTTATGCTAGCGGACCCTGAAGTTTGCTAACTCCACTGATTATGTTAGCATACTTTTATTTGTTATGTTATCTATTCTAATTCAGAATGTATGTTTTGTGTAATATATGTTCTTAATAACGTAAAAATGCACTTCATGGTGTGAAAATGTGTACTTTATTTCTGTACATTTTGGGACAGGTGTATGCTAATGTAGCTAGAAAGCATTGTTAGGCAGACATTTTCAACACCGTGTTAATGTACTGTATTTGTGTTTGTTTATTTCAGTTTTGCAAAAAGGGAGAAGGAAAAAAAAGATAATTTTTTCACCATGTCATCTTGTGTTATACAGAACGGTTTGTAAAATGCTATTTTTTAAAAACGTGAAACACATTTTCAGCTCCTCCAAACATCAGAGTAAGAACCCAATTGATTTTTCAGGGAGATGCTGGAAGTCGCTGGCGGACAAAGGTTGTATCGGGTTTTTGCCTTTTGTCTGCACTTTATTATCTGAGTTTCCTGACCGCTAATGAGCGATCCTGACGAGGTCTGCAGCGCTTTTTCCGTCTGCTTGCTTCTTGGAAAACTGACTAACGCCAAGAAGATGGTGAGCTCAGTAGAAATAAAAGACACCATCTTGCTTATGCATCAATCTGTCACATTGGAGCTTCTTACTCACCTTTTAATAAGCTTACTTTCTGTTAGTGTAGTAGTCTCAACACTATCAGGTGTGTCTCCGCCTTTTTTTTTTTTTTTATCTGCTCGCAAGTGCTGCCAAGGACATTCTGGGAGACCCAAAAAAAAAAAAGTTACACTGTAGTCTTTCAACCTCACACTTCATTCTGCTGTGTCTTTGATATTACTTCGAGGTGATGATTGTCCAGGCGGGAATAGTGACATGACTCAGCAGAGGCTGACGCTGAGTCACAGTGGTCCCCTTTCACAAGTCCTCAATGCTGCTTTGAGTCCCTTGGCCGCAATCCGCGGGATATTTTCAAGTTTGAGGCCGCTAGAACACCTCCTCCGGCTTGCTGCGTCATTTCAAATCCCCCAGCTCGGTTGCCAGGCAACCCGAGTGGCATCTGGAGGTGCCCCCTAGCGAGGCACCGACTCCACCCAACTGCCCCACAACTAGTCATAACATACAATAAGATGTAACGTGACGCTATGTGATACAATAACATGCAACACTATACTATACTATGCTATGCTATGTGATACAAAACAACACCACACAATATTCATGAAAGCTAAGAAAAAAAAAGCCAAAATTGAAAAATGAAAAAAAATGTTCTCCATTCAAATAAAAACAAAAATGCCTTTTAAAAAATGAAGAAAACTACATGTTACGTTGCCATAGCAATGGCATAGCCTATCGTTGAGTATTGTAGTGTACCGTAATATTGAGTAGACATTTGTATGGATACATAATACAACTATACGATGGTTCCTTGAGATGCGAGTCACCCTACTTGTGCATTTCCTAAGATACGTAATTCAAGCCGAAATTTGTTTTAACTTGCGAGCGCTAAAAAAAAAGACACGAGCACTTTATGGTTGCAGTGAACTCAATTCAACTGACTTCACAATGAGCAGCAATTTGGCAAATATTAAATAAGTTATCCAAAAGAAGCGTCAAACTGTATAATGCCGCTCCCAGTTGAAGTTTATGAACAAAAATAATTAGAATGCTGTGTATTAAAACATAACTTAACCTGTGCAAAGTCTGATTAGCTTAATGCTAACAAGCGATGCAAAATGCCATTGACATGCTAACGGTGTGTATCAATCGTCGCAAATTTAGAATTGATAGATATTCAAACACAAATTGTCACAGATAATAAAAAGATAATATAACAATAACATACATATTATTTATCCTCTCCAGAAATAGAATGTTACAGCATCTTACTGAGTCACTTATAGTTGTAGCAGCAGCAGAAGAAGTCTATACTTTGTATGTGCCTGCAACTCCGCATGACTATCTATATTCAGTATTATAGTGCCGCTTGGTGGCCAAGCTGGGCACACCGAAAGGAATACTAACGTCATATTTCGTGGTATCATATAGCAAAGTGTCATAGTGCGGTATCATGTTGTAAATATCGTATCGTGTTATTTGCTAATTGTGAGATTAAAGATTACACATGGAGCTTGTCGAGTGTTGTTGAACAGTGGTTGACTGTCATAATAAATTTAAACTAGGCTAAGGTATTTAGGCGTAATAGTGATCAAGTGGCCAAAAAACAAAAAACAAAAACATTTCAAAGCAGAGAAAAATGTCTTAAGGAATACAGGTGACAATACATCTTCATGACTTATGACTAACTTCTTTGAACTCCCTGCTGAGATGACATTTGACCAATCACAGCTCATTTTTCTTCTGGGTGACTGTGCTGTTGTATTAAATTACAATTTTGTCATGTTTGTCTGGCGAAAACGAGCGCCTCCAAAAATCCTTTCGTATACCCCCATCTAGTGGACAATCACGGCACTACTGAAGACTCTGACAGGGTAGAAACTTCAATTGATTTTTATTTAATTCATCATACAACATTATTTTAAATGTATTATGTTTATTGGATATGCTCATATTAAAATAATTATACAAATCTAATTTAAATAATACACGATTTGAAGTGAAGTGAATTAGTTGAAGTTAGTCTGCGTTCGCACTCTAACTTGATAGATAGATAGATAGATAGATAGATAGATAGATAGATAGATAGATAGATAGATAGATAGATAGATAGATAGATAGACAGACAGACAGACAGACAGACAGACAGAAAGACGCTCATTTCTTAACTGGACGTAAGGAAGCACGTAACCTACAAGGTGATTGGAAAAGGAATTTTTAAAATACTTACAATTTATTAATATATTTTTCGCCATTTTATTCGTGTATGTTCTTGTTTTCTTTTCAGGTCGATTATTTATTCATATATTCTGGCTTTCATCCAGTGACTGCCTTGTTTAGACTTCCTTTGAAGATTCGTGTGTTTGTTTTTAAATCTCGAAATAGTCTCACCAAAAAACACTGCAATTCTTGTACATTTTTTTTTTTTTTTTTTTTTTTTTTTTTTTTTTTTTTTTTTTGAAGAGCTCAGAATTGTTCATTCGGTAGTCTTACCGATTCAACGTCTTGTCATCATTGCTCTTTTCCTTTTTTTTTTTTTTTTTTTTTTTTTTTTTTTTTTTTTTGTGTGTGTGTATGTGTGCGTGCGTTTGCGTGCGTGCGTTTGCGTGCGTGCGTGCGTTTGCGTGTGTGCGTTTGCGTGCGTTTGCGTGCGTGCGTGCAAATACGTATAAATTTATACTCATTCATTCACCTAAAACCTTATAAATATCCCATTACCCTTCGCCTTAACCAGGTACTTCAGAATCTTGCCAGAGTCGTGAGATTTAAATGGTCAGGAGACCAGAGAAAAGGTCAGAAAAAAAAGAAATAAAGAGAAAAGAAAGGTAAATCAAAGTGACATCCAGCACCGACCAAACACTTCCTGCCTTCCCCATGATTACAAAATCAAAGTCTTACGCCAACCCCGGAAGCCTCTAAATTCCAGCAAATTTAGCGAGATCTCAAGAGCCCAGAGGAAAAACTAAAGAGAGGAAGGAGGGAAGGATCGATAAGGCAGAGTGAGATCAATAGAAGCCAGTACATCCAATCCATCAAAGTGAAGTCCAGCACCAACAAGACCCCTCCTGCGTGGTTACAAAACCGGAGTCTTATGCCAACCCCAGAAACCTCATACTTCTAATAAATTAAGATCTCAAGTGACCAGAGGAAAAACTAAAGAGAGGAAGGAGGGAAGGATAGATAAAGAAAAGTGAGAACCACAGACACCAGCACCAACTGATTCAAGGGGCTGTGGGAGGGAGAGGGTACTTCTGTTGAGTTTCAGTAGATGCTGGTGCGACGGATCTGGCATGCATAAGGACCACCACCAAAGAGAGAAGCCGTCAACCGCGGTCCAGCAAAGCGAGCACCCCCCCCCCCCCCCACCCCCCCCGGAATCCCCAGGCCGCGGCAGCACCAAGGCCACCCCCAAGCCACCCGAGCGGACACCGGTCAGCGAGCCGACCCAAATACCCGGAACACCCCCGCCCCAGCCCCGGCCCACACCCCCGAGCCCAAGGCCGCAGAACGAGGCCCAGCGGGCCCCCACAGCGCCCCACCGGTCCCCAGCCCCCATCCCCCCACGACCCCCCCGCACCCCACCCAAACCCGCCATCCACCACGACCCAGGCCCCACCACCCCCGACCCCCAAACCCCCGAACACACCCCGACCCCCAGCACCCAACCCCCCACCCACCCATACCTCCACCCCCCCCCCAAACAAGCCGCCCCCCCCCGACGGCCGCCACCCCCCCCCCGCGAACCCGGCCCCCCGCGAGAACCCCCCACCCCCCCCCGGAAACCGGCACCGGGCAGCAGCGCAGAGAGGGAAGATGTGCCCACCCCACCTCCAGCCGCGCGAGATTTGCACCGGCAATTCTTGTACATTTCTATGAATATGTATAAGTGCACTCCATCCATCCATCCATTTTCTTGACCGCTTATTCCTCACAAGGGTCACGGGGGCTGCTGGCGCCTATCTCAGCTGGCTCTGGGCAGTAGGCAGGGGACACCCTGGACTGGTTGCCAACCAATCGCAGGGCATATAAGTGCACTCAATGTATTATTATTATTATTATTATTATTTAGTTTAGTTTAGTTTAGTTTATTCATTTTTTCCTTTCGGACACATTACAGTTTACATCAATCACATCACATCATTTGCAACAACATTGACGTCCGAAAGAAGAATTATAGACACATAGAAGAATTATTATTATTATTATTATTATTATTATTATTATTATTATTATTATTATTATTATTATTATTATAAGTACGGTAGCGGTGCGCGCGCAACTCTGAGCTGATACACGAAACTGAGGGGAACCACCCATGGGATGACGTCACGGCGCTCTGACAAGCTGGTGGTGCCGGAAGAAAAGATGGCGGATCAAGACGAGCCGTTAAGCAACGACGAAAAGGTACTAAGACTTCTTTAATGAGCCAAACAAAGCACACGTAGGATTAGACGAGTGACGACTTTCCCAGGTGGCACTTGACCATGTTTTGGGCGTGCTTCGAATGACGACCGTGTTTATTAGACGACTGGAATTCGCGGGCCTGACGCCGCCGCTCTTCTTATTTTTAGCTCAACTTCCGCTCATTTTAGCGAAGCTCCAAACGGAGACTCCTTGTACGGTGCTGGCTGAAAA
The DNA here is from genome assembly GCF_051991245.1 of Festucalex cinctus. NCBI lineage: Eukaryota > Metazoa > Chordata > Actinopteri > Syngnathiformes > Syngnathidae > Festucalex > Festucalex cinctus. The sequence continues at coordinate 27,397,501 of NC_135413.1, forward strand.
TAGGAGCTAGTGTTGGCGTTATAAAGTCTGTGGAGATAACATATCGCGCATTATTTCGCTGAACGGAACGCGTCACTCGTTGGTTGTTGTCTGTCTTGGCAAAGTTTTTTTGCATGCCAAAATTCCGTGAGCTCGCTTAGTTTAGCATTTAGCTGCTCGGTGGCTATCAGTTAGCTGCACTTACTAACACGCCCTTTTGATGTTGATGCCGCTTTTCTGCTTTATACGCTTTCGACAGTATTTGTGACACAAATCAACATATTAAGTAACATTCGTGTCAAAACAAGTTGATTATATGTGTAGCGAACAAGTCACGACGTTATAATGAAGTTTGAAAGAGGTGCCGTGCTTAAATATTCAGTTAAACATCGAAGCATATTATTGCGTGTTTTGGTGGTCGCATTTGCAAACCACCGGCTTTAATAAACAGAGTGGCTGAGTAACCAAAAAAACAAACAAACAGAAACTGTCATCTACCTCCACGAACTCCTGCGTACTGTAGTATTTGTGTGTTGGATGTGTGTCCTTTAAGAGGCGTGGCCTAGTGAGTGATCTCCTGAGCTGTAACCAGATTTGTGTGTGAGCTGTGGCTTACAGCAGCTCATTGACTGTCCAGTTAAATAAATGGCTAAAAAGTGCATTGCACCTGCGGCTCTCCTTGTCCACATGCATGGACATCACAGTAACTGAATTGCAATTGCGTCTCCCCCCCCCCCCCCCCCCACTTCACTCAAATAGCAGCTAAGCTTATCTGACACTCAAAGTACAATCCAATCACCCACATTTTTTTGTAAAACATAGCTAAAAGTATTTGCTGGAAAATGCTCCTTTGTATGCTTGTTTTTTGTTTTTTTTAAATACCTGAAATGGTGCCCAAATGTGGTTAGCAGAAGAATAGATAGCCTAGTGATAGTCCCTGGCTGATTGGTGTTGGGCAAACAGCAGCGTTACAAGATTCTGTTAAAGTAGGATGGTAAACTTGCCAAGATGATGCAGAGAAAGGTGTTGCACATTATTGGCGGGGGTGGATGTTTCCTGGTGGCAAGTAGAAGCTAAAACACACACACATACGCACAGTGTACAACAGGAAGCTGGTGAGCCAATCTGTTTGCGCTGTAACATTACTGCATCACAAAAGGACTTCTCGTCTACCTGTTATAAAGAAACAAAACTTCACCCAAATAACAAGCAGTATCTTAGTGTAATGAAGGATATCATAAAGTCCTATAATATCCTGTGGTATTGTATTGTATCCTACAGTATTTCACCTAACAGTACTGCGCATTGTCGAATAGTATTTCCGGTTAGCATCGTATTGGCTTACGTCACAAGTCGGTGAAATGACCCTCTCCGTCCATCGAAAAGCATTGGACTTTGGATTGTTGTAATTTGATATGTGGGGATTATTTTGATTTCAAAACTACTATAACTGAATAGAATACTATAACAATCTGCCTGATTTGTATGCTAGTCACAGGCAAAGGCAATTGACAATTCCGAAATTACGTGTCAAGTCAAAATAGCGGGTCTTACGCTGCATTCGAGGAGGGTTTGAAGTCTGATTTATCCCACTTGGAGTGTCCAAGTTCCGCCCTCAAAGCGTTTTGAGGCAAATGTAAACAACAAAGATGCCTGATTCCGATGCATTCTTTGTTCTGTTTAAAGCAGTCATTGTAAATGACATTGTGCATTTGAAATCTAATACTTTTGAGGTCGGTCAGAACTGACACAATCTGCGTGGGATCGCTCAGATTTCCTACTTTCCTCGAATGCAGTGTTTTTCCTCGGTGAAATGACGCTCTCCGCTCATTGAAAAACATTAGACTTTGGATCATTGTAATTTTATTTGTGAGAATTATATTTGGATTTGAAAATGTGATGAAATGAGTTTGACTCTTATAACAATAGGCGTTGTTTGTTTATATGCTAGACACAGGCAAAAGCAATACAATATATTGTGGAAATGAAGCGGAAATATCAGAAATGTCTGGATGTTCGGAACTGTCAATACCGGTCCGATATTATTGTGTTGTCATATCAAATTGTAGCCTAGCCATGTTGTTTGTACCAGAAAATTGAACGGAACAAGTCAGGTTAGTTCACGTGTCTCGTCAGAACGTTTTGGCAGGTTTGATGTGGGAATGTTGTCAAAAAGTTTTCCATCAGTGCTATTGCATCCGTAGCAACGCTTTCTACAATGTTACTTTTGTTATGAACCACCCTTCATTGTGTTGCTCTTCAGAATTGTCTTGAAATTCCCTTCTTTTTTTTTCCCTACCTTTGGGAGTTAAGATCTGCCTGTGGAAGAGCCAGACAAACCCACAGTCTGGGTTTCACTTAAGAATTCCCCTTTGATGTTATTTATATCAGAGCAGCATGAAAAAACGCAGATGAAATGAAATCATTTCATCTGTCGTCATTTAAAAAAAAAAAAAAAGTCCTTAATTTCTCCTTTCGATTCAGACAAGCTGTTCAAGATAATGTTAGCCTGCAGCTGGTTTTTAGCCCCCTCATATCTGTCTCTACATGCACACTGCCGATTTAATATTCATAAATAACTATAAACCACCTCTCTTACTCGCGCCCATTTTAAAGGCTGTCTGCGTAGCCAACCTCTCAAATCTGCTTAAATAATTTGGCTTCAAATGAACGCAGGAAGAGATCAAGCTACTAAAAAAGTGGCAAGTTCTCCCCTCAGTTTGATGTTTTTATATATTAGTGTCATGCATATTAATTTGGGGAAAGGTCTGATAAGATGTTTTTTGATTGGATTGTACCAAGGTATAAGTGCTTAGCTTGATTTCTGGGTGTTATTAACATTAATATTTTGACTATAAGATTATATTTTTTTTCAGTGCAGATGTAGTTGTGAGAAGTCTATGATCAATTGTGACTGCTTACCATCGTTTCCGTCAAGATCAATATCTACCAAATCCGTCCTGTCTTGGCCTTGTCTGGCCGAACTTACTCTGGTCTGACTTGTCAGACAGCAAAAGACTCATTTGGTCCCAACACTGGTACTGCTGTTGCCTCATTACAGCTGTATTCCCAATGGATGTGTTTGCAGTGTCAAAATTGGATACAACTTGGTAGGATTTGTCGTACTGTACAGTAAAGCCCAGCCCCCTTGGATAGAAACTGAGGCCTGCCCTATAGAATAGCAAAATCCTTAAGTAAATGACATCACAGCTCCCCAAAAAAAGTTTACATTTGCCTGTATCATTAAGTACTATAATGATATTCAAAGCACTAGTGTAAACCAACCCAAGCCTGATTTAATACCTACCACAAAGCATCTCTCTACACAAGAATGTTCTAGGAATTACTGTCGAGTGTCGACTATGGCTTTCAAGCGTTGAGTTTTCATGTTGGCGCTTGTGCGTTTTCTTCCTTTGCAGCTCTTGACCACGGTCCCGGCTCGAGTTAAGGATGTGGTTCAAAAGCAAATAGGGTTCTAACTTCTTGGTCTGCTGAGCTTCATTTGGTTGAGCGGTCTGTGGTTCAATTCTAGGCTCCAGCTGTCTACGGTCAAAGTGTCCTATGGCAAGACACTAAGCCCTAAATTTTATTCCGATTGGCATTGTTAATGACATACTGCTGTCCAGAATCCTACCTGGTTAAACGAATGGAATTACTTATTAATATGATAGTAGTCTGTTCTAAACCGTACAGATCTGGCTGTAGCGCCCAACCAGGTTAAACTGAAACCCTCCGATCTCCGGTTCTTAGATGAACTCGAGACTTTTTTCCAAACCAAAATCCTAAATGTCTTTTAATTGATTTGTGTCCCAAAAACAGTTCTGGTGAGCAACCCGACTTAAAATCAAAATGTCCGACTTCTGGTTCGTTTTATATAAATTCCCCGGCTTTCACTTCAAATCAAAATGTCCATCTTAGTGGTTTGTTTGGTGTGAATCCACAACTTTTTCATCAAATTGCCACTTCAGACCAAAAATATCAAACACTTTGATTTCCAACTAATGAACCCAAACAACAAAAAGCTGTGCAACACACAGACACACAGCGAAAAAGTGCCTGCGAGACACACACACTGACACCCACACCTTCCTTCCTCCGTTCACCGACATGCAAGAACCTGGCCAAGCCGTCCGCCGCCACCTTCGTCAGCACATTTTCATGCCCTTTTATGGTTGAGGGCCATGTGAGGGAGGGAGGGGCTATTGTCTTTTTGTCATGTGACCTAGAAACAGGAAGTGTCGTGCAAAAGCAGCATGAGAGAAATGTAGAAGGCGAGATTATGCATGTAGAGACATGCCTTGTCTAACACCATGAATTGAGTTCTTCTTTCATTCAGTTCCTCATTCATTCATTCACTTCACAACAACAACAACAAAAAAGATATTTTACATCATGCATGCAGTGTAAGAGTTTGAGTAAATAATATTGAGCTGAGAGCCATTTGTGTCTGAACCTCCATTTTGTGTCTTGCCTGCAGGTGCGCATAGCGGCTAATTTCATCATTCACGCCCCACCAGGAGAGTTTAACGAAGTTTTCAATGGTGAGTTTATGCTTTGTTTATGATTATTGTTAGTTGCACCTATTGTATATAGTTTGGATAGCACGATTGTCGAGTGAGTCGTTTGCATCGCGTGTGTGTGTTACATTTCTAAGCAGGTGTCCGCTGTATAGGTGTTTTACATTGACTTTTCATCAAATTACAACTTTTATTTTCAAATAGAAATCTATTTTTGTAAAATTCCAATTACTGTGAGTGTTGTAATAAAGTTAGGACCTTTTTTATTGCCACGTTAAAACTCTATTACAGTAGTAAGATGCGTTCCGGCTCGTATTATGATTTATGGCCCAGATACATGTTGGTTGCGAAAAGCGGCGATTAATGTATTGTTGTTTGGGATAAATTGTAAGCTTAGCCTGCAGGGAGAGCTAGAAGTGTCATTAAAGCTTCATCCCACCATGATAAGCGCCCGGAGGGGCCCGTTGATCGGTAGTGGGCTATATGGGTGCGTGTGAATGTCTCTTATCTCTCCTTAACAGACACTCGCAACCACGCGCACTCTTCAACACAATCAATCCCCTGTCGTTACTTTGTCCACAGGGATCTTTATGGGATTTTACACCCTGTTCCACTCTGTTCATTTGCTATGAATGACTCTCACTCTCTCCTTGCCCTAATCCCCCCCCCCCCCTCCTTTGCTGTGTTTGTAGATGTGCGAATTCTGATCGACAATGACAATCTCCTTAGGGAAGGCGCAGCGCAGTAAGTGGTCCCCCCCGTTTGCTATAATGCTGCATCTCAATACATTTCAATATGGAAGAAAAGTTTGTTTATTTCTATAGCTGAATTGAAAACGTGAATCTCCTTGTTACTCCGTACGGACTTTCTCTGCCCATGAGACAATCCGAACATCTGGCTGAATATCCATAGACACTTTAAAGTGAACTTTGAAAGCCAAAATAGAAGCAGAGCTGCATTGAGTATTTGTTGGCTGCACAGAGTTGCATTAGGTTCTGATAAGCCAAACTCACTTGATGGCTCGTTCAAGTTTGTGTTGGTAATGCTTCCAGGTGCAACATATATACGGCCCAATGTATAAAAGTATCCCCAATAAGTAAAAATGAATAATTTTTTTTCTTTATGGGTGCTCACTTTATTCCCAGTTTGGGCTTTACTCTCGCACGTTTTGTCATGGTGACGAAACCCAAACTTGCCATTCCCCCAGCAGTATATGGGGCGGTATATGCCATTCCCCCAGCAGTATATAGGGCGGGGTATGCCGTTATTGCAAGTACGTCGTATATTTTTATTACATTTTGAAAAAGCAGTGTTTTATATATATAAGAAAAAAAAGCAGTTCCTTTTACATTGTGTTTTATTAAGTTATGTTATGTTCTTATTCAGTACAGTACTATTGCTGCATTTGAGGATGATCGGAAGTTTCCGAGTTCAAACCAGGAAGTGTGTACGGGAACGCCCCCTTGAACTCGGAAATTCCACTTGTGAAGTCGGGGGGGGAAAAAGGACTACAATGTGACGTCATTCTGAATGGCAAAACACAATTTACTTGAGTATAAAACTAGATAGCTCTCTTCATTCATAAATATTCAACATAACTCCGCGTAACGCAACGCACGTGACAGTATTGCCACTATCGCCCTGCATGAAATTATAAGGTCAACTACTGAACTGTATGAAATGCTTATGAAATAAGATAAAAACAATAAATGAAGCAAAATTGTGAGCAGGTAAGTTTGCTGGAGGTCGAAATGAGTTTTGAGGACCAAAATAAAAAACGGTTTACCGCTATCTGCCATTTTGGTTGTTTACTTTTGCCTTGAACGCTTTCAGGTCGGAACTGGGAAAACACAACTGTGATATATCCGACTTCCGACCATCCTCGAATGCAGCGTATGTTTCGGTTTGCTAACCTGACTTTTGTACAAATGATGACAGTGTCAGCGTCCATTGGGCATCCAAATCGAGAAGAAAAAAAAATATGCCATTTGGACTGCAAATATGCCATCGTTAATTATTCTGTATCAAACATAAAATGACATTTGCAAAATGTATGCATTTATTCATCATTTGTATTCGGTTCTTTCCTCTCCTCCCTTTCCAGTGCATTTGCACAGTACAACTTGGACCAGTTTACCCCCGCAAAAATTGAGGGCTACGATGACCAGGTGAATGTTTGAAAATCTTTTTTTACTCCCAAAGGTACTCTTAGAAAGTTCCAATAGGTGGCGTGATAACACACTCGTGGAGTTAAATGGTTCGCAATGCTGACTTTAGGACGTTATTGCGTTTGATGGTGCTTGTTGATTTGTGGCTGAACAAATGCAGGGCAACACCAGCAATGATTGCAGGGCATTACCTCAATGTGTCATCATGTCTCAGCGTTCCCACGCCACATGTTAATTCCCCCGTCGCCCGCGTTCCCAGCAGCATTGCTCATATGTTGATGTACAGGCAACGTTGTTGCAATGTCTGCCTCACTTTGCTCTCGTTCATGTAATATTTCTTCAGGTACACAATTTAAGAGTAATTTAAATTTTCAAGGAAAATAAATTCCTCCTGGAAAAAGTTTCACAAAAATATGTATTAAAAACTACCTCTAAGATGAAAGTTGTATTAAAAAAAAACAAAAAATCTTGTGGATTTTTTTTTTTAAATAAAGTTGAGCGATAAGGTCAAAAAGTTGAATATTTTCAAGAAAAATCATATAAAAAACTTTTTCTTTTTTTTTTTTTTAGGGCGGGGAATATATATATATATATATATATATATGTATATGTGTGTATATATATATATATATATATATATATATATATATATATATATATATATATATATATGTATATGTGTATATATATATATATATATATATATATATGTATATGTGTGTATATGTGTATGTTATTGACAGGGTACAATTAATACTCAATAGTCCTGAGGGAGAAATATCTCTATAAAAAGGATTAAGTAAAAGTAAGTAAGTAAATTTTTTCCAGAAGAAAAAAAAAATGTTTGTGAGGGAAAAGTAATATTAGTTTTGTTTTGTTTGTTAAGGTTTATAACCTTTCCAGAAAATTATGATGATATTTATTTGTTTATTTATTGGGGGGGGGGGGGGGGGGGTTGCAAGGTAAAACTTTATTTTTTTGTACTTTAGGGGGAAAAAAATGTCAAGAATAAATTATTTTTTTTAATGTTTTGAGGGCTTATGTTTTTATTCTGGTGTACTTTACAAAAAATATTAGAACAAATATTTCAAGGAACAAAATTGTATGATTTTCAAGACTAAATCTTGTTCTTTAAAAAAAAAAAAAAAAAAAAAGTCAATATTTTCAAGAATAAATGGTTCGTTTAAGACAAAAAGTTTTTCCTTTTTTAGTCATGTTGTGCGGTCCTCGCCGGCAGGTCTTAATCACAGAGCACGGTGATCTGGGAAACGGTCGCGTCCTGGACCCCAAGAACAAGACCTCCTTCTCCTTCGACCACCTGCGGAGGGAGGCCAGCGACCCCCGTCGTCACGATGTGGACGTCTCCATGGAGGAGTGGAGGAGCGCCGTGGACGCGGCTGTCAGGGCTTACGTCAAGGAGCACTACCCCAGCGGAGTCTGCACCGTATGTTCTTTATTTATTTACACTAACGTGCTTAGTCTTTTGCTTTTTGCCCCACAACATGTAGGCTTTATCTCAGGACACTTGATTAGGTACACATGCATGCGCCTTACCTCACTATTCATTTGCATCCCTGCCATATCGCAGATTTCTATTAACAATTTTTTTTTTTTAACATGCTCTCTGAATCTATTGCGTTAATGATCAGGATCAAATCATATTTTTTGATTTTCGTTTTTTGTATTATTGACTATTTTCAACAAATAAATGTCTTAGGATTAAATGTATACTCTTTTTTTTTTTTCTTTTTTTTTTTTTTCCTGTCAAAATATAAAGGTTTATTTCTCAGAAAATTGACACTTTCTCATAGTTTTGAGTTTTTAATCATAAAGTAACAAGATATTCGTGGGAGGTATGTGCTCTGAATTGTGGTGACTAGCCAAAATTATGAATATCAGATTGTTCATGTAAAATGACCCCCCCCCTCATAAAATTAGACCATTTCTCACGTTGACCATTTTTTTAAAATGAAGTTTTCAGACAGTAGCCATATTGCCAACAAATATGTAATTTTTTTTTCCCCCCCCTCAGATTTACGGCAAAACCATCGATGGGCATCAGACCATCATCGTATGCATCGAGTGCCATCAGTTTCAGGCCAAAAACTTCTGGTACCTTATATTCACTCAACTGCAGATGGGGCCGGTTGTCTGTCAGGAACCCATGTGTCATTCTTCCCCCCCCCCCTTTGTGCTTAGGAATGGACGCTGGAGGTCAGAATGGAAATTCACCATCTCTCCATCCTCCACCCAAGTGGCAGGAATCATGAAGATCCAGGTAACTGTGGAAGTCAACTAACGTCATTGGCACTCTGGCGCCCCCTAACGCCATCCGTGTCCGTCCGTGCAGGTTCATTACTACGAGGACGGCAACGTTCAGCTGGTGAGCCACAAGGAGGTGAAAGAGTCCATGGCCATTTCTGTGAGTGGCACCGTCTCATTCCCCACTTCTGACACCAAAACAGTCCACTCTGACTAAATAATATTCTATTTCCAATTATCTCCTTCCAGAATGAGGTCACAACTGCAGAAAGGTTTGTCAAGATCATGGCGGCCGCAGAGAGTGAATATCAGGTACGCGGTCATGCTTGGCATTTTATTTTGCCTTTGTACTTTGTGTTCACATATCTGTTGCTTAAAGCTGTTTTTCATTGTGTTAGCATTAAGCAAGCTTATGTGATTGATTTAAATACACACATTTAAATACACACATTTTCTTAAGTCAAGGCAAAAAAAAAAAAACAGCCACAGCTCGGAAAAACTCTCAAGTCGTCGCTCATATCTCTTGTCATCCCGCACAGACGGCCATCAATGAGAACTATCAGACCATGTCGGACACTACCTTCAAAGCCTTACGCCGCCAGCTTCCTGTGACGCGCACCAAGATCGACTGGAACAAGATTTTGAGCTACAAGCTCGGCAAGGAGATGCAGCAGAATGCTTAAATGGGAAAAAAAAACTAACACCCCCCTTTTTCCCCTTTGTCTCTAACACACATACACACAGACATACACACAAAACCAATGTTGCATGACTGGATAGCTGTATTTGTCTTTGTACAAAAGAATTAGAGAAGACAAAGAATATGCAAGATGTCAAATTAACTCATTGGATGTCTTCTTTTATTGATGTTCCTTTCTTTTATACACATACACACACACACACATGCGCCTCCCTGCTATATCAGACATTATATTATTGGAAAGATATATACTTGACATAGGAAATAAAGTTAAGAAGACAGCAGGCAAAAATGTATGCAAAAATACAATTATTTCTAGTTAATTTTCACAAAATAATTATTGTTCTTATTGGCAAAAAAAGATTAACCAACCCCCCCCCAAAAAATTTTTTTTTCGTCTTCTTCAACTGCTTGTCCCGTTTTTCTCTCATGACCGACTGAACGGCCTCCATCCGTCTACAAACGCCCGACAAGCTTCACTAACCGGTTGCCCGCTGCATCTAATATCAAAAGTTACAATAAAAAGTAAAAACAAACAAAGTATCAATTTTCTCCTCCTGTGCTTATTTTTACTTGACAGAACCTGACCAACTGTATTATATGACAATTTAAAAAAAAAAAAAAAAAGAGAGAGACAGAGACACTGTACTATAAATATATACCTGTATGAAACATCCTGTCAGTTTGGTGGTTATTTCCATGACATCCATTGTAACTCAGTCACATTTATGTTGCATTAAATAACAAATTTTCTATCCAAAGAGTCTCGGAATTTCTGGTGTGCTCTATAAGTGTCCGTGACTATTGTTTATTTTAATGGGAAAATATGGAATATAATTTGGAATCGAGGTACTTGAAATACTAATTAAAATCCCCTATTGTACCTTTTAAACAATGGTTTAAAATATATATATATATATATATATATATATACATATACATCAACTTGGTAATAAGCAGTGTTTGAGATTGAATTAAAACCAAAAAGATGCTGATGACATGCACCGTTTGTCATTTTACATGCCTGTGCACAAATTTAACAGTCAAATGAAAAAGGTTAAACACAATGCAGAGTTTACTTACCACTTCATATTTGTCATTTGAAATCCATTGTGTACTTTAAATAAATTGTTTGAAGCAGAAAATGTACACATTGGGCTTTTATGAAATGTTGACATTGCTGTGAAAAATCAAAAAGTATGCAAGTGATAAAAGTGAAAATAAAGAAAATTGAGTTCTTCATCTGTAATTTTACATGTCTGTGAAAAAATAGAAATCAAAATATGTTTTGCTAAATATTATTTAGGATTTAAACGGTTGTGACTTAAAAAAATGGTTATGAGTTAAGAAATGTTCGAGTTTAGCTTTTTTTTTTTTTTATTGAATACAAAAATTGCAAACTACAATCATTGAACAAACAAAAACCAAAACATTGCAGTCAACATTCAAACAAACGTTCAAAAAGCTTAAATCAAATACAACATTGTACACTCAGATTTATCCTTATGAATGGACAGTACCTGAATAAATACATGATTTAAGCTCGATCAAAAAAACAAAAAACAAAACAAGGAGATTGTTCAAGTTTAGTTTCGTCCGTTTTTTTTAAAGGTTTGTTTGTTAGCGCCTTTTTTTCCCCTTTATTGACCAAATTCAACAATACAAGTAGGCCTATACAAAAAGAACGTTGTGTGCAATGTTAAACAAACATGTGCCAGGAGGTATATACAAAATTCACATACAATCAAAAAAAAAAAGTAGTACAAATACTGATTGTTTTTAAAGCCTTTGTTCAGTGAGCTACTAATTAAGTTAATAGTTTCGTCCGTTTTTGTTTTTGTTTTTGTTTGTTTTTTGTTTGTTATTTTAAGAGGGTGACGTCGTGACCTACGGTCGTGACGGTATTGACGTTTTACGCCGATTAAAGTCCGCACGTTGTGCGACAATGACGCCCACAGCGACGCCACATGGCGGGCGGGAGCGAACCAAGCATCCACATTGCCTGCTGCTGCTGCTAACTTGGCTAACGTTAGCCTGTCTGCCAGCGAACACACACCACACAGACAAACGGACACGTCGCCCTGCATACAAGCCGTGACCCTGCCGCTATATACCCGACAAATGTTCGGATCCTCCATCGCCGCCACAGGAGCCACCACTTGGGGGGGAAGAAATGCTAGCCACGAATAGGCATCTAACCACGGTGCACTAAAAAAAAAAAGAAAAGGTGAGCGCTTTAAATAACCCTCCAATCTACCCCTCCGCCGCCAGTACGTCTCCACTCCACCACACATTCAAGTTCCTTAGCCGGCTCGATAGCTCACACAAGTTTAAATGGCCATGGAGCAACACCGACTACATTTTAAAATGCTGCATGATCGTTTGCATCTGTGTTGGTAAAAGGTGTACTATGTACGGTTTGTGCGTTGTTTTCGTACACACGTAGTGTACAATGTCAAACTGCCGTATGGTACTTGACAGCTGTCCCTAACATTTTGACCACCATAAAAATAAAAAAATAAAAAAAAGCTAAATGGCAAAACAATTTGCTCATATTCAGCCTACTATTGTACATTCGTGAAATCACAGAAATTAAATTAATGTTCGAAAACTGGCGTAATGTGTATATATATATTTTAACCGTGCAGGTCTTGTTTTGAGTCTTTTTTTTTTTTTTTCAGATATTGAAATGTAAAAGCAGATGTGGCAAAGGTGTTCACTCGGTCCTTAAACAAAAAGTATGGGTTTTCATATATATATATATATATATATAAAAAAAAAAGATTGCTAAAAGTAGAAGCACTAACTCAACCCCTTAAAAGAAGAAGAAGAAAAAACAGACTCTGAAATGTACTAATATGAGCATAAAGCACACGTTGCTTTCAAATGTAGGGAGCAAAAGTCATCATAAAAATAAATACACAGTAAAAGACACCTAAAAAAAAATCTACTTAGTACAGCATCATCGGCTAATTAGTACAGTATATTAAAGTTCACCTTTGTGAAAAAGCAACAACTTTTTTTCCTTTTACATTCTCAATCATCACATCACAACTGCTTCTAATGATAGAACAAACCACAAAATGTCTGAATGGCAACTGCATGGAGCTGAAGACTGTGTAATGTTGAACTTTTAGTTTTGACTCAACTTTCACTTCCTCGCCAACACCTCGTTCACTTTCACATCTTAGTGTAGAACTCCTCCTTTACACGTTTTTCATAAATCCCACTTGAGCTTCTTGGTGCCCTCAACCTTTTTTTTTCTTTCTTTCTTTTGTGGGCTTCTATAGTTCAAAGTTTGTCTTCGGTGACGTGCACTGCTGACGCGAACAAACCTGGCTGCGAACAGTGGAGCTTGTTTAAAAAAAACAATTTAGCAACTTTTGCGACACCTCATACTATATTTTCCAAAAAAGTGTTTTTAATTCCCATGAAGAAACGGACAAATATGGGTAGTATCATTTTCATTGTTTTGTGTATGACAAATAAAGAACTTGGTGGAAGGCAACTGTAAAGTCAGTTGTGCTAATAGTCGTAGCTAGCTGGCTAACCATTAGTGGGGTGTGTGTGTGTGTTTTTGTTTTGTTTTGTTTTTTTACCCCAAAAAATTATTAAAACAGTGAAGAATCCACCAAAAAGCATTTTCCATTGGTGGTACGATTCAAGTAATTGGTAAAAAATAAAAAATAAAAATCTGTACAAATAAATAAACATTTTATTGGGTAGCTGTCCAAGATGGCTGACATCATTTATCAGCTATCATTTTAAACTGTCACGTCGGCGTCATAACCGACGATGTTCTTCTTCCCGCCACCTCCTCATCCAGCCTCTTGTGCTTCTTTTTAGTTGCCTGGCAACTGCTAGCTAGCATGTCATTGTGTGATATTAGCCAGGGTCCATTGTTCCCAAGTCTTTTTTTTTTTTAATGGCTCACGTGTTGAGGCGCTTTTACTCGGCACGCTCATGCACCTACTCCACTGGCTGACATCATTAGCGGCGAATAGTCACCGGCACCTGCAATGCTAATTGCAGTTTATAAGTGCCCGCATGTTATTAGCTGCTATTAGCCACATTTAGAGTCAAATCTGCCTTGTTCCAAGTGGTCGCTAGCATGTCCATCATAAGTAGACCAACAAACAAGTCTCAAGACGCTATGCCTGGATGGAAAGTTTTTGCTTCACTTTGGCCTTTTCCTTCAAACACTTGAAAACTGTTCAAAAGTTTGCCATGTGATTTAAGTGCTTATTAATGGTGCAGAAACATAATTACTGTGTGAGTGTTTGTTTATCCAGGTTGTTGGAAAATGAGAGAGCAAACAAAAACACTCAGTACCAACGCTGGGCCACAGGGGGCATAAGCTTAAAAAAATAAATAAATAAAAATGTGCTCCTAGTACATGCTTCCTCTTTGGGGAGGGAACCTCTGGTGGAATTAACATCAGCCCCAAAGGCATTTTTTGCCTGTGAAAGGAAGAGTAACAATTATACACTAATGCATTTTAACAGGTAGATGTTGACAATTAAGATAGACTTACTATATTGTTTATTAAGAGTTGATGTTTTTGGGAAATTCAGCCGCTGAAGCTAGCAGCATTGTATATAAACCACCTCCAATCTCTAATAACAACACTGAGGCGCTTACATGCGAATGTTCCTCCACATATTGATTGACTTGCTTCACAAGCATATTACGTTCCCCTTCATATAACCATAAGAGTGGATTTTAAACTTTTAAAACATAGAAGGGCCAAAATGTCCCTAATGAAAATTAAATTACACAAAACAAAAAACTAGCCATCAGAGGGTGCTACAACTGCACAAATGGAAAAAATGGAAATAAACCTGAATTTTTGTTTTGTTTTGGTTTGTTTGTTTTGTTACAGCGATGTTACGGCTAAGTAGTAAATGTGGTCTTTTTTTTTTTTTTTTTTTATAGGTACAAATCACGCCTTTTACAGATACAAATTGACACATTTTTCTACAGGTACAATTTTTTTTACGAGTTACTTTTGCACCATATTTAGCTCCATAGACTTTGGGCAATTATTTAAGGAGGCTGACGATACCATACGATTAGTCGACTAATCGCAACTACTGTTGGTGATTAGTCGACTAGCAAAATAGTCGTTTGTGGCAGCCCTACTAACAATGATTGGTTGTCATCTTGGCTGTTGGTTTGCATGGCACGTCGTGTTGTCGCGTTAAAACACAAACATCTGAAAACAGTTTGTGCAAAGGATGACAATTGTGCCACTTTGGCCGCTCAATTAATTACATGATGCCGACTGAAAATGGAGTCATTTGAAAACGGGTTGTGAAATTGATAGAAATGGCGTAATTTGTTTTAGTTATTAGTACGTTGATATTTCGTTTCACGCGCATAATGGATGGTAGATTGTTTAATAATTGTGTAATCCTTGTGAACCTCCTCGTTTCTCACCCTTTCACTTCTTTCCATTTGCCCTTCATGCCTTTCTGTCCCGTCTTCCATCCATCCATCCATCCATCCTAGCTGTGACGTCACACGTGTGTGTGTCGTGTGTCTATTGTCTGACTGAATTTTCGGCGTCTGTCCCCGGGTTTTTTTTCCTTGATAGCTCCCCCCGCCCCCCCTTTCCCTCCCTCGATCTCCCTCCTTCAAGAGAGGGGGCAATGACAGCACAAAAGCAAAAGGATGGACGCGAGCGAGCGAGCGAGCGAAAGAGAGAGAGGCGCCATGCCAGCCGCTAACTGGATGTGACCGGGGCTGAGGAGTGTCGGCGTTCGAGATCGTTTGTGAAGCTCCGCCGGAGCCCTCTTTTGTATTTTTTTTTTTTTTTTTTTTTTTTTTTTTGGCATCGGGGACGTTTTACGCGTCTGGCGGGCGGCTGCATTGTGTTTCTTTTGATGACCCCTGCTGTGTAGCTTGCCTGCTCACTACCTCCTCCCCTCCTCTCTCTGTCACCCTCCCCCCCCTTCCTCTCCTCCTCCTCCTCATCCTCCTTTCTCTCCATCACAGCTCGCGATCCAGCCATGTTCGGCACAGAGTCGTCACGTAAGTAACCACCGTCGCCGCCGTCGTCCTGCCTCTTACGTGTTTGAAGTCAACGGAGGGAGGAGAGATGCATTTCGCGATCTGCCCATCTGTCGTGCATCTCCTCTTCATCCTCTTCTTTTTCATGGTGGTGGTAGAAATATGGGATCTACCATTTTAGCCACACCAAGCTAGCCGCCGGTCCCGCCGAGATTTGCCTCGCATTCTCCCACTCGCCGCCGTCTACCGTGTGTGCCGTATGTGCGTGTGTGTGTGTGTGTGTGGTGTGTGGCCACTAAATTGATGCTGTGGCCTCCCATCCAAACACGTGTTGTAGTTTTGGAGCTCCAACTTTCGCTTTTCAAAAATTCACCAATTTGCATTTTTTTCCCCCCTCCCTGTGGATTTTATCTGTAGGTATTTGTAAACTCACCTACCGGCGGTATTTGTCATTTTTGCACTTTTATTTTGATGTCTCTCCAAGTACCATCATAACAAAATTTCCCTGTCATAATTCTGAGGATGGGAAGGATATCCACCGATTACAATGCGCCAAGAATTAGGAAAAGAAGAAATTGAGTTTTTTAGTGTCGAAAAAAAAATGGCCATCATATTGCTGTAGAGAATACTCATTGCCTTTTTTTTTTTTTTTTTTTTTTGTGATACTCAGGGAACTGGGTTCAGTTAAAAATATCAACCACCAATTAGGGCTGTGCAATTAATGGAAATTCAATTACAATTTCAATTATTACTCTTGTGTTGCGTTTACCGTTTATTTTCCCTCACATCGTTCTATAACCTGAAAACAAACATTTGAAAACACTTTCTGCTTTTTTCTTTTAGTTTAGTGTTAGTTTCAGTATTAGTTTTGGGGTGTTTTTTTTTTTTTTTTAAATGTGTATGACTTGTGTACAATATTTAAAAAAAAAAAATCATGGGAATGACGTCATCTGAAGGTGCTTCTCTATTGGCTGCTGCGAGATGACATCACTTCTGTGTGACACTTTCAAACGTCCTTTTTCCGGTTAATATCAAAATAAATGATCTAAAATCACATTTAAAATCATCAGCATTAAATTAATTACCAAAGACTAAAATGAAGGACATTTTTGCTATAATTATAGTTAATTTTGTAAACATAAAATGTAGTTTCAGTTAGTTTTCGTTTTTTAAAAAGCATTTTCGTTTTTATTTTGTTTCGTTAACAAAATTGTTTTTTGAATTTTAGTTTTTTTCATTAGTTTTAGTTAACTAAAATAACCTTGGTGCAAACAATTTCTGATTATTTATGATTTAAAAAAAAAGAAGTTTTGATCACATTTTAAAGGATGCCGTTACTTCGTCGCCTGATTGAGCAAGTTTTTAAAATTGGATTGAAAGACATTTTCTGAAAACTGTCACGAAATTGGCATTTGTGATTTGTAGTGTAAAGACTTAATCATTTGAAAATATTTTCAAGTCAGTTTCTGCAAATGAGCATTTTTGTCACCTGAAAACGCCACCGTTTTTGGTAACACATTACTTTGGCCATTTTTTTTTTTTTTACATGATGTCATTTAGTAGCCTGAGAAGTTGCCTGAATGAAAAATATCATGAAGTGACCAGTATGTTTTTTTGTTTTTTTGTTTTTTTTTGGCAACTCGTCTTGACACACTTATAAGTCTGCAACGTGAAAGGCACGCGCCAGCGCTTAGAATAAATGGCATTTTTTTCCCCTGCTCACGATCATTGTTTGATTGGCAGCCGCTTGTGACAGGGAGACACCATTTTCACGTCACAGTCCAAAGGCGAGACGACTTACCAGGCGTGCTCCAGGCTGTCCGCCATTGGCTAGCCTAGCAAGATGACAGTGAGCATCTGTCTCTGTTGCCATGGTAACACTCCTTTAAATAAAAAAATAAATAACTAGGAAAAAAAAAATTCAAAACAACACCGAGAGAGCGAGATCGTGTTTCTGTGGTAACTGCTGACTCGGGCTATTTTTGTCTTGTGAGCTCCGAGCGAGCGGAGCGAGTCCTCAGAGGAAGAGGAGGAGCCACTGACGTATGGATTGGATATTAATAAAGGAAAACCGTGCGGTGGCGTGCCACAAAGCAAATATGCATTCCTTTACAGGATATCATTATTGTGTATTGGGTTTGTAAGTTGCTTTGAAACAAAACATGACATGATAATTAGGGACGCTCAATGTTAGGTACCACTTTTTTTCCCCCCCTCTTTATGACCGATACCAGTATGAGTACTCGATTTGATACATAGAATCACCCCCCCCCCCACCCCCACCCCCCAGTTCATTTAAAGCCAATATTTTTTTTTTTTTTTTTTTTTTTTAACGTGTGATTAATGACCGCCCCTTACTTGGAAAGCTTGTACTGGAGGAATTATAGTCGCAACTCAGCAGGCACGTCCACGTCAAAATTTAGCAGTCATAAATTCAATAATCATATATTTGTGGAGACTGGGGTCAAGTTGAATTTAAAAATGTAAAAAATGTGCAGAATTTCACAAGTTACTTGATATTAACTCATTTGCTCCCAATAACGTGTAAATACGTTTTTTTTTTATGTTTTAAATGTCCCAAAGACGAATTTATACGTTTTTGTTTTTTGTTTTTTTATGCTAGAGCATACAGAAGGCTTTGATGCAGCCTCTCAACAGCAAAGAACGGTTGCAGAAATGGTAGTTATTACACAAACGGCCAACAGGTGGCAGCAGAGCAAAGGAGATCAACCAGGGCCATATCGAAAAAAAAAGCTAAATTACAATTTTAAATAGATTTGTGAAAACTGATGAAACTTAGCTCTCTTCTAATGCTAATTGTTGCAAAACGTAAACAGATAGAAACATACTTTTTTTTTTCCTGATGAAAGAAGAGACTTTAATATTTCTTTTGATGCTTTTATAGCAATAGAACACACTATTCTGTGGGCCTTGTAAAATCAGTCAAAATCCAGTAAAACAGCCGGGAGCGAACGGGATTGCTTCTGTGAAAATGGCTGGGAGCTCTTAATATGAAAAGAAAATGCATTGTGTTATGCTATCTAGTGGCAGAAAAAAACCTCAACACAAATCAATAGCACACTCGTTTTTTACTTTACAGTACATTTTTTATTTCAACTCCATTTTATGAATTATGAAATTACTGTATCAATGGCTCAAAGATGCAGCCATATTTCTATCTATTAGTTTTTTCCACTTTTATGTTTACAAGTGTAAGGAACTTATATTATAGTAATATTTTATTGTACATTTAGAACAGATATAAAATTCTGTGATTAATCGTGAGTTAACTATTGAAGGTATGCGATTAATTACGATTAAAAATGTTAATGACCTGACACCCCTAATAATAATTTATTTTAATAAAGGCAAAATGTTTTGCTGGAATGTCATAATAACAGCATACAACAACAACGAACATGATCATGGTCAAGTATTTTGCATTTTTGATTCAAACGAAACAACAGACCAATTGGCTCAAATATTAATAAATAAAAATAGTGCCACGTTATGCCTGAATGTCAACAACGCAACATGGAAAGAAACCTGATCGGGCCAGTTGCATTTACCATCATCATTTTTATGTATGCTCTGAATAATACATCTTATTAGTCCAAGGATGAAAAGAATGCTTTTGATTGTAATGAAGGCTAAAGCGTGTTGTGTTATGCAAGAATGTCACGTAACGACATGACATTTGCATAAACGTGATCATGGCGCAGAAAAGTTGAATCAATTTGCATTATGTTGCTTAGACTAAACAAAATAGACTAATATTAATACATTAAAACAGTGTTGCATTTTGCCTGACTGATCTAACCCGTAATAGAGACTAATGTTGTTTACCCCCCCATCCCCACGCCATTTATTTACATATTTAGATTATTGTCTTACTTTATAAGTAAGCGAATGTATTGGACACGAATGGAGGCTAAACAGTGTTGAATGTCACGAAGCGACATGTAAACGTGACCACGGCACGGAAACGTTGACTTCATTTGCATTGTGTTGTGTTACTACAGAAAAATATAGCCGACTGGATCTGCTGTTAATGAATGTTGTTTGATTGCAAGATATACTAATATATTCTTATGGATTTGATGTGAATATATCAGAACAGTGTTGCCTTATGAAGCTGCCCAAGCGATGGCTTGATAACAAAAATAGCATGTTCCTAATCTTTTTGACACGTTTGTGTGTGTAAATGAGCAATGGGGAGCCTCCACGCTGCGTTTGGAGGTTGCCGTGGTTACGTACTGTGCAAAAAAAGACAACTCAGGAGTCACCCCTCCCCACCCAACTTCATTACAGTCCATGTTACCCATTCATCTGCCGGGTTCCTGGTGGCACCGCAGCGTGCGATTGCTTCTGCCTGATGCCACTCGCACTGAGTGAGCCAATGGTAGCAGGCCACCAGTGGAGTGTTGATTTCAAAAGACCAGAGGATGTGCAGGAACAACTTTGTAAATAAAAAAAAAAAGACCGATTTGGCTCTTTGTCACTGTTAGCTAATGGCTACATTTATTTTCTGTTTGATAGGCTTGATAAGGTACTGGTGTGATGCACCAAAGTGTTACTTTTGTCAAGGCATGCTAATGCTGTTACTGCTTTATTTTGGTAGGATTCTACTGCCTTTTTTTGTGCCCATACCCATTAGCATGAGCATGGGACTGGTTTGTAAGTACCATAAAAACATTGATTCTGCTCCTTTGACACTTTGTCGTGCGTTTGTGTTGTGCTAATGCTAATGTTGTGACTACTTTGACTAGTATTTTGATAGGTTTCCACTTCCTGTTTTCTTCCCTATTCTTGCTGTAGTTGATACTGATTAGACTCTTTGTGACTAAATTACTTTGTTACTAATGTGATGATTTAATGTGAAGTGTTGCTTCTGTTAAGTCATGCTAACACTGTTAACATTTTTGTTAAGTTTCTACTCCCTGTTTTTTTTTTCTCATTACAGTTGGCTCAATATCCTCCTGACTACCAGGAAAAAAATATTGTCCAATCATGTATATTTTTTATATTCCCCAATCTTTGTGAAGTAACTGGAATAACTGCAAAAGGAATTGAAAATTGAGATAAATTTATACGTATTTGCACGCACGCACACGCACGCACGCAAACGCACGCAAACGCACACACGCAAACGCACGCACGCACGCAAACGCACGCACGCAAACGCACGCACACATACACAAAAAAAAAAAAAAAAAAAAAAAAAAAAAAAAGGAAAAGAGCAATGATGACAAGACGTTGAATCGGTAAGACTACCGAATGAACAATTCTGAGCTCTTCAAAAAAAAAAAAAAAGGAATTGAAAATTGAAAAAAAAAAAAGTTTTTATTTTTAAGCCATAATGTGTCCACTACAGAGGACATTTTTTAAAACTTAAATGCTAGGCTCAAATACAGTTAAAATAATTCAAACAATACTTTAATGTGTTCTTAAGAGTCTTATAGAAAACATGCTAACAACATAAAAAGCCTAAATTTGTTCAATAAAAAGTGTTATACACTTATTTTGCTCTTCCCTAAAAAGTGCTTGCACTGAGGGAAGCCATTTTCTTTTATGATGCGAGTCACGAGTGTTTTACGAGCGAATTAAATTTCAGCTAAACATGTTTGAAGAGTGTCTATTTGTAGATGGAATAATACTGAACTGGCTAACAGTTAGCCAGTCCAGTATTACCACTAGGTAGCCGCTAACTAGTACTATGTTACACAACACCAGTATACTGGAGCATCCACTGACTGTGTGACTGAAAGAGGATGAAGAGTCAGCAGCAGTATTCGTCACTCGTCATCAATGAGTTCATTCTGAAAGGACGAGAGGCTCCACTCCACGCCACTCAATGGCCGAGCAGCTGCACTCTGTTTGCACACGTGTCAACCAGGCTGGCTTGCCGCTCATCTGAGTGCCGCCTTTGTCCCGACCGGCCTCGCCGCCGCTTGACGAATGACAAATCGTACATGCTCTACATCTTAGGAACTTGTGAGGGGGGCACAAAAAATCCAAGTATTGCCAGTAAAATAGACATGGTCTCAAATGTAGTGATACAATTTTAAACTTAATGTCCACTTCAACAATCCAGTATTGTTTAATTAGACCTTTTCGAAACGCTGCAACACATACTGTATTCCCATCTATCAGTTTCAATTAAAAAAGTGTTTCAAGGCTAAACTCTCATAGAAGGTTTCTTTTGAAAGTTTATGTGTGCTAATCCGCCATCTTTCTTTCCTCTCTCTCTCCACAGTAAGCATGTTTCTTAACACCCTGACACCCAAGTTCTATGTGGCTCTGACGGGCACCTCCTCCCTCATATCAGGACTTATTTTGGTAAGAACGCACTTTGTTTACATCGTTTTGCACCAAGTTTCCGTGCACATTTCAGTGCATTTCCACTGAAAGTGTAAAGCAGAAGTGGAAACGGAAAACCTAAAATATCTCACCTGAAATGTCCCATTTGGTCAGTTTACCTGAACGAGTTGAATGAATGAAAGTTCATGAACTCAGCTGTCTGTGGATTGGTCAGTTGAGAGTGAATGGGAAGAAAACCAATACGAGGGGATAATTAAACAATTGTGACTGGGTATACATACCCAGATTGATTGGCGATCTGTTCATTGTTCGTCTGTATGCTTCTTGCCATTAACTGGCGATCAATCGACTACTGAAGCAAATCTGCTCGTTCTTATTTACCTCTTCGGTTTCTGTGTCGCCGCGCGGCTTTAAAATAGCTCATCTGTTAATTAGGCTCATTCGTTTCCCTGCAGGCTGCTCAGCTTCACACGCGCTCAAGTGAGACAATTCACGGAGGTTTTTACTTCTGCTTTAGCGTGAGCGGTCAGGTGCCGTCTTAACACATCACCAAGTTGCCGTATGTTAGCGAATTTGTCTAATGTCGTTTTAAAACATGCTAAGGCGTATATATTTGAGCAGACCGATTAATCTGATTTATCAATTAATGTAAGTTTTTTTTTTGTTTTTTTTTCAGTTTTAAAGCAACACTAAGGAACTTTCAGTTTACGTTGATTATAGCGCCACCATATGGACAAAAGTGGTAATGTTTTTCCTGAAGGAAGACCACATTTCCCATGAGGACAAGCACATTTTGTCTATTTTATTTATTTATTTTTTTAGCTCATGCCAGCAAGTGAAAACTGGGCTAATGTTGATCCTTGACTCTCCTTTTATCCGCTTAGTTTCCCTTTTTCTTTTCTTTTCTTTTCTTTTTTTTTTTTTTTTTTGTCTTAGACGTCTTTGGAACGAATGGGGAAAGGGAGAAGTGACGTATGCCATAAAGCAGTCAGCACATTTGTAGTTTTTTGTGTGGCAGTGTTCCGACCATCCTCAAAGTTGCTTAGTGCCAGTAAAAAAAGGATTACAACCCCCCTCAGGCCATGACAAAGGCACCATTCAACTAGTTTTAAGTCGATGTTTCATCAAAAAAGTTATGAAAATATTTCATTAAGGTTGAAAAGTTCCTTAGTGCTACTTTAAGGCAATATAGCCCAACCCTATTAGCGTATGAGTATTGCGTTATGTTTCACGTTGAGCGATGAAGAAGCGTTTATGTTTGCATTTTGCAAGGAGTGCACTTAGGGCAAAGTGCTCTAGCATTCTCTGCTATTAACGACATTAGCATGTAGCATCCCTGCATTCAAACGTTCCGTTAATGGATGCCGTGTTGCTCTACAACTCCACACATCTAATTGAACTCCACCTTGCATTGATGCTGATGTCATTTCAATGCAGGAGTGCAGGCCATATTTGTTTGTTTGATAATTATTATTTTTTTTTTCAACACTTAAAATGTGTATGCTAGTTACTGGTATGTGTTTCATTCTGATTTATCATAAATTTATTTAGAATAAATTAGTAAATAATTATAAATAAAAAAATAATAAAAATAATGGACACTCTTCTCTGCAATATTATTTCCTAATTCTTACTTCTGTTATTCACAATAATTCAACAAATTATTGAAAAAAAAATTTTTTTTTACAGTAATGCATTTTAAGTGACCAATTTTACTTGGGGGAGGGGCCAAATTATTGCAATAAATATTATAGTAATGCCTTGTAAGTAATAGACACCTGAGATTAACATACAGGCCAACTCCGTTGCTGTACTTTATGAATGGTGGTCATCATCATGATAATGGTCAAGTATGTAGGTAGTACTTTGTGTAAAAGGTTATTTTGTTAATATACTTTAATATTGTGGTGTGCCGGATTAAAACTGGAAGACCCTGCCCCGTTTTTTTTAATTGGCTGCTGCTTCTCCTTCCCTCCAGATCTTCGAGTGGTGGTACTTCAGGAAGTATGGCACCTCCTTCATCGAGCAGGTGTCTGTGAGCCACCTGCGCCCCCTGCTGGGCGGCGTGGACAGCAGCTCCCCCAGCAGCTCCAGCGCCAGCAACGGCGACGCTGACTCCAGTCGGCAAAGTGTGTCAGGTGAGTAGTTCCGACCCGCGCTGGCTACTCACAACTTCTTTTAGTGCTGGGAACACGGTGAACTTCTTTTTAAACACGCATAACATGTTGGAATGTTCGTACTTTTCAGTTAAGATGAGGGTTTTGGTGTTTTTATTCCTGGATATGGTTGCAACTTAAAACATTGCAGTAAGCAGCAGTTTTTGTGATCAACACACATCTGTTAGTTCACGTTCTTCAGCTCAAAGAAGGATTTAATGTTTGTTCTCGCTCTCTCTTCTGTAGAATGTAAAGTTTGGAGAAACCCTTTGAATTTATTCCGAGGAGCCGAGTACAATCGGTGAGTGACGGCAGTGCCACCCCTCACATCTTACATACATTTTCTTTCTCCCTTTCGTTCTTTCTCTGTTGTCTCTTTCATGTTCAGTCTCCTTCACGCAGGCGTTCATCCTCCTTGCCGCCTGCGACGTTCCCTCTAATAGTGCTCGCTTGTTTTATTCTCGACTGGTCCCCCCTTCTTGTTTTATCTTTCAGTGTTGTGATCTTCACTTGTTCATGATCCCTTCCTTCTCTCTGTTCTCTTTCTGCTCTGCTTCTTACACTGGATGGACAAAAGTATTGGGACACAACATAAAGCCTGAGCCATAAAATATATGAGAAAAGATTCTTTGTAAATACAGTATTTATTGGTCCTTTTGAACAATTTTTTTTTTCTTTTCAGAAAAACAACTTTCACATATGACTTTTGATTTGTGTCATATTTGATACATCAGGTCACAATGCTTTAAATTCATACATTTATAACAGACATATAAAAAAATATTAGTATTTCCAAAAATCAGAAAGAACATTTCCCACTATTAATAAATGTCTCCTCTTTCTCAATTCTGGTAATCTTGCAAGGTCGCGGGAAAAGCCATCAGCTGGGTGATACTGCCCTCTAATGGATTATCCGTGCAATGCATGTTTCAGATCATATATGTCACGATTTTAATGGGGAAATTACACTCACGAAATAGAGGGCTCAAAATGTCTTGTATTTAATACATGTTTGGCTTTATAAACACAGGATTGAATGGCAACTCATTGTGAACGATTTAGGGAAATTACTGGTCAAGGCATACTTGGATGAGTTTCACGTGGAAGAACCAACATGAGCAACTTGGATAGAGCCAGAAATTTGCCACAATAGCAAAAAAAACAATGAGTAATTGATTTCACTTATTGCAAGGTTGATCGAGAATCAAATTCTCATGGGGGCATTACTGCCTATACAATTTAAACCATAAATAAACCAAAACCTAGAATCCAAAAATGGTTTTATATTGCTTCAAACAACATAACACTGTCTTAAAAATGCACCACAACCCATAAAATGGAACTCGTCGAAGAATAACGAGACCTGTGCAGTTGTTAGCTTTTAATAGCCACTCGGCAGAGCAAATTTGCGTCCATTCCGATCCTGTCCTGGTGTTCCTCAGGTACACGTGGGTGACGGGCCGAGAGCCGCTAACGTACTACGACATGAACCTGTCGGCGCAGGACCACCAAACCTTCTTCACCTGCGACTCGGACCACCTGCGGCCCGCCGACGCCAGTTAGTGCCTGCTCTTTCTAAGTGTGCCTTTCCCGACGTTCCTGACGCTAAAAGTCGATTTCTTTTTGTTTTCATCAGTCATGCAGAAGGCGTGGAGGGAGAGAAACCCGCAAGCACGCATCTCAGCTGCACATGAAGCTCTGGAACTGGAAGAGTATGTATCACTTTTTCTATTTATTCTCTGGGGATGAAGGGATGAGTGAAAAGAAAGATGGACATAGCTTGGATTGAAAGAAAAGTGAAGTGCTGTTATTATTAAGAACAAGTGATGCTAATGTTGGAATGGATTAATAGCATTTATATTAACTCATTTGATCCCAAAAACATGTAAATACGTTCTATTTTAAATATTACCAGTCCCAAAGACGTATTTTTTTTGTTTTTTTTGTTTTGGGGTTTTTTGTTTTTTTTTATGCTAGAGCATACAGAAGGCTTTGATGCAGCCTCTCAACTGCAGAAAACAGGCGAAACAATGGGTAGTTCTTACAAAAATGGCCAGCAGGTGGTAACAGAGTATAAGAGATCAACCAGCGCCATGTTGCAACAAGCTGTTTTCCCCCATAGTTTTAAACAGATTTGTGAATAATAATGAAACTTAGCTATATTTTAATGCTAATTGCTGCAAAATAGAAACAGATAGAAATATACTCTCTTTATTTCCCTCATGAAAGAAGAGACTCTCAACTTTATTTGGTAAGTGCCAGGTTTTTATAGCAATAGAACACAATATTCTGTGGTCCTTGCAAAAATCAGTCAAAATCCAGTAGCGAAAAGGTTTGCTTCAGTGAAAATGGCTGGGATTTATTGAGTTAATTTCAATGGGCAATAATGATTTGAGATACGAGCGTGGTCACAGAACAAAATGAACTTGCAAGCCAAGGTATGAAATTTTTTTTACACGCCCCTTGATGACGAAATTTCAGCATCCCGCCCTGGTTAATAAAAATAATTCCATTCCGGATATTAAATGACAACGGTAGTGGTTGAAGCGCGCAACCTTGTGGCACTCCGCTAAAATTCAGCCGCTTATAAAGTGCTATTTCAAGCGAGACCTTGTTGTTCCGGCACAGCTGCGCGACGGCGTACATCCTGCTGGCCGAGGAGGAGGCCACCACCATCATGGAGGCCGAGCGCCTGTTCAAGCAGGCGTTGAAAGCCGGCGAGGGATGCTACCGGCGCAGCCAGCAGCTCCAGCACCACGGCACGCAGTACGAGGCCCAGCACAGTGAGTAGCCACGCACTTTTATTTCTTGTCTTGCTGAAATGAGCCTGTTTGGAGGTGCGAGTTCTAAAAGATTGAGCAGGCATATTTTACAGAGCCTAAAACTTGAGGGGGGGGGGAATGTTTTCACGAATGGAGGCACTGTGTGTATGTGACGGAAATGACAAATACCCGACTCACTAAGCAATGAATCATGTAATCGTGTGCTTAGTGGAAGCTAACGCTAGTTAGCTATCCAACAAGACTCAACGCTAACTTTTTGGCTTTTGACGTGACACCTGGAGTGTTGCACCCGTGTCAGATGTGGTTGTTCCTGTGTTATAATGTTGCTTGAATGTGGCTCTGGATCTTCAGCCAGCCTAGCTGCCACGTCATAGGCGTAGAAACTTGATGAATGAGCGAGATCATGTCAATTACGTGTGGGAGAAATTGAGAAGGTCATTTTACAGAAAGGTATACTTGTTTTTTTGTTTTTTGTTTTTTTTTTAAGTGTGAGTGTGCAGGCTTTCCAGACCTACAACTATATGTAAAAATTAGGGGCATCAGGCGATAAATTTTTTTTATCGTAATTAATCACATGACTTCAATAGTTACGATTAGTCACAAATTTTATATGTTCTAAATTTACAATAAAGTATATTTATTCCGTTAGCACGTCCGCTTCCCAGTTCTGAGGTCTCTGGTTCGAGTCCAGGCTCGGACCTTCCTGGGTGGAGTTTGCATGTTCTCCCCGTGCCCGCGTGGGTCTTCTCCGGGTACTCCGGTCTCCTCCCACATTCCAAAGACATGCATGGCAGGTTAATTGGGAGCTCCCAATTGTCCCTAGGTGTGCTTGTGAGTGTGGATGGTTGTTCGTCTCTGTGTGCCCTGCGATTGGTTGGCAACCAGTCCAGGGTGTCCCCCGCCTACTGCCCAGAGCCAGCTGAGATAGGCGCCAGCAGCCCCCGCGACCCTTGTGAGGAATAAGCGGTCAAGAAAATGGATGGATGGATGGATATATTTATTCCAAGTTTTCATACTCTTGTTAACATAAGTGGAAACAAATGTTAAACTAATAGAAATATGGCTGCATCTTTTAGTCATTGATACAGTAATTTCAGTTAAAACTACCATGATGCACTGTATTGTTAAAAAACAAGTATGATATTGATTTGTGTTGAGGTCACTTCTCTGCCACTAGATGGCATAATTACGTTTGTTAGACGGTGACAGCTCAGTGCATTTTTTTTTTTCATGTTAAAAGCTATCTAATCATGAAGTAAGTTGCGCATTTTTAAAATTGTAAAATACAACTTGACCCCAGTCACCACAATTATATGCATTATTAATAAATTTATTACAACTAAATTGGTGACGTGGATCTGTCTGCTGCGTTGCGACTGCAATTCCCCCAGTACACGCTTTCCAAGCAAGGGGTGTGGTCATTAACTGCGCGTTAGAAAGAAATGTAAATTAACACTCTAATTTGTGTGTACCCTTTTAACATGGAAGTGTTTTGTTTTCCCTCAGGAAGAGACACCAACGTGTTAGTGTACATCAAGAGGAGACTGGCCATGTGCTCCAGAAAGCTTGGCCGGACGAGAGAGGCAGTGAAAATGATGAGAGATGTAAGTCATAAATGCATGCGCACACGTGCACGCTCACACGCATACATGATGTATCTGCTGGACTGTGTGTCGCCCCCTGTCTGCTATTACATGTAACAACAGTTGTGTGTTTTCCAGTTAATGAAGGAGTTCCCTCTCCTCAGTATGTTCAACATCCACGAAAACCTGCTGGAGTCGCTGCTGGAGCTGCAAAACTACGCAGACGTGCAGGCCGTACTGGCCAAGTACGACGGTATGAACACGCGCGACACGTGTCAGGACATATTAGGCGTTATTAGGGAAATAACAGCATGCAGTGTGTCAATATACGGGGTACACCAAAAAAAAATTGACATCATTTGAAATAGGAATGTCTGAGTAACTATTATTGACTTGATGCCTCCCCTTCAATAAAGTAATTTGTGTGTGTTTTGTGTTTGTGCGTGACAGATATTAGTTTACCCAAATCTGCAACAATATGCTACACAGCAGCTTTGCTCAAAGCCAGAGCCGTGTCAGACAAGTGAGTAGCGCCTCTCGACACTCCTCAGATCGATGACATATATCAACAACAACAAGAAAATCCTTCAGTAGTTCCCACTTTTAATCTATCGTATGAATGAATTGCTTTATTAAAGGGATACTTTACTTATTTAGCCATTTTTAGCAGTCAAACACTATTTTGCCTATAATAAATTTGATATTTTCATTGTTTTTCCATGTACAATTAGTACCTTTAAAAACACATTTTGCAACTTGCTGTCGACTGAAAATGACATCACAAGACCTCACGTAACCAATCACAGCTCAGCTTGTGAATGTCACATGTCCAAACCTAGAAAACAGGTGAGCAGTGATTGGTTACCTGAGCCCTTGTGATGTCATTTTCAGTCGACAGCAAGTTGCAAAATGTGTTTTTAAAGGTACTATTTGTACGTGAAAAATAATGAAATTATCCAATTAATTATGGACAAAATATTAACTTTTTATTGCTATAATGGGCTAAATACGTGAAGTATCCCTTTAAAGAAACGGTAAGAACGTACAGTAAATCTGCTGATGACTTCAATTGACAGCGTCGCTGAACACAAGAGTAGCTAACATTGAAGCAGTTAACAGCCAGCTAATTCGACATGATCATTCGCTGACTTTCACGTCTCTCAACAGGCCACGCCTCTCTTTTTATCACACGCACTCAGTCACAGGTAGGCACAGATAGTACAGTACTGTACAACATGAAGATGGCGAGAACAGTACATGCGCCGCACATGCATATATTTTGGTATTATATGCAGGAAGCAATGAAATTAGTGCTGTCAACTGTCAAGAGAATTTTTTTTTAAACTAGTTAATCTCACAATTTTTCATAATCACATTTTTCTCCATTTGCTTCCACTATTTTCTACAAAGCTTGTGGCAGATATTTTTCCTGAGTAAAATCGTGGAATTAACGTGAAATGATCAAATAGGAAGTATATTTAGAATGAAAAAATATCCTTCAATAGAATTCTTCTACTGTAAAATAAAACTGTTGAACAAAACGATTAAAAAACAGGCTTACCGGTAGTTTTACACTTCCAGGTTTGGTTGTCCCCGCGAGCAGCACACTCCAGAAGGGAAGCGAGGCCCCGTGGAGGCCGGACTAGGAAGTCAATAAGACAGAGTTAATTTTTGAAAACGCTTTAAAGAATTTAAATGAATCTTTAGAGTTAATACTTGTTGTTGCTAATTTTGACAACCCTAGTTGAAATATGTTGAAATATTAAGTCATTTTCTCCCAAAATTGTATAAATATGTTTTATTTTAAATATAACCATGCTGCCTTTTTTTTGTAATTATAGAGCATACAGAAGGATTTGATGCAGCCTCTGAACTAAAGAGAACACTTGAAGCAATAGTAGTTATTACAAAAAACGGCCAGAAGGTGGCAGCAGAGTATAAGAGATTCCCAGGGCCATGTTGCAACAAGCTCTTTTCCCCACTGTTTTAAACAGATTTGTGGCTAATGATGAAACTTAGCTCGATTCCATTGCGAATTACTGCAAAATGGAAGCAGAAACAAATGTACTTTTTTTTCCCTGTTGAACAAAGAGACTCTAATCTTTCTTTTGGTAGGTTTCGTGGTTTTATAGTAATAGAACACAATATTCTGGGGGCTTGCAAAATCAGTCAAAATCCAGTGAAACAGCCGGGAGCGAAGGGGGTTGCTTCACTGAAAATGGCTGGTAGTGAATGAGTTAATATAATAATATGGTCGCTACTTTGCGGACTTTTGTGGTGGTAGTCGGGACTGTAAACACCACGATAGCATGACATTACACCAGATGAAACTAATCTAAATAGGACTACATTCACCTAAACACTGAAACTGCATTCAATGACACCACAGTACATGAATTATTTCCACTACATAATAACGACCTAATTGATAAAACACCCGACAATACTATAATCAGATTAGACAGGTGTTGCGGCACTGACTGTACACGGGCAAACGTTATACACTGCTGCTGTGCGTGTGCGTACGTTTCAGGTTCTCTCCAGAGGCCGCGTCGAGACGAGGTTTGAGCACCGCAGAGATGAATGCAGTAGAAGCCATTCACAGAGCTGTGGAGTTCAACCCTCACGTTCCTAAAGTTAGTCCCACACACGGTCACGCTGGTGGTCACGTGACTGACTCTGATGTATCATTGCGACTCCCTCAGTACCTTCTGGAGATGAAGAGTCTGATCCTTCCTCCGGAGCACATCCTCAAGCGAGGAGACAGCGAGGCCATCGCGTACGCCTTCTTCCACCTGCAGCACTGGAAGCGCGTCGAGGGAGCGCTCAATCTGCTGCACTGCACTTGGGAGGGCAGTAAGTCTCACACACGCACAGCCGGGAGCGCTATATGAACATTTAAGGTGCATCCGGAATGTATTCGCTTGGATAAAAAATCCCATTCCACGTTTCCTTATGTCACATCACATCATGGATGAAATTCAGGGGGAGAAAGAGGAACTGGTCACAGATAGATTTTCCAAGGTTGTGGAATTTTTTATTTTTTTTATTCATTTATTTACTTTTTAAAATCTTAACAGTGTATTATCTATGGAAACCCAGTTTGGGGGGGAGTATTTATCTTATTACATTTTTTTTTTCCTCGGAAGCCTATATATGCCAGTGGAAAAAAAAAAAAAAAGTTCCCCCTCCCCCAATACCGTCAGAAGCTCATTTACGCCAGTGGAAGAATAAAAAAATAAATAAATAAATAATCACTTGTCAGAAGCCCGTTTCCTTAAAAAAATAAATAAATAAAAATACAGTTACAGCACCAAAAGCAAAAACCCACGGTTCGAGAAGAGTGAAACAGACGAAGCTTTGCAGACCATAATGGACATCATCATTGAAGAATATTTTAGACATGGTTTCACAAACCGTGGAATTATTGTATATATCTTAAAAAAAAAAAAAAAATCACATCATTATAATACATGTTGTGAAGTACAATTATACAATATCAATTTTTAGATTCCCGTTGATTGCGACATGGTCTTCATGTAAACTGTTTCAGATCAGACTTTGCTCCCAGACGAATGGCTTGCGCATACCAAATGGAGGTCCGATAGAAAAGGTCTTCAACTAAAAATAATTATAACAATAAATAAATAAATAAATCCCCCACTGACGTATATTTCTAACAAGTTTTTTACACTGGCAGGAATGGGCTTCCAGAATGATCTAACCTGCATCAAAAAAATAAATAAAAGCTGTGAATACTTAGTATACAGTATGTACATGTGATTTTTTAATGAGGTTTTTTTTTTTTTTTTTTTCAAGATTTTGTCTGTATAATTTTATGGGAGGAGGGGGAATTCATTCCATTTTGAAATAAGGCTATAACATAACAAAATAATCTGAATATATTGAAGCCCAGTGAATACTCTCCGGATGCACTGTACAAACATCGACACATAAATAACACTCATCAGACGTTTCCATGTGCGTAGCGTTCAGAATGATCCCGTATCCTTTGGAGAAAGGTCATCTCTTCTATCCTTATCCCATCTGCACAGAGACGGCAGACAGAGAGCTGCTACCCAGTAAGGCACACACACACAATTTCAATTATTGCTGGATTTATAGTGAACCCTCCATATTTGTCGAGGTTAGGGCCACATCAGTTTAAATGGTTTTAATATAGGCAAGTACACAAACAATGATCCCACACTTTGATATCATTGCAAACTAATCTTAAAACATTCCTCTTTTAAAATAATTTGGTTACACATAACTTGATTTGCAAAAAACAATGCAACGGAAGTGAGAGGATTCCGAGTTGTATGTCGTCACTGAGCAACCCATAACACCAATTACTACTTTCCTATTCGCCATTTTATGACGCTTTTGGCTTGGCTACATATATTTTTTTTATATAAAAGTGGTACCTTGACTTGTAATCGGTTTTGGCTCGCAACAAAAAGTAAATAAATCAAAAACTTTAAAATTAGTAACAGAACTTATGTGAAGCAGCTAGCTGTTAGCATCTGCTAAGTTCTTAACATCCACCACTGCCACAAACTAAGCCTCTTCGCAAGTGGCCCCTTTTTAGGAATCCTAATGCATTACAGAAAGAGCCCAAAAAAATTCCAAATAGGCGACAATTGATGAATTTGAAAAGAGAGGTTCAGCAGAAAATTTTACGAGTAATTGACTTCCCAAATGGTGAATTGCAAAATAGTCCTCTAACTCCGCCCACTTCCAGCCCCGTGACCACGTAGCTAACATTGTGCTTGTGTATGTATGTGTGCGCGTGTAAAGCAGTGTTCCACGAGGTGTCTGTGTACCCCAAGAAGGAGCTCCCCTTCTTCATCCTCTTCACGGCCGGCCTCTGCTCCTTCACCGCCATGCTGGCATTGCTCACGCATCAGTTTCCGGAACTCATGGGCGTCTTTGCCAAAGCGGTTAGCACACACACACTCGGAAATGTTTTACCCGTGGGAAATAATGTCAATCCATCATGCAATCTTATTAACTCATTCACTTCCAGCCATTTTCACTGAAGCAACCCCCTTCGCACCTGGCTCTTTTACTGGATTTTGACTGATTGTGCAAGGCCCATAGACTATTGTCTTCTATTGCTATAAAAACATGGAACCTACCAAAAGAAAGATTAGAGTCAGGATTTTTTTTTTTTAATTTATATCTGTTTCTATTTTGCAGCAATTAGCATTAGAATGTAGCTAAGTTTAGTCATTATTCACAAATCCGTTTGAAACAGTTGGGAAAAGAGCTTTTTGCCACGTGGCCCTGGTTGATCTCTTTTACTCTGCTGCCATCTGCTGGCCGTTTTTGTAATAACAATCATTGCTTAAAGCATTCTCTTCCTTCTGTATGCTCTAGCATTAGAAAAAAAACAACAACAACGTATAAATACGTCTTTGGGAGCAAATTAGTTAATTCCTTCAATAAGAAGTTCATTTTTATAAGATTGTGACATGATACTTAAAAAAAAAATCCTAGTAAAATAAAAGGGCAATATTCTTGTAAAATTCAGACTTTCTATTTCCTGTAATATTGTAGCGTCTATTCTGAAAGTATATATATATATATATATATATATATATATATATATAATTTATTTTCTATTAAATTCCCACTTATGTGTTTCCAGTTCCTGAGCACACTGTTTGCGCCGCTCAACTTCATCATGGAGAAGGTGGAGAGCATCCTGCCGTCCAGCCTCTGGCACCAGCTCACACGCATCTGACAAACTTGACTGGTTTTGTTTTTTGTTTTGTTTTTTTGGATTATTTAAAAATGTTCTTTGTTGTACAAAAACAAGTTGCCATCATTAAAAAAATGGAAAAAAAATTACAAAATACAACTGTTCCCTCACTATATCGCGGTTCATCTATCACTTCCCCCCCCCCCCCCCACAATACCACATTATTTACTTTTACAGTTTGCTTATTTACTATAATACCCTGGACAATACACTTATCAGCTCTTGAACTCACTGAGAACATTAAAACACGGGGCGCAGTCATGCAGACACTCGTTGAAGTTGCGTAACACCACTCCCGACCCCGCCTCTTAAAGCCACATACAACTATGAGTCCATGTACTGATCGGCTCTTGTCCACAATTCACCTCTATGGCACACTTATGTCTTTCCAGAAATTTTTTTTTTCCCATTACTAGTCCCACTTTAAGCCAACCAGAACACAATTCCATTTTAATATTTAAATACTGTGACCAATATAATATATAACTAGGCCCAACTAAAAAAAACTCTGGACCCAAGTAGTAGCATCACTAGTTTGTAGTTGTCCTACTTAGTATGCTGAAATTTCATACACTAGTAGGAAAAAAAAGCAGCCATTACTAGTAAATCATGTTCATCCTACTGGTTTGCTGCCCAATCTACTCGAGAATGTGGGAATTTCACAGGTTGCTTTCCAGCCTCCATGCCATGCTGATAGAAGAAAACAAGAGGCCAGATTCCCAGCAGAGCGACTGGGAATGCGCCGTATGCGTTCAAGGTTGCTGGAGGAACCTTTTTAAAGGGCGAGCACACCTTCGTCTTCGTCTTCTTGGTCATCATGACGCAGCTCACCTTCTTCAGCGTCTTCGCGCTGCTCGTTTTCTGTCGGTGTGGCTCGGCCACGCAGCAGGTCAGTCAGGCAATGCGTGTTCACAAGAAATAACATTTTGGGCAAGGTTTTACTGGATTTGGAATTTTCGTAAATAACATCTTTAAGTATAATTTCAGTTACGTTTGTGATGCAAAAGTTGAGACGTTTAGCGAGAGTCGTGAACTCCATGTGATGAATCTTAAAAGGGACACGATGTAATTTTTAAAAAATTTTTTATTGTGAAGTTGTTTACAAGCATTTTTGTTACTGTATTATTTTTTTTTTTTTTAAGATCATGGAACCAAATCCACTTGAAACTAACTTATATATACACAATTGTTTATTTTATCTTTTTTTTAATTTAAAATAAATCCATCAAGCATCAACCATTTAAAATATTGTATGCAAGAAATTGTCTTATTTTTTTTAAAGCCATTGTTTATATTAAATTATGTAACCAATTATTTAAATTACATGAATGCACATAACAAAAAAAATACATTTTAAGAAATATTTATAAAATGTTAATTTTGCTAATATTTAATGTTACTTGTTACATCAATCAATGAACCAATCATTTAATTAGATTTTTCTAACAACTTACTCAATTAAATACAGTGCATCAAAAGCCACGGGATTTGTGAAATTGTTTTAATATTCTTTAGTTTGTCATTTACAATGAATTCATTACTGAATTATTTAATCTCTTTCCAAAAATATGTATTTGTACAATTGTTTATTTTACTCATTTTTATTTACAAGTAATTATTCAATAAGATGGGTTAACAAAAAATTAATACAGTAAATATAATGTAAACGTTTGGTGGGCTCAATTAAACATTTAAAAAAAAAATGAAAATTATGAATTAAAATGTTAAAAACTTTATTTTTATTTATGCACTGGCTCTCTTTTTTTTTTTCTTAATATTCATGAACTAAACACGAATATGTGTAATTGAGAAATTATGGTACTAATAATAATAATAGTATTAAGAAAATTTTACATTGAGTTGAAATGCAATGAATCCCACTGAAATATATATTTGAGACAAATATCATTTGAACCTGATAATATAAATTACTGATGTACGATTGATTGATTGATTGATTGATTGCTCCAGGAAGCGTCGGTGTCTGAGCTTCTGTGGCTGGCCAACAAAGACGTCGGTAATGTCTCTTCACACGTCATACAAAAAAAATAAAATAAAAAATAAATACGCTAATCTTTGGCCGGGCATCCTGAATGCAAACATGGGTCATATTCAGACAAGCCCAACGCCAAGCTAACGCACTGTTGACAGTTCACACGGCGGACGAGCCTCTGGTAATGGACGACATCGCTTTCGACCGAGATGGCGAGCGCAACGCCGACCAGTGCACGTCGAACGGATGCAAGTGGCCAAAGTCCACCGATGGAGTAGTCTACGTCCCCTACACCATCTCCTCCTCTTTCTGTCAGTAACCACGACTTTGTGTTGTTTAATCACATTAGTTGGAACTTGGAGTACTCTCTTTTGTAATCACATCACTTTAAATTGGATCACTACTCGACGTATTCAATAATACAAACTACAACTCCTGCTGCTGTCAGTCATTTACTGCATGTTGTTCTTTAATGCAGCTTCTCGCGAGCGCGCCATCATCGAGCGTGGCCTGACCTCTTTCCATTCCGTCTCCTGCATTCGCTTCTTCGTTCGCAGATACGAGACAGACTACATCAGCATCCAGTCCAACAATGGGTATCCAGCAACCGATTCGTTACTGCAAAAAAAAAAAAAAAAAAAAGCATTAAATTGGAATTGTTCCATATTTGGCCACACAAGTGAAAGATGTTTGGAGAAAGGCGTAATTGTTGACCACAAAGAGGTTGCGTTGTTGTAGCACAAAATGCTGTCCAAATATATATATATATATATATATATATATATATATATATATATAATGCAGCAAAAAAAATAAAAGTGCCACATTTATGCACAAAATCACAAAACTTATTTGGTCAGGAAAATGTTTAGTTTCCCATACAATTATTTTATTTATGTATTTATTTATTTATTTTAAATCACGTGGTTACATTAAACCAAATTCAAACTTTATTTATATATAAGTACAACTACACTAATGAAACTTAACAACGGCAAAAGAAATTTTTAAATAAAAGGCACACAACATTGCATTTAATGTTATGCCAATAAAGTCATAAAAAAAAAAGCTACATCACCACACTCAAAAAAAATAATATAAATACATTGACTTACAAACAGTTCAGCACAAAAAGAGTAAAAGGTGCCCACAAAAACTTTTGATCCAGTTTGAAAGCGCAATATAAATAAGGATGACTTGACTTTTTGGTTTGGTCACAGAAATGCAACGGTTGACCACAACATGTCAGAATTTTACATAGAAAAAAAAAACAAAAAAATGACACTGAAATGCTACGGATGTTTGTAATAATAATAATAATAATAATAATAATAATAATAATAATAATTAATAATGCCAGTAGTTGACTATGAAGTATTTTGGCATAAAAGTGTGAAGATTTACCTAAAAAATGAGTTGAATTTTGGCACAAAATTCCATATTGACCACAACGTCATATATTGGCATTAAAAATGTACTATAATTGACTACAAAAATTAGTACTTTGGCACAAGATTTAACCACAAAAAGTGATATTTAGGCACAAAATTGCCATACCCCATTGCCACAAAACTAAATTAGTAAAGACGTTCTTAGCTAGGGTACTAACTTATTTCTGCTCCTTTTAGGTGTTACTCATATGTAGGTCGCCGTGGCAAGGCTCAGACTTTGTCTCTGGACCGCCAGGGCTGCTTGTACCACAGCACCGTCCAACACGAGCTGCTGCACGCGCTCGGCTTCAACCACGAGCAGTGTCGCTCCGACCGCGACCAGCACATCCGCATCCTTTGGGAGAACATCCAATCGGGTTGGTACGCACGCGCGTGCGCAATTGACATTGCGAGTGCTGATGTGACGTTCCTCCTCAGGTTGGGAGTACGCCTTCGACAAGATGAACACGCTCAACATGAACACGCCGTACGACTACAACTCTGTCATGCAGTACCACAGGTTGGTTGTTTGCGGCCATTTTCAGCATTATAGTGCAATCATTTTTTCGATTTAAAAAAAAAAAAAAAGTTTTATTTTGGCTCAAAAATGAGCACAGAAATTTACCAGTTACAGTTTGTTTGGTTTTTTTTGCCACAAAAGTATTATTATGCGGCATTTAAACACCAAATGCAATATTGGTGTATGTTGCAGGTACGCATTCTCGGGCAACGGCAAACCCACCATGGTGCCCATCCCTCATGCCAACGTCAGCTTTGGTAACGCCAGCCAGATGAGCAGGAACGATATCGCCCGACTCAACTCGCTCTACAATTGTTAGGTAAGCAAGAATTGTAATAATAATAACATAAAACATAGTTCCACCTCCTGCTCTCTAGGGTTAAATTGTTTATCACCAAAACTTATAATTTGGCATAAATAAATTACAGTGGTTCTAACAAAACAAACACAAATATCGTTTTGAAGCGGATTTAAATTGTACCATATGGATGACGTCACTCTGTCGTGTCATATTTGTTTTTTCCTGCAGGTGGCGACAACACGACAACTGAGATTTTCAGATTAAAATGTGCGCATTCATTCATTCACTTGTGGACTTTGTCTTCATGGCTCGGCAAAGCAATTTTTAGACGTAACATTTTTCAGACAACATACGGTGGCGGAGAAATAGAAGAAAATTACACACACAAAAAAGACAATGTCAATAATTTTCATTCAATTATATATAAAAACAAGTTTTTTATATATAAGTGCCTCCCCAAAACACTTGATAAATTAGTCATAATATTCGGTAGAAAAAAATATAACACGGTACTGTATCTAATATCACAGTTAATTGTCCACTAGGAGGCGACACTTGTCCACATTTTGTGTGACTGCTGCCGAGAACATATTGCTTGGCAATTACAACTATCCATCCATTTTCCTGACTGCTTATTCCTCACAAGGGTCTCGGGGGGGGGGGGGGGGGGGTGTTGGAGCCTATCTCAGCTGGCAATGGGCAGTAGGCAGGGTACACCCTGAACTGGTTGCCAGCCAATCACAGACAATTCCAACTAGTATTGAGAAATGTATATACCGGTATTTAAATTCTACATCATTGTTAATTATTTTTAAATCGAACTTATGAATTAATACAACTAAAATATTGCTTTACATCAGGGGGATGGTAAAACTTTTGTGTTTAAGGGCCACATTTCATTTATTTGTATAATGGACATATCTAGGTCATTCATA
The DNA here is from genome assembly GCF_051991245.1 of Festucalex cinctus. Classification (NCBI taxonomy): domain Eukaryota; kingdom Metazoa; phylum Chordata; class Actinopteri; order Syngnathiformes; family Syngnathidae; genus Festucalex; species Festucalex cinctus. Next base: position 27,436,928 of record NC_135413.1, read on the forward strand.
GACAGTATTTTATCAGGTTTTTTTTAAGGTATGTAAAACAAGTATTTTAATATCATTTTTATACATTCTGAATAGTTAAGGTCATGTGATGTAACTTGACATGTACAAAAACAGTGTATTAAATAAAATGTCAAGTAACGTGTAAAACAAATGTAGCCCAGAGTTTTGAGGTATGCGTGTGATGTTCAGCTTCAATACACTTAATTATTACTGTTTATTTCTTGACATATACATCTGCAACGGAAAGCAGGTGCTGACTTCACTTATGTCTTGAGCCCGCTCTGGTCGCCATGCTGTCATTCGAAGTCCCAAAAAAACCTGCTCGCCGACATTCCCAAAATTTGTCACATTGATTGACAGGCGGACCAACGCTCATCTGTTAGCAGAAGAGGAAGTTATCCGCCCAGAGAATCGAGCAAACAATGCAAACCTTTGTAGCTTTCAAGATGCTTGAGGAAACCTCGTCGTGTTTTGCGCTTGGCGACGCGTGTAAACAGTTAGAAACGTGACGCAAGTTTGATTGAGTGCATTCCTGGCGGGTAAAGACACGAGACTACAGGGTTGAGGAACTGGAAGCAACAGCGGACTCGGGTCGAAGCTCGAAATTTGATGCAAAGTCAGGACATGTCGTGGCCCTAAAAGAGTCCAGATATTTCCTTTCATGCATGGCTTCATAAGACCTTTTTGAGGGTATACTCGCGCTAGATTTGTCTACCGAAAAGCTATCAGTGGCTGAATTTTCAAAAACAAAAATTAAAAATAAATTAAAATCTAACCCTAACTCTTGGAAATGGCGCTAGAGTGGCAGTTTTGATCTAAAATGGCCGACTTTTTGTTTCTATTCTGGCATGGCTGCTTGAGACTTTTTTTGTGGGTCTGTTCATAAAAAAAAGACATAAATACCAAATTACATGTTGATAAGTGAAACTGGTTTTGGGAGCAAAATTTTCCTCAAAATGCAAAAACCATAGCAAATCTTTACTGGAATTTCATCTTCAAAAATCCATCCATCCATCCATCCATCCATCCATCCATCCATCCATCCATCCATCCATCCATCCATCCATCCATCCATTTTCTTAACCGCTTGCTCCTCACAAGGGTGGCGGGGGTGCTGGAGCCTATCCCACAGGGCTTCGGGCAGTAGGTGGGGTACACCCTGAACTGGTTGCCAGCCAATCACAGGGCACATCTTCAAAAAGATCCTCAGAAATGGCTCCAAAATCCAACCAAAATGGATGTCTTTTAGGGAATGGCTTCTAAAGACCTTTTGTGGCTCTACTCATGATAGACAGTCCTACTAATTTCCATCTTGCAAGTGGAACTGGTTTTGGTTGCTGAAGTTTCAAAGCATTCCAGTAAGCCAACTCCATCTCCAAATCATCCCTGGAAATTAACTTAAAATGGTTGTATCAAACCAAAATGGCTGACCTCCTAAGAGTCTAATTTTGATAGACATGCATACCAATTTCCATGTTATGAAGTGAAATTATCAGCTTTGGGGGCTGAACATTCAAAATAAAAATCCTAGCACCTGCTCCCTGCGCTCTACAGTCACAGGATGTTCTTGAGACAGAGGCGGCCTGTGCGAGAGGAAGACAGAGCGCCATGTCATCAACGAATGAACAGAGGACCGCTTCAGATCTTACGGGGACTATCAAGCTGTGAGATGTGGCCCAGTTACCGATCCCACTTCCTCCCAGGGTGCTCTCTTTCCTCTTCTTTTTTTTTTTGTCAATGGACTCCCTGTTTTATAGTCATCCCACCAATCAGGCTTTAATAATTAAAACCTTCCTGAATTAGGGATCAAAAGTCAGTTTACTAACTTCAGTTAGCTTAGCTGACTGTAGTTTGTCGTCTCACAGGAAACGTTGTGGCCGTTCACTGTCTCGAGTTAGCAGACGAACCGGAAACACCCCAGCGGTATCAGTTCACTAAATCGTTAGAAATGGCAGCTTTGCCAGGACATTCCCATTTCCAATCCTAATTCTTTCCCCCTCATCCACGATCTGTCCTGCTAATCCAGTGCAGTGCCGCCCGGATCTGGAACTCATCCCGGCGCAACACTCCCGAGGTGGGAGTCGTCCCGGGACGTCACACCGGGCTCTTGATATGTCTCATCATTGTGTTTGGCGGCCAAGCAGGATAATTTGTGCCGTCCTGTATCAAGCATTCCGTCACAGAGGGATGCTTTTCATCCGTCTGCTCTTCAGAGAGCTTCCATGTGTTCACCTGGACTGTTTTTCAGAACCGCTAATCACAAAGGAGTGCTTGAAAAGAAGAGGACAAGGTCTTAATATGAAAGAAGGCCGTCCTTGGTATGTTGGGAGTGGTTGCCATCGCTGAAGAATGATGAGAGGACGGTTTAATGGGCTCATGGTGGCAACGTGGTCATCTGACGGCACTTTGGAATTCACACATGACTTCTACAAGATATGACACGACACTATAGAGGCAAGTCCTTTTTTTCCCCCCCCACACCAAGTATGTATGAGAGTATGGAAAATGGAGAATATGAGGGAACGTCAGAAGCGCTGGCTGCCAACGTTTGACCTAAATAGAGACGTGCTAACCTCATTCTGCACCAGCAGCCCGGATCAACTACATTAACGTTAATCCTAAAACCACATCTGGGAGCCGAGAAGGCCTCCGTCCTCCCTTTTCCCGGCGTGCCGGATAAACAGATCCATGGCGGGGAGATTTCAAAGCGGGCGCGTTGACTCGTGTAGAGATTAACGCTGAGCTTCTGTTTCCATGAACACGACAATGACACATTGGGCTCATCATATCATTTACAGTAGGTGTCATTGGAATTGATAATGCACAAACATAAATTATGATTCGGTTATTAGTTTGATACAATGTGAGGTAAATAAGCACAACTGTTGATTGTTTTCCAAAGTAAAATATTGTTTTATTTTGGTTCAAAACAAGATGATATGTTTTTTTGTGGGACTACAGAAATCAGACAATAATTACTGTTGAGGAGGTAAAATTTAAAGCATTTTCATGTCTTGACTCATTTAAGCCCAAAAACGTGTAAAAACGTTTTTAATACTTTGCCATTAACTCCCAAAAACGTGTTTACACATTTTTTTTTTTAATGCAAGAGCATACAGAAGGCTTTGATGCAGCGTCTGACATGAAGAGGTGGCTTAAAGCAATGTTAGTTTTTAAAAACACGGCCAGCAGGTGGCAGCGGAGTATAAGAGATCAGCCAGGGCCATGTTGCAATAAGCTCTGTTTGTCAGTGTTTTCACCAGGAATGTGAATATTGATGAAACTTTGCTATATTCGAATGTTAATGGCTGCAAAATGGAAACAGATACAAATATACTTTTTGTCCCTGATGAAAGAAGAGACTAATCTTTCTTTTTGTAGGTTCCATGTTTTTATAGTAATAGACCACAATATTCTGTGGGCCATGCAAAATCTGTCAAAATGGGGTTTCTTCAATGAAAATGACTGAGAGTCAATGAGTTAATGATTCATGGGTTACCAAAAACAAATTATAGATTAATTTGATAATCCCATTAGTTGTTGATTATGTCGATTAATCTTGACACCTCTATATTACATTATAGTGTACTTAATAAACGGCACTAGAGTATGTTGTACTATGTGCCACTACACCATACTGTATTATACATACTACACAACAACACACAATACAATTTACAATACAATACTATACAGTACTAAACAAAATGAGATAAATGTAAGAATGATGATGACGTTGATGTTTTCGAGCAGCTTTCTTGCTCGCCCACAAATGTTGTTGTCAGTCAGCACGGAGCACGCGCCTCCATTTACATCTGGATTTGTACGCCTGCCTGACTGCCCGTTCCGGGCCCGCCTCCCTCCCTCCCGTCGTCTCCCTCTCCCTCCACTGACTCATTGGTCCGCGGACTCCTCTCCACGGCTGTCGCCCTCCTCGACCCTCGACCCGACTCCGTCTTCTGCTTCCTTCTCCCTCTCCAACCTTGTTGTTCACACCTCCTCCTCCTACGTTGGACTCATGTCGCCCTGGGCGTGCGGATGACTCTCGTCCAGCAGCGAACTAGTTAACGAGCGGCGGCGGATGAGCCCGCGCCAGCTCTCCGGCAGGCAGCGCACCGCCACAGTACGAAGATGGCGTCGGAGGGAGCCAGCGGAGAGCAGCCTCCTCCCCCGGTACAACAAGCCCTGACCGCCGCCGTACTGGGAAGCGTCGACACGGTAAGACGGCGAGGGGGAGCTTCGTGGAAATCAACCGGGGGGGGGGATTAAGTTATTTAGTCAGAGCCAGGGCGAGAAATGTCGCGCATGAATCAGCGGTGAGTGGCCGCCGGGCTCCACGCGACAAATGTCCGGAGGACAACAAACATCCGTGTCGGTTCGGGCCAGAACCGACAACCAGACAGCCAAACCCACCGTGTAAAAAAAAACAAAAAAAAAAAACGCCACCTCCCCCCTCTCACATATTGTACCCCACCGTGACAAAAATGACGAGCTTTCCCTCAGCTCGGCTCGCTTCGTGATGGAGAATTCTTTTGTTCGCCTCGAGCCTTCTTAGAACCTTCGTCCAGTGATGGAGAAGTGACACATGAAATGGCTTCACGTCGACATTTGCACCTCTTCGTAAACGTAAAAAAAGGCTTTCAGAAATATTTCAACTGTGGATGTGTTGACAGGTTAGTTTGTGACGTGATGGAGGTTCTCAGGTGGATCCAAGCGGAACCTTCTCCGGTTCCCTGGGAAGCTCTTGGAGCCTGAAGAGGTGCTATTTCTTCAGTTTGCTGTGACCAGATGCTCCACATTAGTTTGTTGACACACACTTACTTGCCGTGCTGCCAAGTAATCAAGTACAAAAATACTTTGTAGTTTGTGAATGTTCGTAACGAGATTTTCACAGGTGCTTTACTTGAGTATTTATTTTCTCTACGATTTTAATTTTGCTCCCTGCAATTGAAAATATATCTATATGCTGTATTCCTTATTTTGAATACTTCAAGATACTATATTTCCAATCTATAATTTTATTTCTGTTGCAAAGCCAAGAAATATTTCATTCTGAAAATATACACTGACAAAAATAAATAAAAATACTGCTTTCAGTATTGATTTGTCAGTATGAGCACGATACAAGTTAATAAAAGTGAAATATTTTGTGCGTAGAGAGATATTTTTAATCTTTATGCTGACTGCCGAGTTATCAAAACAGGTGAAATTAAAAATTAATTCAGAAGTTTTTCTTGTACATTTCTGGTTGGACTTTTCTACGCAAGTAAAGGAGTTGAATCTGTACTTCTACTTTTACCTTCAAATTAAAGGGATACTTGACTTATTGAGCCATTTTCAGCAGTAAAAAGGTAGTACTTTGTCCAGAATGAATTTGATAACGACATTATTTTTTTGTATACAAATTATTACCTTTTAAAAATGATTTTTTCTGCTTTCTGTTGACTGAAGATGACATCACCTGTGCTGACCAATCATGGCTCACTTGCTTTTTGGGTTTGGTCTGCAAACTGAGCCATGATTGGTCGTTACCTACTTCTTCAGCACAAGTGATGTCATCTTCAGTCGACAACAAGTGGGGAAAAAAAAAGTTTTTAAAGGTATAATTCTACATGAAAAATAATATTCCAGGCTGAAATGTTTTTGAGAGGAAGCCAACAAAGTTTTGTCATTTTGACATTTTGTATGTTGATCAAGCTACTATAGTGGAATGATGATGTCATAATCTGCTGCAGTATCGTGTCAATATGACACAGAAGTAGACATTTTTACGCAACGTCACATGTAACTGTCCCACAATCAAAAAAACTAAATAATGTCAGCATTTGGTGTGTTGAACAAAATTTTCCAGCAGCGAATTTTGGATGGGAGATAGATATTTTCTATGATTGAAAAAATAACTTAACATGTAGCAAATCTGAAACACTGGTTAATAAACATGTCAAACAAAACATGTCCATCTAATTATCTGAATTAGGGCTGCAACTAAACCATTGTTTCAGTAATCAATTAACCTGATGATTTTCTCAGCATCGATGAATAGGACAGATAAAAACCCCCATTACAATTTCCATTCCTTTTTTTTGTTTTTTTTTAAATTTCTCAATAAATAAATAAATAAATAAATAAAATCGATAGTGCTCAAACAAATGAATTATGATTCAGTTACTGGTTTTGTCTGCAATGCGAAGAAAAGCGGCAAAAATGTTGATCATTGTTATCCAAAGTAAAAACAATTGGTTTTATTTTGGTTCAAAACAAAGATAATCAGTATGCTTTCATGAGGGACACAAAAATGGGGGTATATTCCATGTTGTGGAGCTGAAATTATGAGGACTTGGACATTTAAAAAAAAAAATTTTTTGTCTGGGTTTGTTTCGTGTTCCGGTTATTTCCGTGGCAGCTTTACATACAGGCAGTGAGAGAACGTTTATGTGTGTGGGTTTGAGTGGCGGTACGAGGTGAAGAGCTGTGGAGGAGGTGGTGTTGTGTTCACCAGACACCTTTCTAAATTGGTCTTAATTTTAGTGACTCAGCGGGCATAACTGGGAGTACCGTGTCAGCCCCCCTTGCACAGTCCCCCCCCTCACCCTTATGGAGCTCGCTCCAGGCCACTTTCGCTTGGCGGCAAGGCGAAACAGGTGCACCGGCTACATGGTAGTCAAACATCGCTCGCTTCCGCCTCTGTGCGCTCCTCCCACTACCACAAACGCCCACCCCCCGGCACCCCCGGCCCCCTCACCGCTGCCGTGCCTTGGTTAAATAAAGCACTTTGCTCTTTGCTCGCCCCTGTTACACTCGCTGTAACTGGCTTAAGGCAGGGGGGAAGTTTCTTGTTTGTAAGGGGGCCTTTTCACACCATCCAATTCTGGTCACATCATTCCTCGCGCACGCTAGCAGAGGTTTTGTGTCTTGGGTCGGTGGATCGATGTCACACAAAAGCCCTGTGTGTCCGCCAGGTTTTGAAAAAGTACAAATTGCAATAAACCATGAAAAGGAATTGAATTTCGTTTTACAAGGTACTGAACACCTGTGTGAAAGAGTACAGCAGAGTTGAGAATTTTGACACCTGACCGCAATTATCTCGATTGACGTAATGATGAGGCATACAAAACCACTTTACTGCATTGTGAATGGCACCAACACACAAGTGGGAGAGGAAGTTGGGCTGCAAAGTTCCCAGCATCATGCCCAGTGGTCTTCCACGAAATTGTCATTGTAAACGTGAGGCCACGACGCACTGAGCCTCTTTTATGCTGTCGACTAAAGCCAGGAATTTTTCCACCTTCCCCCCATAAACACGATCAACACAGAATAGCAAAAAACCACATTTTCCTTTCCAGATGTGGGCCATTGGGTTTGTGAAGCTGGTATAGGGGTGTGACATTTATAGCCACCCGACACTCACTACTGCCACCCTCCTGTGTTGAAAGTAATTGTCAGTGTTGATGTGAGGCCGCTGCGGCACACAAAACACACACAAATAAACACTTTACCCTGACGGAGTTTCCCTCAGAAAACCTGCTAAGCCTGGTGGTCAACCACCGTGTTTTTGTGAAAACTTTAAAAGTTGAAATGAATTTCAAATTATTGATTTTTTTTGTGTTATGTATAAGCCATTTATTACCAATACGGCTTAGCAGACACAATAAAATAGCTGCTAACCCCGCAACCTGACCCCAGATAAGCAGCAGATGATGGATGGATGGATGGATGAGAAAAAAAAAAGGAAAATACAATAAATATAAATAATACCTTTTTGTTTTCATTAGTAAAAAATGCAGGTCTATTCAATTAGATTAATCAGATCTCAAAATAAACAATCAGCTCAGCACTCAAAACAATAACATTGCGGATGGATTGGATAGTTAATGGAGTGGCAATATTACAAGTCTCTATTTTGTGAGATGCACTTTTAGATATTTTTTAATTTTATTTCCTGTATTCACTATTGCTGCTGAAACAATGCGAATTTCTCCGATTTTGGACTAATAACGGTTCTTATATTTTACAAATTTGTTATAGAGTATAACGAAACAAATATATTTTTAACTACGTATTGAAATTGATATTTTGTGTACACGTAAAAAAGCCAGTCCTTGCTCGGTGGTTTAGCATTGTTGTTCGCATTAGATGCATGAAACGTCTTCAGTTATAAGCGCCCTTAAGCCTATCCTTGAAGTTAGTCTTAGTCTTATATTAGATCTTCGCAAATTAAATAATTAACGTTAAAAATGGCAGCTCATTAGTAATCCTAAAATCAAAGCCACGCTTTTTCTTTTTTTTTCTAATAATTTGACTAATCAAATATCTAAAATCCATTGCTGTTAAACGTCTTCAGTGTGACACCGGATCAGGAAATGGGAGGTTTTCAATTTTGATGAAATTGCTTAAGAAGTTTGCAATTCTGCACAATGTGAGCGGTCAAAATGCAAACCTTAACTTTGGAATTCCTCACAGGTGATTAGATTAACTTGTGAAATGTGCGTTGAGACGTATGGTTTCCGTATTGTGATTCAGCAGAGTCTTGAGTCGGATTCATGTCGGCCAGCCGACTTCCCGCAGACCGACCTGTCAGAAACGACACCTAAACTGTTTGCCTTTCATAAGTGGAGCGGAAAAAAGCTTTTAATTGTGGCAAGAAGTGGTGTGGTCAACCCCGATTACAATCATGCTCACCCGCTAGCCGCTAGGAGCTGCTTAATGACCTAGCTAAACATAATTAGGCTCTAATCGCTGTGAGGTAAGACAAGATAGGACGTCTAATTGGACGGCTGCGTTTAATTAGAGCAGCATGATGCGAGTGGCGTTGGAGGGGGGCAGCCATTGTATTTTTTTTTCAATGCTTGTATGTGTTATGCTACACGCTATGTGGTTGTGCTTTGATTCTAATTTATTTCTTGCACAAATGTATACATTCCCAACCTTCAAACTAGGGTCTGTGGGGCAGATTTAATTGTTTAAATCTGTAACAAAGTTTTTCAAGTTCTATATTTTTCCTAAAAAACAAAACATTGTATTGTATTAAAAAAAAAAAAAAAAAAAAGCTAATTTACGTTCCAAATTGTAATTATGTTAAAATTTTCTAAATCTTAACTATTTTCCAGAAGTCTAAGGTTTTAGAAATGGAAGCGGATTGTGAATATGCTGAGGTGGCCGCCTCCAAATTTTATTTGCAGGAAAAACCCTGACTTTGGTGCTTTGCTGTTCCAGAAATGCGACTTCAACATGGATAACCTGAGCAAGCCGGAGCTGCTGACCTTGCTGAGCATCATGGAGGGCGAGCTGGAGGCCCGCGACCTGGTCATCGAGGCCCTTAGGGTGAGTTGTGCTCCGTTTGGAAATCGGCAATCGACTCCTTCGCCTTGCGGTAGCCCTTGCAGATTTGCAGGGAGGTTCACACCAGTAGCTTAGCCGTAGCTTAGCCTAGCTTAGCTGTACTGAGTGAAGGCATAAACCTAGTGTTAATTAGCTGGTCTGAGTTTTTTGAGTGTGAGCCTTTAAAAAATAAAAATAAAATAGGAGCAGCAATTGATTTTAATACATGGCCACTGTGAAATTGCTGTTTTTTATTTTTGTTGTTGTCATTTTGGTGTTTTGTTATTTTACTTGGCTGGGGTAGGAAGTGCATGTTTTAACTTCCTACAAGTATTGCATTCACCTCTACTATTTCTAGTTGGAGTGTTCTGCCTTTATTACCGTTATTTAATTTTGCGTGCGCATGTGTGTGCGTGCGCGCGCATGATTTTAATTCAGTGTGCAACATCCTATACAGATCCTGCGATATATTACCCTTGACTTTTACAGCAATACCATAAATTAAGTCATTGAACATGTTGGTTTATAAGCCGTTTGCATGTATAAATATGAAAGAAAACAAAAACTTCCAGTTGTCTTCTTCAATATCCAGGTCAGACACTTTTAACTTGAGGGCTGCGTCGTCAACATTACGTCACTTCTGAGCACTGATCCGAGTGCGCTATTGTGCAGATTTTATTTGAAAATGTGAGCTGTTCACACTTCTTCAGAGCTCATTCAAAAATTCATGAACAGTAAACATGATTGTGATGAGTTAAAAGAGAAGCTAAAGATAGACAAGAACGTGAAGCTCTTGGAATGGGCAAAATCTACAACTAAACAGTATCTTTGTTCACATCGCTTGGGTGAAATCTGAGGAAAAAGTTGCAGCTAATAGTCTGAATCGTAATAGCCTCTATTCTTTCAAAATTATTTAATGAAAATCCATGTGATATTGTAAAGAATCATAATTTTCATAGTGAATAGAAATCTCAATAATGTTAAGATTCCAAAATGAAATTGTCTGTAATAGAAATTTTCTGTTTGGTCAGGTGAGAATAGTGTAAGATCTAAAGTCCTTCTGATCACAAAAAGTTAATCTATACCGATGCTTGCTGATAAGCAAGCCAGTGGGAATAGTAACAAATTCCGACGTTACAACAAAAAACAGAATTTTGAGACGTAGTCACTATGAAAACACAAAATATTGACAATCCTTAAATGTGACTTAAATATTTTTTACAATCTGAAAGACCTTCCTGTTTATCTATCTGTCTATTTATCTTTTACCGTAATACTGTACGTCTCCTTTTATGGCGAAAGTTAAGTGTCATCCACATCCAGAATAAACTCAGCCTAAGCTGCTTACTCATTAATTTTGTCTAATGTTTAAATCTTGGTGGAAGTCTGCACTCCGTCCCGGCCAGGTTTCAGTGATCTGCACAATGATCCTGATTGTTCTCTGGCAGTCTCAACTCATGTCATGTGAGGCAGGCAGTGTGGATGCAGGAAATCAGGACGAGGTAAAGAAAGGAATCCGTCGCGTAGACTCCATACTGGCAAAGTGTTACTCGTCTTGCGACGTGACCGAGAAGATGATCCCAAACGTGGAACATCTCCAAGAAGACGCCAGCTGCAGTTGTCAGATGAGCGTGTAAGCGAGTTCCGGCGACGACGCGCCAGCACTGATCCATCACTCGTCGCCAGGCTCCGTGGCGTTATTAAGCAGCTTTGGAAGTGCAGATTAATTAGCATGTGGCTAAAGCCACGCTGAGCCGCCGTATCGGGTTTCGTCCAAGCAAAAAGAAAGGAGGCTGTAAGCTGATTAGCCCCAACAACAATGGTGGCGGTATCACATGATTAGCGCAAGCTTGTCAAAAAGGGGACTGTGCGTCTCTACGGAATTCTCAGCGCTGTTATTTTTAGACGTCGACAGGTAGAGCCGTGCGAGTAGAAATTAAAGCTGCGAGTGATGCTAAATAGGGGCCCCGGAAATGTTGGAAGGTGCGCCGGGTGGAGGACTCTTTTGAAGAAAATTGGAAACACGACTTTTGACTTATTTTTAGGGATAGACTGATATTGGGCATTTTGCCGAATATGGGTATAGGCCAACCGTGCTCTCGCAAGATGAATTCTCGTGGTATTTGTGAGTTCACAAACTCCGGAGAATACATCTTGTACCGCTCCCGCAGATAACTGCCGTTGGTTTGGCCCAATCACAGAGCAACATTGTGTTTGGGGGCGGGATATGCAACTGTAAAGAAAGGATATAAAATCAAAACCATTTTAATCTCAGCGAACTATTTATTTAAATTTTCAGTTCACTTTATAAGATATGCGTCGACCCTGGGAACCTTCTGAGCCTTTTGTTTTTGTTAAACATTTAAACAAAGAAATGTTAAAGTTTAAGATTTTAGGTATTTTAACATTTTTGGTGTTTACTTGTTTAAGTTGTCATTTAACTTTTTAAGACACACTGATAACCTTGTGAGCTCCCTGGACATTTTGTTAGAATTTTAAAATATTGTCTAAGAAAAAAAAACAAAATCTACATTTTGAAAAGTCTGAAAAGCTGTTCAATAAACACATAAACACGCTTTATTATTTTTGACACCAATATTTTTTTCTTCCTTTTTACTGAAAATGAATATCAGCTCCAAATATCGGTTATTGGCCTTCTTGACTACTCATTTTGATCAACATCAGTATCGGCCCTGAAAAAACAGGGTCTATCTCTCCTTGATTTGCTTATTTACTTATCGACATTGTTTTTGCAGGCATTTCTTGAGGACTTCAGTGGGTCTTTTCGTGCTAGACTTCCTTACAAAATGTTATCTTGCTAAGCGAAAAAGGTTTTCGGGGACTGAATTTTCAAAACATTATAGAAGGCATGACCAAGCCAGCAAGTTTATCTGAAGTTTGTCTTGGAAATGACCTCTAAAAAAACTGAAATGGTGTGTCTATTCCAGCATGGCCTCTTGTCGAGACTTTTTTTTTTTTTTTTTTGTGGGTCCTGTCCGTGACTGACGGGATTAACAAAATTAATTTTGCTCAGTGAATCTGGTTTCAAGGACTGAATTTAGAAAAGGTTCCGTGGCGACGTTACCAATCTGATTTTTAGAGGTCTTTGCACCTCGTGCTTCGTTCTTAAAAGCCAAACTCGAGGCTGTGAAGTCATTGCCCCTGACATTTGCGCTGTCATTTCCAAGAGAATGTTAAAGAGGCAGTGGAAAACTTGGAGCCGGGCCATGATAGCTACAAAGTCTGACCCTTGTAGATCGACATGGCAACAGTCAGTTTGCCTTGGTGGCAATTAATTTAAGGTCTATGTCCTCACCTTTTGTTTGAGTGTTTTGAAAATTCTGCTCCGAAGCAAACTTGATTTAAGCATTTCTATCATGAGTCAACGATGAACTAGAGATGTTGTCTGATTTCTACCAAATCTCAAACGTCAGATGAGCGAAACAAAATTGTGAAAAAAAAAAAGTCAAATGTGAGTTTGGTCATCGTGTTTTGTGTGTGATATCATAACATGCAGTGAAATTTGGCCACATACTCCAGTTTAGGAATAAGTAATAATAGAGTGTTGCTATGAAAGCTTCACGAGTAGAGTTGCGGACGACCGTGACGGGAAGTCTGAATTCTCGGAACCCTCGGTCTCTGCGAGGTCACGTGATCCACCATATGACTAAGCTGTTGTCAGCGGCGGGCCCATACATGCTCAGCACAACACAACGCAACGCAACGCAACATAACATAACACATGCCTTGGGAGGCCGGGCAGCGTGACGTTATCAGCCAGCATCTCGCTATTTAAGGCACGTCCTGTTGCTGGGCTTCTCCAGCGTTTGCCCTCAGCACGGTCCCATCTCCCTTCTTTCTTTCGTCCTCCATTTGTTTCTCTCTGCCGCCACATCAATCGTCTTGTGTAATTGTGTCATTGCGCGTTATGCTCTCTATTAAACCGGAGAGTATGGCTCAGATGGAGACGGTTGCCTTGGAAACTCTTCACTGGTTAAACTGATAAGCAAGCCAATGACCCGCATATTACACCATCAGTCTCCTAATGCTAATGCTAATGCTCGGCCTCTAATTTAATGATACTTTACTTGAGCTGCTCTGCAATAACGTTTGAACGTAATGTACGCCCACATGTTGCGACCGTCCTCGAAGATCCATTTGCTCCGATTTCATCGCACACGCCTCATGTTTTTTTAACCTTGTCAAGTTGTCATACATGCTTATTAACAAGGAAGTTAACCATTCTTAATGTCTGCAGTCTAGTTGATGTTTCTGTGTTGTGTGGTATGGATGCAACTATTTGAATAACGCGATTATTTGAGGAACTCAAAATAATTGAATTACCCAATTAAAAAAAAAAAAATCGGGGCTAAGTCTTGGCCCACTTTTCAACAAAGGCTAATATTCGGAATTGTGTGACTTTCAGTGTTTGTCGGAATTTAAATGTCATCAAATAGTTAGCATCGATTATGCTAGCTGTTGCGAGCTAGAAACACATGCACGCACGGAATGACAATTAGTGCTGTCACTCTCGAATATTTTTAGAATCGATTAATCTATCAATTATTAAAGCGATTAATCAGATTTATTTTAATTTTGCATTAAAGTGTATTACAAGCGCATTTATTCCCCCTGATTACTATTTATTAATCTGTGATTGGGAGTTATTTCGTACTTTGTATTTGTATAGTGATTTAAAAAAAAAAAGGGGGGGGTGGGGATAGATGTCCTATGCTATTGGTTCGGTTATAGTTTTCCTAATTAAAACATGTTTGCAAATTGTTTTATTTTGATTAAATACAGAAGGTTATCGACCTTCTTTCATGAAGGACTACAGAAATCAGTGAACAATTACTGTTGACATGCTGAAATCAGAGGATTTGCATGTTTTTAAATTTAAAAAATGGCTCCAAGCGATTACTTATTTATTAAAATAGTTGATCAATTTGATAATTGATTACATGTTGATTAATCAATTTAATTTGACAGCTCTAGAAACCATCAGTATGCGCTTCTTATTGGTAGGCTGCCTAGCAACCAAACCGCCCACCTGGACTCTCCTCGGCAGGCTTTCCGCCTCGTGTTTCACCGCCACCCACCGAAATTCTGCTCCAGAATGAGGCTGCAAAGACCCTAAGTGTCAATCTGTGCCCCCCACACCACCACCACCACCACTCCACCTCCATTCCCGGAAGCCTCCGGAGAGCCTCGCTTTTTTTTTTTTTTTTTCTCTCTCTCTCTCTCACTCTCTTTCTTTCTCCAAGTGCTGTCAGTTGAAGGCGTCTCCTGGCTCCCACGGGGGGAAGAAGCGTGTCTGAGTGCTCGTATGGATGCATGCATGATGCATTCGTTCTTTTCACAGCAAAAACTACACTTTTAGTATGCGGGTGATATTTCTCACAGTGCTGGCATTCTGAATAAACGGCACCGACTTGGACTGAGGCCAGGATTGACCTGGCAATATTCCGCCTTCGTAGGTAGTATCCGAGATGTAACAAAGGCAGGATGGTGGAATTGTGTAAAGGTATTAAACAGGCTCACACAACCAATTAAGTTTATAATCCGAGGTTCCACAGTGTATACACTAAAGTAACACATTATTGAAATAGATTGCTCCGTCTTGTGATCGGATTGCCACAACTCCATGTAAAGCCCTCGCTCAAGTGTTTGTATGCGTTGATATTGTGTGTTGTCTGCACGCAAAACTGCTCGGTGATGAAGAGGAAGGATTGGTGAAGAGCTGAGCGGAAGTAGGTCATAGCCAACGTCCCTTTTCTCCCGTCTTATCTTCTCCGCTTGCAACACTCGCCCTCCTCCTCCTCCTCTTCCTCCTCTCTTATTGAGGCCAATGTTTCACTCCTCATCATATATTCTTCATCTCGCTTTCATCAACTTCTGTAACGCTGATTGGGAATCAAACCCACCACCCAGGCTACTAGTTTGAACGTTTTGTTGTTACATTCACTTACAAGTACAAGTTAAGTTACATGCTCACGGTACAACATGAACTTCACTGTATCTTGATTTTATTCAGTATTTTTTATATATATTTTTAATATATTATTTTATATTTGCACATTATGTTTTGTGCATGCTTACATTTACATGTTATTTTTAATTCATTATTTAATCTTTATTTTGTCGTAATTAAAGAATAGAATTTATCGTTTTTTATTATGGTTGCTACATTCTTATTTTAAGTCCTTGCAATATATTTATTTTTATTTTTGAATTTGCATTAAGTTTTCAATCTTTTCATCTTTTTTTTTTTTTTAAACCTTATTTTATAAAATAGTATCAAACTCACAGTTTCTGAAGTAGCTGACATCAAAGTCGGTTTTGTTACTGCTCTAATGAATGTCATGTGACCCACCCTCAAATCAGGTTTGTTACCTCTCGGAGGGTGTCTTCACTCTTCACAAAGATGCGCACATACCCACACGCGCACAGACGCAGCGCTCCTGTTCCACGTGATGCAGGAATGTAATGAGAGCTACTGATACAAACCGAAATAGTCCTGACCTGCTTTGAAGACATGATGGCAACACAAGTAGCGTTGCAGCACGCGTGCCACATCGTTTTTCACACACACAAGATGTTTGACTCGATGCCGACTTTTTTACTTCCTGAGTTCACTGACATCTAGCAGCCCACAAGCACAGCAGCATATTATGCACTTGCTTGACCGAAGACTCTTATTTGTATGTCAACGTACCTGAAGTTACACATACATTGTTTGTCTTCTGCCCGTCCTGTCTTGTCTGTTCTTCATGCACTGTCTTGACTCGACAACAAAAAGTCCACGCTGAAATACAGAAAACGCCAAATATTGGTTCTGGGCATTGCAAAAATGTTATTAAAATTATTAATTGTAGTTTTGAGGCATCAATTTTTGCTAGCACAAAAATTGTGCAAGCAATCAGTGGCATATCATCAATCACTGTCTTGACTTAAAGAATGAATTCAACTTTCAACATTTCTTGACAATTATATGTCGTATGTGACCTTACTAGTCTAAACATGACATTCTGATTAATATTACATTTGTGGAATATGAGTTATGAAGCAAAATCCATCCGTTTTTAACCATCTCAGGGAGCGGCCATTTTGCCACTTGCTGTCGACTGAAGATGACGTCACAATTATCCAGGGCTCAGGCAACGACCAATCACACCTCGCCTGTTTTCTGAAGCTGAACTGTGATTGGTTGTTACCTGAGATTTGAGCAAATGTGATGTCATTTTCACGTGACAGCAAGTGGCAAAATGGCCTCCTTCTGATATGGATGAAAACAGCTGGGTTTGTGCTGCTTAACTCATATTCCGCTAGCGCAATATTAACCAAAATACCATATTTAGACTATTGGGGCTGCATAGAATATATTATTGTCAATAATTTTTGGGGGGGAGGTGGGGGGTTGACTTCCCCTTAAGACGCTTGATAAGATTGCAAATTTCCCCACAATACCAGTTACCTTATTGTAGAAAATGTGATGCACGATAGACTCAAGCGTGTATTGGCAACGTGTCTTCACTCTTGCATCAATTAACACTTCACCACACACTCTCCCATGTGTGTGAATGAAGGCAGCAGCTGTGAGAAGGTCCACGTCTGGTTACCAGAGCGAGAGAAATGAAACTGATGAGGAGGTGGAGGATGGAGGAGAATAACCTTTCTTTTCCATTTTTGTGTTCATCTTTTGTGGCCGGCATCAAAGGAGAGAAGACTCGAGGCTTTCATCTGCCGCGCTCGTGTGTAGTTTGTTGTTGTGGCATCAGAGATGAGCGAGCGTGGGAGTTCTCCCCGAGTCACTGCAACAAGAACATTACTGGAGATGAGAAGAGGAAAAATACAAGCGCTTTGCACAAATGCAGTGATGGCCTTTTCAAAAAGAGAACAGGTGTATAGAACATTATATGATGTAGTAAATGGAGTGCAAAGTTACAGACGTATGCCATAGAAGGTTAAAGGGATACTTTACTTGTTTAGCCATTTTTGGCAGTCTAATGTTAATATTTTGTCTATAATAATTTTGATATTTTTCATTATTTTTCATGTACAATTAGTACCTTTTTAAAAACACATTTTGCAACTTGCTGTCAACTGAAATTGACATCACTGCATTGTGCTCAGGCAACCAATCACAGCTCAGCTTGTGAATGTCACATGAGCAAACCTAGAAAACAGGTGAGCTGTGATTGGTTGTAACCTGAGCACACTGAGCACATGTGATGCCATTTTCAGTCGACAACAAGTGGCAAAATTGTTTTTTAAAAGTATTAACTCATTCACTCCCAGACATTTTCACAGAAACAATCCCCTTCGCTCCCAGCTGTTTTACTGGATTTTGACCAATTTTGCAAAGCCCACAGAATATCCTTTTCTATTGCTATAAAAACATGTAACTTACCAAAAGAAAGATTAAAGTCTCGTCTTTCATCAGAAAAAATAAAATAAAATTCTATCTGTTTCCGTATTTCAGCAATTCGCATTAGAATATAGCTCAGTTTCATCATTATTCAGAAACCTGTTTAAAACAGTGGGGAAAACAGCTGGTTGTAACATGGCCCTGCTTGATCTCTTATACTCTGATACCACCTGCTGGCCGTTTTTGTAATTACTACCATTGCTTCATCCATTCTCTTCTCTGCAGTTGAGAGGCTGCATCAAAGCCGTGAAAAATAATGAAAGTATCTAATCATAGACAAAATATTAACTTTATTATTGCTATAATGGACTAAATAAATGAAGTATCCCTTTAAATATATAATGTGCTGTACATATGTTACGTTATTATAGAGGCGCTTAATATCCATCCATCCATCCATCCATTTTCTTGACCACTTATTCCTCACAAGGGTCGCGGGGGGTGCTGGCGCCTATCTCAGCTGGTTCTGGGCAGTAGGCGGGGGACACCCTGGACTGGTTGCCAGCCAATCGCAGGACACACAGAGAATGTATTGACATAAGATACATAATTATGACATTAAAGTGACACATTAAAGATAATGTAAATATGGTCGATCATAAGCTATTGTACAGGTGTGTAAAGAACATTCAATTTGATGAGATTCTTACATGAAATGTATGATGATGCACATGTGCTACGATGGAGGCGTGTACAAGATGGCGCCTCTCACGCCATACGCGAAAATCGAAGAGGTGCGAGAGCGTCCGTGAGCGTGGGGGAGGCGCATCCATTTAAATGTCAAATGCTGCCTGAGTCACGACTAGACGGGTGGGAGGCGGGCGGGATGTTGTCTGCGTGAGACTGCGGGTCAATGCCAGTCAATGAAGTGACGTGCGCAAGGTCCACCATTTAGTTTCAGACGAATCGCCAGTGCCTTAAGCACTGTTTAGTCTGTATTGAATGTTATGTTGTGGGCTTTTGTCTAAGGTATCATTTTGGGATGTGGGGGGTTGAATGTGGCTTATTTACCACATTTTGCTCATTTCATAACTATCGCTTGTTTCTATAGAAAAACGTAGAAAAAAAACGTGGTAATTCGGCAAAGCAGATGTTTTCTTGTCAAATGCACTGGCAGATGTTAGTGCCACCTGCCCGATCAGTGAGGCGGCATCGAGGATCTGGAGGGTGTCTGTTGGTGGTTGAGGCCGCTTGTGTGTATGTGGGGGTTAATGAGTGTGGCTGCACACTTTTGCACAGCATTATATCAGAGCAGGAAATGGCAGAAGTTGACAAAGTCCTCTTGGACGTGAGCCATCCAAACCTGGAGGGAAGCCCCGTGGCACGCTACAAGCCACATGGACCTCCCTCAAGGCACTCGGGCCTTGATCTGATTTTGTTCTACTTCTGTCACCTCGTTAGAAGGATTCATCGCAAGCCTTGTTCAAATCGAGATCCTGAAAAATGAATGCATCCGAGTTGTAATGGAAGCCCTGGTGTCTATCTCTCTTGTTAAGATAAATCCAGATTTTCAAGCTATTGTTTGGGCTGCAGCTATTGGATATTTTAGTTTTTGAATATCATACTTGAGATTCTATTAAATAGTTGAGTATTCGGATACTATACTTTTTTACTTGTCTATAGAATAAACACGAATAGACGAGTAAATAAGACATTTCACATAATAACCCGCATCTCCCGTCTCTTGTCCTTTTGCCGGACTCGGATCCCATTTCCCACCTTCCCAACTGTCTAACACTAACCCAGCGCAGTGCCGACAATTGAGTTTACAAGCATCCATTGCAGCAGCCCCTCCATTTTTATCCACCTCCTCCCGCCTGGGGGCAGCCAAAGCATTATTATTATTATTATTATTTTTCCACCGGCTGCCGTTCCGGCGGATGTGGGCGAAGTACGCAGCGTTCTCAGGCTCCCTTACAGACCGTCTTTTGTCCCGATGGCCAGTTTCCCGAGCAACAAGAGCACTCGTGTTCTCGCCGCCAAAAGATGGACTCGTCCTCATTTGTCTTCACACTTTCTTTATTAGGGACAGCCACCAAATCAGGGGTGTCCAAACTATGGCCCAAGGTCAATTTATTGAATATGCAAATACTACTAGTAGTAACTTGACACAAAGTTGGGGGGAGGGTTGCAAAATATACATCTTCCAATATACATCTCTAGTGGGATGCAGGGCCAAGGCGGACCCCAAATTTAATAAACAACAAACAAAAAACCTTAACTATATCACTTGTAACTTAAAACTGTGATGTAGCAGTTAAATTATTTTTTACTATATAAACAATATATAAATTGCTTCAAAGGAATTATTGTTAGCTTGTTTGATACATTTAAGAAAATTCATTTCAAGTGGCTATTGTATCTTTACATTTGTGTGCGTTTTCATTCAAATTTAGGTCAAATTCTTAATTGCTGTTTGAATGTACAGGTTCTGCAATACATAAAATTTTTTAATGTTTTAACAGGCTACAGGGTTTAGCATGTTATCTTTTTGACATTCCAATAAGTAAAAAGGACAATTCTTCCATTTGTATACTTTTTTTTTTTTTTTTATTTTTTTTTACAAATTTTAGTCTAAGCCTGAATTGTACAACCTCTGTAATGTTTCATTTGGTTCCTAGAGGAATAAAATATTTTCATTTAAGGTTTTAAAATCCGTCAAAGTTGAATATAACTGTATTTTGATTTTTAAATGGTCAGAGAAAGGGAATTCTTACATTTGTGTGAAAACTTTGGTTGAATTCTGAATTTCTGTTGCATGTCTGTGAGGAGTGAATCATTTTATTTTAGAAATATTTTAACATAACCTGTGATTTTAATGTCATACAAAGTGGCCTTCAAATTAGCAAAAAATCAAATTATTATAGTTCTAAGAATTTTCTGAAAATGTTACAAAATGTTTTTAGCTTTCTACAAGCTACAAAATGCCAACAACTTGCGTGGCATACTTGAAGGTAGACACTAGACAGTGATACCTTGACTTGCGCATTTTATTTTATTTTGTGCTTTGTGTTACAAACCAATACAGTATTTGAGTTGTGAGCTAGCATCAGATACGCCGCCGCTAAATTTCGGTAGGGATCGCCACAACATCTGCCGAGCATCCCACATGTCACTCCCAATTTGTGATTGAGTCAAGAGAATAATCCAGTCGAGGTAATGCTGGATCTCGTTTGCATTACAAGTTGCGTTCTGATTAGACGTTGTTTGATGAAAGCTATCAAGCATCTCAATCCGCCACCGCTTTGGCTCGGCATCAAACGTGCGCACAGTAAGCATTGGCATTACAGGACGCACCTCCTGCTTCCGCCCTGCTGGTGCGCTAACGAGCCTCTGATTGGCGCCGCGGTGGCCAACGACTGTGCCAACATTTGTTTTGGACGGCGGAGGCCTTTTGATCCACGGAAGGGACAACATGGACCAATCAAACGCTACACGCTTTACCCTGGACCATCATTGTTGTTATTGGCCGCAACATTAGGAACAGATGCAATACCAGAGCTCGTCAGGTACAAGATGGTTTTTATTGTTCTGACAAACGACATTGAATTGTTCCCATTAATAAAGAAAATGTAAAGATTATTGAGTGAAAGCCCAGAACTTTCTGAAACAGTTGCTAACCAAAACAGCATCACCTAGCGAGGCACATAAATAGTCCCTTGGATTGATTAAATTAAATGTGTCCACTTGAACAAATTGACGCCTCCTTCTCCCAATCAATATATTAAATGCACATACTGTAAATAAATCAGTGTTGTCTTTCTGCATGTTTGTGCATGTGTGTGTGTTTGAGTGCGTGCGTGCGCGCGTGCATGGGTTGTTTATCAGCTTCAGTGTGCGTGCTGAGTGCTGCGATGTTCTAGTCGATGTGTATGCGATATCGGAGGAGTTGTTTGGATACGAGCCTTGTTGGCATGTTGCTCGGCCTTCTCGCATCTCGCTAACAACGGCGATGGTACATGTTTCTGTGTTTGCGTGTGAGTGCGTGTGTGTTCTCATATTAAATTTGCCTGGTGGAAAGGGCTGACACAATTAATCACAGCGTCCCTGAATCCATTTTCTGTTGCGCAAGACCAGATTGAATAAATGTCTTCAGCAAGCCTGGTCTAACTTCCTGTCATGTGCACGGAAGAAAACTGATAAATTGATTTATGATTAAATTAGAGCTCGGACTTGCAATAAAAATCTCCATTCGCCATTCAGCGAGTGGCATTCAAATTGATTTGCATTTTGTGCTTTTACGGGGAAAAAAAAAAAGGAGATCAACATGTCATAGTATACAACAGACGAAAAATCCAATTATAAATGGAGTGCACTTAAAGTATATATTATTGCATCTACATCAGACGATGGGCGCCCAAAGACCTTTACAAAGTCTCACTTGTACTTGTACTTGTATTTTCATTCACTTATTTGCAAACTTAGTCTTTGAACTGGAATAACAGAGATTTGAAACACTGCCGAGATCAGCTCCAGTGACTGTACTGAACTAATAGATATACATCTATTTATAGAAAAATCTAATTGTGTATCAAACCATTGGTCAGGAATAGAGAACCTAATCACATCTTACAGTAACTTTGGTGTGTTGTTACAGCCATAACAAACGCGCACTCGCGCGCTCAACACAATCACAAGTGTCAGTATCAGATGTTGGGGGGGATTTTTGTTGTTTTGCCCACAGGGTCAACGCAGTTTAATGAAGCAGGAGAGGGGTTTAGCAGAGGGGGCCTGCGTGGCTTTATGGTGCCATTAAATGGCTAAAAATAGACAGCAAGGAGCTGCTGACGACGCGCACGCATAGCTGCAAGTCATGCTCGCGTATGTAAACGTACACTTGGGTGCGAGGCTTTTGCGGTCCTGACGCTAGCCATCGTCCAGCAGCTGGTCGGAATAGCAAGCATGTGATTTACATTCATAGTGTTACCCAACAAGACACATTAGCACACTGATTAGCATTCATGAGGCCTTTGTTCTTGTTGTTTATTCGTAATACCACAAGTTGTTTTCCGAACTAGCACTGGCATGCTACATTTTTGTGACATTAGCATGAATGGTATTATTTTTCACGAAGTAAATTAATCAGCTGATGTTGAACTGAGCCTTTCTGCTTATGTTATTTATGTTAGCCATTCTGCTAATGTCAGTTAGCCAAGTTAGTCAACTGTTTACTGGTGTTAACTATGTT